>NC_135813.1:38607233-38913275 GCF_964213995.1 Mustelus asterias
TAACATGAAAGAAGGTTCCCGATCGTAGGGAAGTCTAGAACTAGGGGTCATAGTTTGAGGGTAAGGGGTAAGCCTTTAAGGACTGAAGTGAAGAGAAATTTCTTCACCCAGAGAGTGGTGAATCTGTTGAATTCACTGCCACAAAATGTAGTTGAAGGCCCAAATGTTGTGTGATTTCAAGAAGAAATTCTTTGGGCTAAAGGAATCAAGGGATATGAGGGGGATGCGAGATCGTAACAATTTGTTTACTTATTAGTGTCACAAGTCAGCTTACATTAACACTGCAATTAAGTTGAAATCAACTGTGAAAATCCCCTAGTGGCCACAGTCCGGTGCCTATTCGGGTACACTGAGGGAGAATTTAGCATGGTCAATGCATTTAACCAGAACCGCTTTCGCACTGTAGGAGGAAACTGGATGAAGCCCACACAGACACAGGGAAAACGTGCAGACTCCACACAAACAGTGACCCAAACTAGGAATCCAACCTGATCCCTGGTGCGATGAGGCAGCAGTGCTAACCACTGTGCCATCGTGTTGCCTTTAAAAAAAATTTTCATCTCATCGGTTCTCTGAACGATTGTGTCAAATCTGTGCATTCAGGATACCAATCCTCATCTCAGTGGCAACATTTCCTCCTCAGTTTCTCTATAAAAATTCTTCACTACTATGGACACCACTTTCCCCCTTAAAGGGACACCGTCCAAATCCAAATCGAGCTGATTTATCTTTTTCAGAATGCTTCATCAGAATTTATTCAAAAGAGTTTTTATTTACAGATCAAATATCATTTTCTTTCCTATTTAGGTCAGCACTTACCTTTATTGCAAAGCAATTTCAATGTTTCAAGAAAAAAAAATCTATGCATGGACTGACACAAAGAGACAATTTATGACTTTATATTTTCCTGATGTTGATAATGATGGAATTTGGCAGCTGCACTAAACTTATCGCATTTTCCAAGAGCCACGGAATTCATATCAAAAATAACTGCGAGGAAGGAAGTCATTTGAAAGAAAATATATCATAGCTCCAGTGTTTTTATTGAGCCATGAAAAGGCTCTGTGCTTAAAATATTCATGTGTGTCACTCAATGTATGCATATGTATGGGCTAGGATCACTGAGGGTAACTGAATAGGAAGAGTTTTTGCTCAATGAAATAAGGGGGCAGAATACGTACTCAGCTTGATACACAACCTCGATAAGCCATTTTTGTTTGTTAATATTAATTTAGCCACTTTACGACCCTTCCAGTTGCCATAGGCTAGATTGTTGAAAAAAAAGTATTCTAAAATCCAGCTAGAGTGTCAGAACAATTAGAACATACCATAGCATCTAGTGGACCAATTAATTTCAAAAGGGATTTGACTAATCCAGCACACACGTCATCAGCCTCCCACATTCTACCCTCCTTGAAAGTGACGTCATCCAAAACGCACTGCCATATCCGAAAATGGGCGGCATGGTGCATAGTGGTTAGCACTGCTGCCTCACAATGCCAGGGAGCCGGGTTCGATTCCCGGCTTGGGTCACTGTCTGTGTGGAGTTTGCACGTTCTCCCCGTGTCTGCTTGGGTTTCCTCTGGATGCTCCAGTTTTTTCCCACACTCCAAAAATGTGTGTGTTAGGTGCATTGGCCATGCTAAATTGCCTCTTAGTGTCCTGCGATGCGTAGGTTAGAGGGATGAGCGGGGTAAATATGTGTGGCTATGGGGATAAGGCCTAGGTGGGATTGTTATCGGTGTAGACCCGATGGGCCGAATGGGTTACTATGATTCTTTTCTTTCTATGTGTCCCGTTCACCCATTACATCTGCACTCACTGATGTACATTGGGTCCTATTTGAAAGTAATAGCCCGATTTTAACATTCTCATCCTTGTTATCAAATCGCGCCATACTCGTGCCTTTCCCTATCTCTGCAGAAACCGCTGGAAAAACTCAGCATCTAGGCAGAGAGAAATAGTTTGTGGGCAAAGTTTTCCAGTTTTCCTTGCCAGAGAGATCTTCCAGTCTCACTGATAGCAACTTCTCCACAATGCGTACTCCGGCGACGGAGGGTACGGGGCAGACAAATTCCTGTAAATATTGGCAAGACTAGACGATCCAATTGATTATGATTATATTCATTGGAGTTTAGAAGAGTGAGAGGGGATCTCATATAAACTTATAAAATTCTAACAGGATTAGATAGGGTAGATTCAAAAAGAATGTTCCCGATGGCAGGGGAGTCCAGAACTAGGGTCATGGCTCCAGTGTTTTTATTGAGCCTCCAGTCATTTGAATTTTGCCTGTCTTCTTGCATCCCTTATTTTAATTACGCTACCACTGGTGGCTGTGCTTTCAGCCACCAAGGCCAAATATTGTGGATGCTGAAAAATTCTCATGAGGGGTCATGGCTTGAAACATTGGTCAGAATTTGTAGCACCCCCACGGTATATTTTCCAGCAGTAGTGGAGGCCAGTGGTAGGATAGAAGCATAGAAACAGAAACCAGAAGCAGGAGTAGGCCATTCAGCCCTTTGAGCCTGCTCCGCCATTCATTTCGATCATAGTTGATCATCAAATTCAATATTCTGATCCCACCTTCCCCCCAAAGCCCTTGATCCCTTTAGCCCCAAGAGCTATATCAATTCCTTCTTGAAATCACTCAATGTTTTGGCCTCAACTATTTTCTGTGGTAGTGAATTCCACACATTCACCAACCTCTGGGTGAAGAAATGTCTCCTCACCTCAGTTCTAAAAGGTTTACCCCCTTATCCTCAAACTATGACCCTAGTTCTGGACTCCCCTGTCATCGGGAACATTCTTTTTGAATCTACCCTATCTAATCCTGTTAGAATTTTATAAGTTTATATGAGATCCCCTCTCACTTTTCTAAACTCCAATGAATATAATCATAACCAATTGGATCGTCTAGTCTTGCCAATATTTACAGGAATTTGTCTGCCCCGTACCCTCCGTCGCTGGAGTACACATTGTAGAGAAGGTGCCATCAGTGAGACTGGAAGATCCCTCTGGCAAGAAGGATTGGAAAACTTTGCCCACTAACTATTTCTCTCTGCCTAGATGCTGAGTTTTTCCAGCGGTTTCTGGTTTTATATTAGAAATTCCATGGGTTTGGGGGTCTGTTAATACGTATGAAATAATCGAGTGTAACATCACTGTACCCTAAGGGATTACCCAGGGGTATAAACAAAATACCGGCCATGGAAATCGAGATTTGTAGCTGTGGGGGGAATTCCATTGCTGGCAGAATAGATTTGTAACTATGAGTGTGAAATGTTCTTTCACAGGTGACACACTGAGGATGAAAAAACCTTCCGAAAAGGAAACAGAATCTATAAATATGTGACTCACATAGAAAATCATGTCATCGAAAAAAAAGGAGGCTGAAATCTTGCAGAGAATATTTACCTAATCAGATTCTAGAGTATACTGCAATACCTTAAGTGTACTAGTTAGGAGTTACCACCCAGGTACTCACTGGAGAAGTTCAGAAGAAGCAGATTAGACAGATCAACTCATAGACAGAAGTATGCTGAGAGGTTTTAACCCTCCTCGTCCAATGGAAATGGAACAGATAATAATTAGGGGAGGGGACAATTCTCCCAGCCCGCTGTACTGCTTTTGTAGAATTCAACACTTAAAAGTTTTTTTGGCAGAATCCCACCCTGGTAGGTGACTTATTCACTGACATGAACTCTATTGTTGTGCTTTATGCCTTGGAGATATGCAGAGATGATACACTCCACGTTAATATGTCTGAACAGGAGTTTTATGCAATGCTTTAAAATGTCTGCTCCCACACTTTCAACTGCTTGCCTATGGTTCAGTTTATCTTTCATGGTCACCACACCCAGGCTTAACCAATCACACACAGTGAGCAGTCAACAGTGACCAGACATGTATAATCAAACAACAAACAATTGAACATTGGAACACGACACTTATCACCTTAAATATTAATTTGCTCACCTGAGCAGATGGCTAGAGTGCCCACCTAAAGATAGCAGGGTCTTTCTTTAACTAGGGGTGGCACAGTGGAACAGTGGTTAGCATTGCTGCCTCACAGTGCCAGGGACCCAGGTTTGATTCCTGGCTTGGGTCACTGTCTGTGTGGAGTGGGCACATTCTCCCCCGTGGCTGCGTGGGTTTCCTCCAGGTGCTCCAGTTTCCTCCCTTAGTCCAAAGATGTGTGGGCCAGGTCAGATTGATGGGCCATGCTAAATTGCCACTTAGTGTCAGGGGGACTAGCTAGGGTAAATACGCAGGGTTATGAGGACAGGGCTGGGTGGGATTGTGGTCGGTGCAGACTCGATGGGCCGAATGGTCTCCTTCTGTCCTGTAGGGATTCTATGATGATTATGTAGACCAGTGTTGGATGAGCTGGTGGCAGTGATTCCCAGAGAGAAGTGTAGCTGCAAAGAGCCTAATAATAACTGCTTTAGGTGTGGGCAGCGCATGGGGATTTATTCTGGCCTGTACCAATTACACGAATGCCACATTTCCAACATAATTAGCTTGCACTTCCTGCCATAATGGGCAATTGGAAGGTTACTTAGTGCCTGCAAAGCACGTACATTGTATTGAAGCATCTTTAAATCCAACCCCTCTGATACTTCTGCCCATGTCCAGTGACTCTGAGGCTAACTGAGGGGCTCCAAAGCAGCTCTAACAGGAACCAATGCAAGCCAAGAATTGAACCTTGAACCATTTTGGTCTACATTGCAAATTCTACAAAGCAAACCTCATGCTGAACCAATAGGGATGGTATAGGTCTGGATGTTTCTCATTCATTATAGCCATTGATGCTACACACATAGCTTTCCATCAGAAATGCCAGAAAACCAATTTTTTTAACATGCATTTGCCAATAGCATCCAGAACCAACACCAATAGGAGCTTTGTTGGCTCAATATCCTCATCCAATAGACCAACCAAAATTGACAACTTATCGAATAAAATAAAAAAATCCAATTGTTAGTACATACAATTATTTCGCAGTTTTGCATGAAAGAATTAAATTCAAACCAGAATCTTTCACAAGGTAGTTTTCACATGATTGCAAATCTTCAGGTTGAGAGATAATAAACACTGTAACACTTGCTGTTACTGGTGTTAACATTTATAGTTCACTATGCTAGCTTTGACGAAGGAAACTACAGCAGCAGCGCAGATATTGTGCTGAATGCTGCAGATTGCGGAGATAGAATCTCAATTTATGCAACTGACTTGAAATTGACAAACAGCATTGAACAAAGGATTGTGCAGCTATGAAGAAAGACTTCTTCGGTCTGCTAAAGGTACTCAGCGAATCACAACGTGAAAGATTGTGAATGAGAGCAGACTCTTCACAATACTTCCTTTTTTACAATGGGGCATTAATAGTGCAGAATCAACAGCGTGCCTCCCCCCGCCCCCCACCAGGATTGGAACAATGGCTGAACTTTGATCTTCAGTGAGGAGTTCATTAACTGGGCTTGGATTTCCTGGTGTCATGGCACCAACATCATTGCAATTGCCGCAAGTAAGTTGGCAGAAGGGGTGTTGTGGGGCAACAGTGCCCTGATTTGGCATCCTGCCCTCCATTTTGCTTCAGCAATTTTCTGCCTTCTGGCCCAATCCGTCATTCTTTGCCGAGTAAACTCAGGCAGCATGGCTGAAATTTTCTCATGGATGTCGGGACATGGTGGCATAGTGATTAGCACTGCTGCCTCTCAGCGCCAGGGACCCGGGTTCGATTCCTGGCTTGGGTCACTGTCTGTGCGGAGTCTGCACATTCTCCGCGTGTCTGCGTGAGTTTTCTCTGGGTGCTTCAGTTTCCTCCCACAGTCCGAAAGACATGCTGGTTAGGTGCACTGACCATGGTAAATTCTCCCTCAGTGTACCCGAACAGGCGTTAGAGTGTGGCGATGAGGGGATTTTCACAGTAACTTCATTGCAGTGTAAATGTAAGCCAACCTGTGACTAATAAATAAACTTTAAAACTTTGAATCATAAAGAAGGCCTGAAATTGCACTCACTTGCACCCCTCATACCAGTATAGTTTTTATGTGAGGTGACCCTCTACTTGGCTCTCTGTGTTCACCATCCAGTTAATGAAGGCAAGAGGTACAGGGCAGCAGGAGGCTCAATAGCCGGGCCCGCAGTGTTGGAGAGTTGGCAACCCCACTGGGAGAAGTGAGAACTCCTGGAGGAGAAGGAGAACGATGGGCGTCTCAAAATAGAGGCACTCACTATTATTTGGTAAACCGAAACAGATTGTTAGCAATAATGGTTTGCAGCTTACTTCACAAGAGTTTGAGGATTACCTCAAAGTAAAAGCATATAAAATCTGGACTTTAGTGACACTTCTGGTTCCATCAATTACGCACCCACTGCCACCGGTTTCCCAGCAGCGTGAGGTGGTTTCAAAGGAAATTCCCACTGACAACGGCTGGACCAGAAGATCCTGCCGGCAGCTAACAGCGCGCCACCTCCCAACAGCGGGAAAACACTGTGGGGAGCTCAGAGAATCTCGCCCACTGCTTCCACTTGTGGGGAAGTCCAAAACTGGGCCCATAAATCCCAAAATCAAAGAGAATGATGACATTGCTGCAACATAGAAGAAGCCATCCACCCTGTTGTGTCTGCACCAGCTCTACAAATGCCTCAATTGTACCTAGTTTCTCAGGCAGAACATTCCAGATCTTAACCATTCGCTGCGTGAAAAAGTTCTGCTCATCTTTCCCTTGCTTTTTTAAAATTTTACCTTAAATTACTTTAAATCGGTGCCCTTTTGTTCCCAACCCTCCCACTAATGGGGGACAGTATTTCCCGATCTATACTCTGTCCAGTCCCCTCATAAATTTAAATACCACCACCAAATCTTCTTTATCAATGCCTCATATCAATATATCATTAATAAATCCAATAAGGAATTAAGAAGTTTAAAATAAAGACTTGCACTTACATTGTATCTTTCAAGACCTCCAGAGGGAGAGGGAAAAAAAACACATCTTGTTTCTTGCACACCCAAGCAGAATCTACATGCTTTTCTCTACAAGCTTAGATCTGCCCATTCACATGACTCTCTCTTGTCAATCCACCTAATTAAACTCTACTCTGAAACCCCAGGAGACAAACCAAAGATAAACAAAAAAAAATGCATTGGCTCAGATTGAAACAAATACCCCATTATCTCCAAGCAATTATTCTCCTGCATTCTCATCACGTGGGCTGCCTGGTGCAGACAAATCGGCACCGTCAACAGAGCTGACTTCTAAACATACCTTTCACAAGAAACATGATATAAATACATTTCTTAAAGGCACATACCGTCACATAATATGCAGCCTGGAAAGTATGCAGCAGTGGTAAGTGGACATTTTCTTTTTAGATTTTGATGTAGACCAGTGTTCTTCTGGTGTTCGTATTAGAACTACTGCTTTTTTTGATATATAGCTGTGACTTGGACTTGGGTACACAGGGCACAATTTCAAAATCTGCAGATGAGACAAAGCTCCAAAATGTAACACATATTGGGCATGATGAGGAAAAATTGGTTGAATAGGCAGATAAATGGCAGATTAAAGTGAGTGCCAAGGAGGGCGAAGTGATATATTTTGGTCAATAAAATAAGCAGAACATGAATTAAGTGGCACAATTTTAAATAAGGCTCGGGGGGGTGGGGGGGGGGGAGGCATTGCAAAAACAAGAACCTTTCTGCAAATAGTTTTACAGTAAATTACATATGCTCACTGACATAGCCTGTTTCAGATTATGCACGATCGGATAACAAGAAAAGCTATTTCTTGCCTTGTACATAGTGGTCTCTGATCTACTGCAGATGGTATCAGCTCCCTAATTGTGGAAAATTGCAGAGCAAAAGTCCACAAGATTAGAACAAGAATTACGCAAAAATAAAATAATTAATAATCAAGTATGAACAGATACAAGAAAATCTTTTTAGTGTTAACATGGATCGTAGCTGGATTAGGATTTCAGAAATGACACAATAATTTAAACTTTAAACAATGAACAACAATTATCCATGTAAGTGGAAAGCAAGTCTGTGTACGCACAGTGCATATGTATCGCTGAGCATAACCAGTGCAGATTGTTGATCTCCTCTGACTAATCCAAAATTACATTCACGCAGCATCGTATTCAATCGGTGACTGAGGCAAGATAAATCAAAACAGATCTGTCCTGAACTTTAGATGCCCAACAGGGATCAATTAATCTTCAGCAACATTCCTAGAATTGGGGATTGCATGAATATAAGGGCAAATATTGTGACATACAGTCTGCCATTACTTAGTCAAGAACATGGCAGGAGCGGAGATGATTGTGATTTTGATGATTGCAATGTCAGCAATTGCGATGTGGTTCATTGTGATGTGATTGGTTGTGATACAGACGCTAGAAGGAGTTTGGCCTGCCCACCCACAAATCATAATCATAGAGGTTTACAGCATGGAAACAGGCCCTTTGGCCCAACTTGTCCATGCCGCCCTTTTTGTTTAAACCACTAAGCTAGTCCCAATTGCCCACATTTAGCCCATATCCCTCTATACCCATCGTATCCATGTAACTGTCTAAATGCTTTTTAAAAGACAAAATTGTACCCGCCTCTACAACTACCTCTGGCAGCTTGTTCCAGACACTCACCACCCTCTGTATGAAAAATGTGCCCCTCTGGGCACTTTAGTATCTCTCCCCTCTCACCTTAAATCTATTCCCTCTAGTTTTAGACTCCCCTATCTTTGGGAAAAGACATTGACTATCTACCTTATCAATGTCCCTCATTATGTTATAGTGATTTTGATTGAAAATCCAGCTGAAGATCCAAGTGCAATTCTGGAAAATACCCACACGGTTCAATGGAGCAGAAAAAGATCTTCTGTTCTTTGCCCGATGATAGGTCTGACCCACAGTGCTGCCACCTGCACCCTGGGTTGGAAAAGAGGCAGGTCTCAAATTCACCACAGCTGCAACAGGGCCCAAACCACATGCTGTTGGCACCAGTCTGATCTGCAGCGACCATTCAGCCAACTGTCCTCTCCCCTCCCCCATCCTCCCCAACCGGCCACATTATTAATGTACCTTCCTAGGCCACCAAGTCCTTGAGTGGGACTTGAACCCAGACCTTCTGCCGCAGAGGCAGGGGCACCACCAGACCTCCTAAAAGAAGATAAAATGCATCGAAAAGTAGTCTTATTAACAATCTCAATTTTTATTGAGAAAATAGGAATAGAAAAGTGGACTTGCCACTTCAGGGATCTTCAATTGGATATAGAGCATATGAAAAAATAAGTGACTTGCTCTCTTCTTCACTGAAATAGCTTCTATTCATATTTGATAAGTAATTTCTTCTCATTTGATTCACTAATGTATGCTGAGAATATGCCTCACAAGGATTAAGTGTAGTTCTCCCCCCATAACCATTTTGCCCTGGATTAAACGTATCTGTGATGTGAGGTGTCGTGTTGAGGCCATGTCCTTTAGGTAAAACAACTCAACAGACCTTCCCATATAGACACCAGTGGCTGGCCAACAATTGGAGAAGAGTTAGTGGTACAAGGCGTTATTTCATTCAGGAGATAACGGCCTACACTGGGATTAGAGAAAAATGTTTTGAAAGTGCACATGTTGTGATAAAAGCGTGGTTTCAAAGCATGTGTTCTTTTAAGATAGAGGTCTTGCGGTGCAGTGGGTTAGTGTCCCTGCCGCTGAACCAGAAGGTCCAGATTCAAATCCCACTGCAGGACTTGATGGCCAAAGAAGGTGGATTCAAAATGCGGCCAATCAAGTTGAGTATCAACCTGCAAATCCTTTCAAAATTCCAACAGCTGGCGGTAAGAGCAGGAGATTTTCCTGGTCAGCCATGCTTGATGTGGAATGGTGTTCCTCAAGATTTAAGTCCCCTGGCAACAGAGTAGTAACCTGCTCCAGGAATTACTAGCTATGGAAACAGATGAAAGTCTGACTTCGTGCACCACTAGGTGTGGGAAGAGAATTGAAATTCTTTTCTGACAGACACTAGTTGAAAAGGGAAATTAAAAAGAGAAACTGAGAAAGAAAACTGACCATCCCAGTTTCAATGGAAACCAAGACTGAAACTGAGATTGGAAACCTAATCTTCCTGTTGAAATTACATAAAAGGAGACAGAACAATGAAAGCTCAATCGATGATGATGAATTCAGTGGTGCAGTATAGGCAGACTGAATCATATGGGGGCTGGATCCAGAAGCTGTGAATAAGCAAAGATATAGCTGCTGCAGTTGTTTCTGTTACTTGAAGATCATATTGATGGATCTACACTATCCAGAACATGGTAAGGAGAGGTGAGATGTTCTGCAGACATGTGGCGAAGCCTGCACCAATGGAACTTGGACTATTTGTGCTCTGGATCAGTAGATGGTCAAGTTGAATCCTAGAAGGAAAAGAACTGAAATTCTTCATGAGGACAACAGAGTTTTGAAAGACTTTGTGACTAAGTTTGATAGCATAATAGCCCAGTGAACTGCCAAGCCAATTGTAAGATGTGTTGAGGTTGTATCTGCCATTTAATATGCAATTTATAGTTCATACTCTTTAACTTAAGTTGATTCTGGTCTTTGGTGCGTAAATGGTTATCTAAAATAGTATTTTGTGTTTAATTTGTTTAGATCATGTATAATTAAGGTTAAAAACATGGCTTTGTCAGTGAATAACTGGGAATTAGGTTTTCTTTTTAAAAAAGATTACTGATCTTGACTGAAACCATAACAATGTTACAAATGCATACATGTTTCTAATTTTTTGGCCTTGCTCCAAATTTTCGACCCCACCTGCCAGAAACCTGGCAGAAGGCTGGTTGGGAACATTCTGCCTGTTTGGCTTTCCCAGGAAACAAGTTGTGCTTCACGCACTAAGAGCTGAAATTTCATTGATTTGTCATAAGTGTCACTTCATGACAAATCAGTCACCCTCAGCATGCTGAGGAAGGGTCCCCTGCGCACCAATTTAACAGAATTCGAGATATATTTGTGAAGAACATGGTTACGATTTCACTATAATTAACAAACAGAAGAAACTGCTCCACTTGGTAACAGCAAATTCAGCAAAGTGTCAATTGTAAAAGTTGCTTTATTTTAAGATATTGATTAGGGAATTTTGGTGCCCAACTAACTGAATAGATGCAGCACATTCTAAAGTTTATTTATTGGTCAGAAGTAGGGTTACATTAATAATGCAATGAAGTTACTGTGAAAATCCCCTAGTTGCCACACTCCGGCACCTGTTCGGCTACACTGAGGGAGAATTTAGCATGGTCAATGCATCTAACCAGCACGTCTTTTACTGTGGGAGGAAACTGGAGCACCCGGAAGAAACCCAGACACGGGGAAAACGTGCAGACTCCACATAGACAGTGACCCAAGCCAGGAATCGAACCCAGGTCCCTGGTGCTGTGAGGCAGCAGTGCTAACCACTGTGTCACATACTGTGCTGCCAGTTCCTCAAATCTCTAAAAACCACATTGTACACAGATGATGGAGGGCATTTTCTGGCCACTGTTAAGGCCCAGATCAGAAACTCCGCGGCACATTATGCAGTTCGCCTAGACCCTAACTTTTACATTTGAGTTTGGTGTTAGGGTGACCATAAGGTGGTTCGCTCCAGGTATAATTCAAGTGATCTACTAGGAAGCTGTTATCAAAACAAACTTCATTTAGGAATGCAGCTAAAATATAACAAAAAGATTTAGCATAACTTTTACTAATAAAAATTCTTTGACATGGCAAAGTGCAATCCTTAACAGCTAGCTATCTCTGTTGTTCCAATTTAAAACAATACCCCGTAGACATACATCCTTCTTCAGGTTTAGTTAGCAGAAAAACAAGTATGCTCAAGTGATGCTGGATTTTCAGCTTTGTAATACTTAAGGACAGAGATCCCGACAGCAATTTTCAGAGAAGGATATATCCTCCAAACAGCAAAGCCTCAGAGAGGTAAACTTAGTCTCTGCTAGCTTCCGGTCTCCAGACTTCAGGGAGGAGAGAAGAGAGATATTGCTCTCTCTTGAATCAAAAAGCAGCATCTACGCTTGAATATTCTGTATGAGCCTGAATATTCCATGTAAGCCCAGCTTCCCCATCACATGACTATGCCTACCAATCATCCTAATCAAGCCCCACTCTGCAAAATCTCAGGGGAAAACAGCAGAACAGCATTAGTTCAGATTAAAACCAACATTCTGTCCATTAGAAACAATTATGCTGCTGCAGCAACAATGCAGGATGCCGGTAGACACAACGGCTCCAATAAAATGGAAGAGGCTGCTGGAAACATCCCGTGCAGAAACATGGCCAAAATACATTTCTTAAAGGTACACTATCTTCACACCTTCCTAAGGATTGCACCGGCCAGCACAGCTTGAAAAATCCTGGCCAGTAGGTTTAGACTTTGAATAAAACAGCATTTATAGTTAAGCATAATACAACCCTCTTCCAACTTAATAAGAAAGCAACGATGAAACATCTTTCAGCTGTTCTATATCTTTGAGGTAAAGCTTTGAGATTGTACTCTAATCGTTGGATTCAGATGATTTAAACATGCAACTGTGGCTACCAGTGTCTGATTAAAAGCTTGTACATTAATCAAAGGGTTTGGACTACCTCAAAAAGCAAGAAGTTGAAGCTCCACTATGAGGGATCATTTCAACCGCTGGAAGTAGACTGCAGCCTCGAACTTACCCCACGATCATATCATGCAATATAGCGCAAGTTTTAAAAGCAGGCAATTACAATGTCTGCTTCTTAATACAGTCAGGAGGATTATAGAACCCGGACGCTGAGATGTTATAGCTTCTCCTTTTTTGACTGAACACTGCAATTTTACCAAGCACTTTGAATAGACTGCAGAGAATATCATAGAACTTGGAATCTTACAAAGCGTTTTCAACACAGAAATAGCCATACAGGCCTAATCAGTCCATGGCAATGTTTATGTTTGGTATGAGTCTTTCCCGACCCTCTTCATTTAACCCCAGCAACATAACCCTCTACTCCTTTCCCCCTCATTTGTTAATCCGGTTTCCCCATAAATGTACCCGTGCTATATTATTTTATTTGTTCATGAGATGCGAGTGTCGCTGGCTGGGCCAGCATTTATTACCCATCCCTGGGGCATTTAATAGTCAGCCACATGACTGGTGGTCTGGAGTCACATATAGGCCAAGCCAGGTAAGGACGACAGATTTCCTTCCCTGAAGGACATTAGTGAACCAGATGGGCTTTTACAACAATCGACATTGGTTTAATAGTCATCAGTAGACTTTTCATTCCAGATTATTATTGAATTCAAATTTCACCACCTGCTGTGGTGGGATTCAAAGCTGTGTCCTCAGAGCATTACCCAGGGTCTCTGAATCACAAGTCCAGCGACAACTGTCTCAGTTCAAGTTGTAGAGTTCTAATTGTAATTTCACATTGGAACTCTCCAGAAGCTGATCAACTGGCAATATTAGGTATCAGGTGACTTGTGGCAGCCATCGTTAGCCAGTAACCTTTCTTGTCTTTAACATGTCATTTTTAAACAGTTCAGTATATGTTTGGTTAGCCAGTGAAATTACAGATTTATCACTCATGCACACGTCACACGATCATGACATTTGTTTCCGAGACGAGTAAATGTGTTCTGACCCTTCCATTCATGTCACTCAGCCTGAGCCAGACATAACAGAAAGGACCAAAGAATCTGTGACCCATATTGACTTCAGCATCTCTGGATTAGACAATGAGAATTACCCATTAACACTTGAGAAAGGTGCATTTGCACAGTGTTGAGTGAGAGCAGAATTGGCTCAAACTAACTATAGACTGACATTTGCTGTAGTGCCTTACACATGGAAAAAGGCCAATATGGTGAAGTACCAGCCTGCCCAGTAAAACGATGCTATGTAATTGTTTTGTGTTGGGTTTGTCTTCACAGCTCTTTACCTGTTACAGCTTTGAATAATGAAATCAGAACAAATAAGGAAAAAAAACACCAGACAATATAAAACATTAATAAACTCTCCAGGGACATCAGTATATGAAAGAGTTATGAGTCTAAGAACCGATATCATAACATCAAATGGCGCCTCCAGCAGAGAAATATATCATCACACAAAGCATTAAAATGATTATGTGATGGTTTTATAGCAGCACTATCATGATGCTACTTTTTCACTGAGGGACTGAATAGTCTCCCTTGTGTGCATAAATTAATACGATGGCCATGCTTTGTCTTAAGTCTCACGCAAAGGAATTTGTGTTATGTTAACAGCTACAGTGTGCAAAATGGACAAAGCAATTGTCCAGATAGCCGGGGATAGCAAGTTATGCAATACAATAAAACACTTTCAATATCAGGATGTTACGAATAGGGGAACTACTAATGCGAGCAAATCTGTCAAATTAAGGGTAGGCCATTCTACCAGCAGGATTTTCTGAGTGAACGCCACTTGGACAGCTGGTAAACAGCATAGGTACATCATGGTTGTATCAGAAGATGCAGGAAATCCCTGTCTAATATATCTGAGTCTGCAGTAGTGGTGAGGAATCACTGCCCACATCAGAACACTGGAAATGCTGGGAAGCTCAGTTTCTGGAACTCACAGGGAACAGGGCCTTAGTCACAAGACAAGGCAAGAGCCAAAAACAGGTAGGAAATGGGCAACACGGTGGAAAAGTGGTTAGCACTGCTGCCTCACAGCGCCAGGGACCAGGGTTCAGTTCACTGTCTGTGTGGAGTTTGCATGTTCTCCCCCGTGTCTGAGTGGGTTTCCTCCAGGTGCTCCGGTTTCCTCCCACACTCCAAAGATGTGCAGGTTAGGTGGATTGGGCCATGCTAAATTGACGCTAGTGTCAGGGGATTAGCTGGGTAAATATGTGGGGTTATGGGAATGGAGCCTGGGTGGGATTGTGGTCAGTGCAGAGTCAATGGGCTGAATGGCCTCCTTCTGCACTGTAGGATTCTATGAAATAAAAATTGAGGTCTAAAATACAAATTATAATTTAACATCACTGAACATCTAGATTCTGTTTCCAACAACATGTGCCTTTGCAGAGCCATATAGTAAGGAATGAAAGATGCAAAATTACTTCATAAAGGGTAGACATAGGGGAGGGAATTTTCTGCTCTCATTTTCTGGGCACTGGATTGGTGGTGAGAGCGGGGAGTAAGTTCTAAATTGTGGTTTACAACGGCATGGTTTCACAGACCAATTCTTCCCCCGCCAATGACATAACAGGAATCCCACATTGAATGTCGAGATCCCCATTTGCATACATTATCAGGCCTTTATGCCTGATACTCCCCATCCTGTTAGATTGGCTGTTCATGCCAGCGTGAGGGAATGCCGATGTGAATTGCAACAGGTCTCCCACAACATGCAACTGGTGAGCTGAATCCACCAGAGGACTTCAGTAGTAGGAAGGATTGAAAACCAGATGGCACGGATTGAATGTAAAAGGAGCAATGTCGTCATAAGGGAAAAACCTCCTTTTTTACAGTGCAAGTTCTGAGGATCTGGAATGCACTGCCTGAGACTGTGATGAAGGTGGGTTCAATCAAGGGATTCAAAAAGCAATTCGCTTATTGCCTGAATAGGAAAATATATGCAGCCCTTCAGTGAGAAAGTGGGGAGTGGCACAATGCGAATTGCTTGTGCAGAAGGCTAGCATTGGCACAATGGGCCAAATTGCCTCCTTCTACGCTGTAACCATTCTATGATTCTATATGAATCGAGATGAGATGCTATAAAGGAGAAATCTGTTGCTGTTGAGGGTCAATGACCCATTTTGATGGTGAATTTTGAAGCTATTTAAGGGGAGTGTGTATGTTACAATAAGAAGTCTCACAACACCAGGTTGTGAGACTTCTTATTGTGCCCACCCCAGTCCAACGCTGGCATCTCCACATCATGTGTATGTTAGACAGGGAGAAATTATTTCCACTGGTAATGGTAGATTCGGGGGAGGCGGGGGTTGCGGGGGGGTGGTGGCATAGTCTCAAAAATAGAACCAGGAGTGAAAGCATCAAACACATCTCTGCTCAAAAGATGTTCGAAGTTTCGCACTCTTTTTCACAAATAGCAAAGATCAATAGATCAATTGTTAATTTTAAATCTCAACTTGATTGATCTTTGTTAATCAAAGGTGTTAAGGGATATGGGGCAAATGCAAGGATGGAGACAGATTGAAGTTCAGCTGTGGTCTCATTGAATGATGTGGAGATGCCGGCGTTGGACTGGGGTAAACACAGTAAGAAGTTTAACAACACCAGGTTAAAGTCCAACAGGTTTATTTGGTAGCAAAAGCCACCTTTTGCTTTTGCTTTTGCTACCAAATAAACCTGTTGGACTTTAACCTGGTGTTGTTAAACTTCTTACTGTCTCATTGAATGACAGACTAGGCTAAAGGGATTAATTGGCCTACCTCTGTTCTTCAATTCAAATGTTTCTTTGTACTGTACTTGGTATCTGCCTCATTTTCATTGAAGCTAAAGCTTATTCATTAGTGTCACAAATAGGCTTACATTAACACTGCAATGAAGTGACTGTGAAAATCCCCTAATTGTCACACTCTGGCGCCTGTTCGGATACACTGAGGGAGAATTTAGCATGGCCAACGCACCTAACCAGCACTGTCTACATTATAGTAACGTGATCCTAGTCCCGTGGAGAAATAAAATGTCATTAATATTAAAAGCACAGGTCTGATTTTGGCTCTGTGTCATCTCCATGTGCACTGACCACAAAATCTGTAACATTACAAGGCCACTGAAGCCACCGAACTGTCAGTGAGGACATTCTGGCTACTGGTGTGTGATGTCTCCTCAATGAAGGCGGCTCACGCTTCCCTTCATCTTTGCATTAGGTGTAACAGATGTTGAAATTAACTTTAAAGGTCATTTTGGAGAAGTTTTCCTTCAGCAAAATGCCAACCATATTGCTGGATTTGGGTGTGTGCCTGAACAAAGTGTAACGTGGAGCTGACAGTATAACTTACCTGGCCAATTCTCAATCTCAACTGCTGTCTGTCGTCTAACAGCTGCACAACTTTACTTTTTTGCTGTCAGTAATTTGGAGCTTATTCTATTCATCATTTAAATTTTGAATGAGTGATATGATTGAGTGATTTAAGCACGATGAATGAATCACAACACTGGAAGCAAGCATCAACCGTGAGCTACCGAACAGCAGTTGTATAATTAAGTTAAACTTTCATAGAGCCATGAATTTTTGATATTCTCTTTTTATTAAACCTTTTTACCTTGTTCTTTACACCCTCCCTGTGGCCCATTTCTCTTTTGTTCCACAGGCATCTGTCCTTCTGTGAGTTACCTTCTATCTCTCTCTCTCTCTCTCTCTGTTCTCCCCTCATGATCTTGCAGTGAGTGTTCAGGAATACTTTTTAAAGGCGAGTAGATAAAAAAAACTTCCATTCTTATTGTGGCTTTGACATCCTTAGAGACATCACAGGCAATGAATTATTTGGACATGCACAGACTTCTGCTTTGCACACACACTGTTCTGTGTGCAGCTAGATCCCAGAAGTAGCAATGAGATGGAACACCAGTGAATCAATTTTTTGGTGGAATATTTGAGACAAGGGGGGAATTTTCCTGTCCCGCCCACCTGGGGAATCGTAGCGGGCAGGGGGTGGGCCATGCAAAGATCTGTTGACCTCGGACGGGAACTTCCGGTTTTGGGGTGAGCAAGGCTGGAAAATCCTGCCCACAATATTATGTAGGCTACAACGTGGAGAAAATGCTGTTTTTATTTCAATTTGTTGACTAAATGAAGAAAGTAAAAGTGCCACTATAAACACTTCATTCATCCCCCTCACATCAGCTCCACTGAACTGGAGCCTTAGTTCGCTGGGTCTTCAGAATGGAGATATGCAGTTCATCAGTAAACAGGATTTAATGATCTGAAATGCTGATAACGCACTATGCTTGATGGATTTGAGGATAAAATTTAACAGATTTGTGTACACACTTTTAAAAATCCATTTGGAAGTGTTTATGACTTCACAAAACATTCAGTTTCCTTCTAACCTGTTACAAGATGCATTTAAAGTCACATTCATTTACTGTGAACATCCTTTGCTCAGGCAGTTACGACTAAGGTTGTGCTCATCGGCACAACGGTGACATGACTTACAAGCAAACTACCATTTAAGGGACTATTTTTTAAAAATCAATTTGTAAAATACATGAAGAATTTAGTATCCACACACAGACTGGTTAAAATATATTAAAAAAACAAACATTCTCTGGATAAGAAAGCTTGATGCAATAAATATTTATTTTCACTTCAAATGATTTACGTGGCGTACGGACATGAAATTCAAAAACTGATCCACTTCAGATCAGCCATGATCTTATTGAATGGCGGGGCAGGCTCGAGGGGCTAGATGGCCTACTCCTGCTCCTATTTCTTATGTTCTTATGTTCTTATAAAAAGCCAAATTCCCTTTTGAGGATTTAAAAGCTCTGGGCCCTGAAGTAAACATGTCAATTTTGCCATCCTATCCTCAGTTCATACAATGAAATGGAGAGATTTTGATTTGATTCGATTTATTATTGTCACACATATTAACATACAGTGAAAAGTGTTGTTTCTTGTGTGCTATACAGACAAAACATACCATTCATAGAGAAGGAAACGAGAGAGTGCAGAATGTTGTGTTACAGTCATAGCTAAGGTGCAGAGAAAGATCAACTTAATGCAAGGTAGGTCCATTCAAAAGTCTGACAGCAGCAGGGAAGAAGCTGTTCTTGAGTTGGTTGGTACGTGATACTCGACAGTCGAATAACGCGGCTGGATTTAATGCCCCAAAGGTGAGTTTGGGGAGGCCATACAATTGGGCCGGAAGGTCCGGTGTGGAGATCCCACCACCTTCCCGAATCCCCTTGATCAAGCTCCGGGTAGGAAGGGAGGAAGGTTAGCCTTCTAACCCGGAGGCTAATTGAGGAACTTAAATTGTCACTTAAGGGCCACTCGATGGCCATTTCCCATTGGGTATGGAAAGGGAGATCTTCACAGCAAACCTTGCTGGTTTTGCCTGCAGTCGACTGCACTGATGAGGGGCGGGGGGTGGAGGGGTGGGGGGGGGGGGGGGGGGGGAGTGGGGTGGGGGGGGTGGGGGGGGGGGTGGGGGGGGGGTGGGGGGATCCCTCCGTCTGAGGCACGTGGTGCCTGATCAAGAGATCTGGCATCAGAATGGGAGGGTCCCCCTGGAAGGCAAACCCACCTGCCCCCTCCTCCATTGCTGTCACCCCCCTCCCCCCCTTTCCTTGTACCCCCCACCCCATCCCACATACCTCTATCCAGGGATCCAGTAGCAATCTCTCGTGAAGTCCCCAGTGCAATACTGACAGTGGCTCTCATTGGCTCTGTGGGCACTGGAGAACTGCCATCCTGTGATTGGCCAGCAGCTCTTGGGGCTTGACGTCTGCCCTGTTGAGGGCTTACTTTGACAGGAGGCCCATTGCTGCCCAGGCAAGTGCCTTGAAATCACATTGAGTCTCCTACAAATATGGGTTTTCCACAGGTTTTGCAATGGTAGTACAGGATTCCCACATCCCAACCACATAATCATACAGCACAGGGGATAATTTGGCCCATTATACCTGTGCCAGCCCTTTTAAAGAAACTACCTAATTCATTCCACTCCCCTGTATTTTCCTCATAGCGCTTCATTACTTTTCCCTTTTCAAGAATTTATTCAGTTCCCTTTGAAAAAATGCTGTTGGATCTGCTTCCACCATCCTTTCAGACAATACATTCCTGGTAATAACAACTTACCACCTAAAAGTAAACTCAGCGAAAGGAGTAGGTATATACCGAAGGGCAAGAGTTATAGCTGGGGGAAAGGAAATTATGAAGCGATTAGGCGAGATTTAGGATGCATAGGTTGGGGAAGGAAACTGCAGGGGATGGGCACAACTGAAATGTGGAGCTTGTTCAAGGAACAGCTACTGCGTGTCCTTGATAAGTATGTACCTGTCAGGCAGGGAGGAAGTGGTCGAGTGAGGGAACCGTGGTTTACTAAAGAAGTTGAATCTCTTGTGAAGAGGAAGAAGGAGACTTATGCAAAGATTAGATGTGAAGGCTCAGTTAGGGCGCTTGAGAGTTACAAGTTAGCCAGGAAGGACCTAAAGAGATAGTTAAGAAGAGCCAGGAGGGGACATGAGAAGTCTTTGGCAGGTAGGATCAAGGAAAACCCTAAAGCCTTTTCTAGGTATGTCAGGAATAAAAGAATGACTCGGGTAAGATTAGGGCCAGTCAAGGACAGTAGTGGGAGGTTGTCCGTGGAGCCTGAAGAGATAGGAGAGGCACTAAATGAATATTTTTCGTCAGTATTCACGCAGGAAAAAGACAATGTTGTTGAGGAGAATACTGAGATACAGGCTATTGGACTAGATGGGATTGAGGTTAATAAGGAGGAGGTGTTAGCAATTCTGGAAAGTGTGAAAATAGATAAGTCCCCTGGGCCGGATGGGATTTATCCCAGCATTCTCTGGGAGGCTAGGGAGGAGATTGCAGAGCCTTTGGCTTTGATCTTTATTTCGTCACTGTCTACAGGAATAGTAGTAAGAAGTCTCACAACACCAGGTTAAAGTCCAACAGGTTTATTTGGTAGCAAATACCATAAGGTTTCGGAGCACTGCTCCTTCGTCAGATGGAGTGGAAATGTGCTCTCAAACAGGGCACAGACACAAAATCAAGTTACAGAATACTGATTAGAATGCGAATCCCTAAAGCCAGCGAGGTCTTAAAGGTACAGACAATGTGGGTGGACGGAGCATTAAACACAGGTAAAAGAGATGTGTATTGTCTCCAGACAGAACAGCTAGTGAGATTCTGCAAGCCCAGGAGGCAAGCTGTGGGGGTTACTGATAATGTGACATAAATCCAATATCCCGGTTTAGGCCGTCCTCATGTGTGCGGAACTTGGCTATCAGTTTCTGCTCAGTGACTCTGCGCTGTCGTGTGTCGTGAAGGCCGCCTTGGAGATCACTTACCTGAAGATCCAAGGCTGAATGCCCGTGACTGCTGAAGTACTCCCCCACAGGAAGAGAACAGTCTTGCCTGGTGATTGTCGAGCGGTGTTCATTCATCCGTTGTCGTAGCGTCTGCATGGTTTCCCCAATGTACCATGCCTCGGGACATCCTTTCCTGCAGCGTATCAGGTAGGCAATGTTGGCCGAGTTGCAAGAGTAGGTACCGTGTACCTGGTAGATGGTGTTTTCACGTGAGATGATGGCATCCGTGTCGATGATCCGGCACGTCTTGCAGAGGTTGCTGTGGCAGGGTTGTGTGGTATCGTGGTCACTGTTCTCCTGAAGGCTGTGTAGTTTGCTGCGGACAATGGTCTGTTTGAGGTTGCGTGGTTGTTTGAAGGCAAGAAGTGGGGGTGTGGGGATGGCCTTGGCGAGATGTTCGTCTTCATCAATGACATGTTGAAGGCTCCGGAGGAGATGCCATAGCTTCTCCGCTCCGGGGAAGTACTGGACGACGAAGGATACTCTGTCCACCATGTCCCGTGTTTGTCTTCTGAGGAGGTCGGTGCGGTTTTTCGCTGTGGCGCGTCGGAACTGTTGATCGATGAGTCGAGCGCCATACCCTGTTCTTATGAGGGCATCTTTCAGCGTCTGGAGGTGTCTGTTGCGATCCTCCTCATCCGAGCAGATCCTGTGTATTCGGCGGGCTTGTCCGTAGGAGATGGCTTCTTTAACGTGTTTAGGGTGGAAGCTGGAGAAGTGGAGCATCGTGAGGTTATCCGTGGGCTTGCGGTACAGTGAGGTGCTGAAGTGACCGTCCTTAATGGAGATGCGTGTGTCCAAGAATGCAACCGATTCCGGAGAGTAGTCCATGGTGAGTCTGATGGTGGGATGGAACTTGTTGATGTCATCATATCGTTTTTTCAGTGATTGCTCACCATGACTCCAAAGGAAGAAAATATCATCGACGTATCTAGTGTATAGCATCGGTTGAAGATCCTGTGCGGTGAAGAAGTCTTGTTCGAACCTGTGCATGAAGATGTTGGCATATTGAGGTGCGAATTTGGTCCGTGTGTCTGGATGAAGAACTGTTGTTGAAAGTGAAGACATTGTGGTCCAGGATGAAGCGGATGAGTTGTAAAATTGCATCTGGAAACTGGCAGTTGACGGCATTGAGTACTGAGGCCGTTGCAGCAATGCCACCATCGTGGGGGATGCTGGTGTCGAGTGCCGAGACATCCATTGTGACGAGGAGTGCTCCTGGTTCAACTGCTCCATGTGTGCTGAGTTTCTGTAGGAAGTCCGGAGTGTCGCGACAAAAGCTGGGGGTTCTTTGTACAATGGGTTTCAAGATATCCTCGACATAGCCGGAGAGGTTCTCGCACAGGGTTCCATTGCCTGAAACGATGGAGTGGCCGGGTGTGTTTGCTTTGTGTATCTTTGGGAGGCAGTGGAGATCTCCAATGGTGGAGTACGTGGGATGAGAGCACGGAGGGTGTTTTGAAGGTCCAGATCAAAGGTTTTGATCAGAGTGTTGAGTTGATGGGTGTGTTCTTTGGTCGGATCTGTGGGTAACTGTCTGCAGTGTTCCTCGTTGTTCAGTTGTCGGTACACTTCTTTGCAGTAATCCATTCTGTTCAGTATGACGATGGCCCCTCCTTTGTCAGCTGGTTTGATGACAAGGTTGCAGTTGGTCTTGAGAGCGTGGATGGCGTTGCGTTGTGCTTGGGTGATGTTCGGTGCTGTCTTGTGAATTTGGTGTTGACGCACCAGGAATGGTGCCAGAAGACTGGAGGATAGCAAATGTTGTCGCCTTGTTCAAGAAGGGGAGTAGAGACAACCCTGGTAATTATGGACCAGTGAGCCTTACTTCTGTTGTGGGCAAAGTTTTGGAAAGGATTATAAGAGATAGGATTTATAATCATCTAGAAAGGAATAATTTGATTAGGGATCGTCAACATGGTTTTGTGAAGGGTAGGTCGTGCCTCACAAACCTTATTGAGTTCTTTGAGAAGGTGACCAAAGAGGTGGATGAGGGTAAAGCAGTTGATGTGGTGCATATGGATTTCAGTAAAGCATTTGATAAGGTTCCCCATGGTAAGCTATTGCAGAAGATACGGAGGCATGGGATTGAGGGTGATTTAGCGGTTTGGATCAGGAATTGACTAGCTGTAAGAAGACAGAGGGTGGTGGTTGATGGGAAATGTTCATCCTGGAGTTCAGTTACTAGTGGTGTACAGCAAGGATCTGTTTTGGGGCCACTGCGATTTGTCATTTTTATAAATGACCTGGATGAGGGCGTAGAAGGATGGGTTAGTAAATTTGCGGATGACACTAAAGTCGGTGGAGTTGTGGACAGTGCGGAAGGTTGTTGCAGGTTACAGAGGGACATAGATAAGCTGCAGTGCTGGGCTGAGAGGTGGCAAATGGAGTTCAATGCGGAAAAGTGTGAGGTGATTCACTTTGGAAGGAGTAACAGGATTACAGAATACTGGGCTAATGGTAAGATACTTGGTAGTGTGGATGAGCAGAGAGATCTCGGTGTCCATGTGCATAGATCCCTGAAACTTGGCAACCAGGTTGATAGGGTTGTTAAGAAGGCGTACGGAGTGTTAGCTTTTATTGGTAGAGGGATTGAGTTTTGGAGCCAGGAGGTCATGTTGCAGCTGTACAAAACTCTGGTGCGGCCGCACTTGGAGTATTGTGTACAGTTCTGGTCACTGCATTATAGGAAGGATGTGGAAGCATTGGAAAGGGTGCAGAGGAGATTTACTAGGATGTTGCCTGGTATGGTGGGAAGGTCTTATGAGGAAATGCTGAGGGACTTGAGGTTGTTTTCGTTAGAGAGAAGAAGGTTAAGAGGTGACTTGATAGAGGCATACAAGATGATCAAAGGATTAGACAGGGTGGATAGTGAGAGCCTTTTCCCTCGGATGGTGATAGCTAGCACGAGCTTTAAATTGAAGGGTGATAGATATTGGACAGATGTCAGAGGTAGGTTCTTCACTCAGAGAGTAGTAAGGGCATGGAATGCCCTGCCTGCAGCAGTAGTGGACTCGCCAACATTAAGGGCATTTAAATGGTCATTGGATAAACATATGGATGATATTGGAATAGTGTAGCTTAGATGGGCTTTAGATTGGTTTCACTGGTCGGCGCAACATCGAGGGCCGAAGGGCCTGTACTGTGCTGTAATGTTCTATGTTCAGCGGGTGGGATTTTCTGGCTGTGCTCGCCACAAGACCAGGAAATGCCTCCCAGTATCTTTTGCATGGTCAGTGTCCCACCTGTCATGATTCCCCGAGAGGGCAGGATGGAAAACGTCCGCCCAGTATCCTCTACTGATTCTTTTGCTAATTATTTTTTGTTTTTGTTCCCTGGTTACTGACCCACCAGCCAATACAGGAATTCTCTCATATAACTTATCAGGAACCCTCATAATTTCCAACAAACACCTGGTTTAAAATTTCCTCTCAACATTCTCCGCCCTAAAGCAAATAATCCCAGCTTTGTCAACCTGTCCATATAACTATGTCCCTCACACTTGGAACGGTTCAATGAATTTCCTTAGAATGCTCTCTGAAGATTCAATATCCTCAATATCAATACAATTGTCAATGTCTCCCTTGTCTTATTTGTCACACTTAGTAAATTCTTTATTGCGGGATATGGTGCAAAAGATGTACCCCAAGATAGAGGGCGGTATCTTACCAAAAAATGGCAAAGTGTCAGGATCTGACTGAAAACTGATGTGTTTCTCTCCAGAGAACAGGCAAATTTGCTCTCCAGGTCTTATGGCACCTTGACCAAAAAAAACAGGGGGGCGTGTTTCATGCTGTTATGTTGAGGGGCAGGGTCCCAACATGCCAGCAAAGCCTGGCTGCCTTGAGATCAGGGCGCCCTTATTAAAAGGCACCCCGTTCAGACTAAAAAATAACCTCCCCACCCTCCCCAATGTCATAGCTGGCATTATCCTCTATCTCTCTCTCCCTCCACCAACAGTCATCGCTGCCACCTCCCTCTCTCCTCCCCACTATGCACAAACATGTTCCACCACCACATTGCTGTGGATCTGGAGTTACATGTAAGCCAGGCCAGGTAAGGATGGCAGATTTCCTTCCCTAAAGAGCATTCGTGAACCAGATGAGTTTCTCCGACAATCAACATTGGTTTCATGGTCATCAGTAGATTCTTAATTCCAGATATTTTTTATTGAATTCAAATTCCGTCAACTGACATGGTGGGATTCGAACTCAGATCCCCAAGATATTAACTGAGTTTTTGGATTAATAGAATAATACCACGAGGCCATCGCCTTCCCGTGACTCCATCACTTCCAGCTGCACAGGCCAAGGAGGCCAAGGAGGATGTCCGTGTCTCACAGCAGGAGACCCACACCGGGCGGGGGCTCTCTAGGCTCCAGAGGATAGCTGCCAAGAATCCTAGAATCATAGAAACGATACAATGCAGAAGAAGGCCATTTGACCCATCCAGTCGCACCAACAACAATTCAACCCAGGCCCTATCCCCGCTTAGTTACCCTGCCAATCCCAGGACACCAAGGGTTAATTTAGCATGTCCAATCGACCTAACCCGCACACCTATGGACATGTACTGTCAGGATCGAAGGATTAAGAAACTTGATTCGCTTTTGTGTCATGGGTGTATACTCACTGCATTCACCTAGGATCCTTATGCAGCACCTTCCAAACCCACAACCACTCAATCTAGAAGGACGAGGGCAACAGATACATGGGAACACCACCACCCGCAAGTTCTCCTCCCAGCCACTCACCATCCTGACCTGGAAATATTTTGCCATTCCTTCGCAGTCGCTGGGTCAAAATCCTGGAATTCCCTCCCTAACAGCACTGTGGGTCAACCCAGAGAACATGGATTGCAGCAATTCAAGAAGGCAGCTCACCACCACCTTCTCAAGGGCAACTAAGGATGGGCAATAAATGCTGGCCAGCCAGTGACACCCATGTCCCATGAATGAATAATTAAAAAAAAGCATGCACCTATGTAAATACATTTGTTGTTCATTCCAATGGTTTCATCATTTGAATGCTTCGAGCATATTCATCCCTGTGGCCTCTTATCATTCTGTGACCATGTCCCTTTGTGAACCTTACGTGCATGCGACGTTTCACTGACTGATGTCATTGACTCGCTGCTTGTCAAGCGTCAGGGAGATGTGTTAATCTCTTTATTGGAAGTGACTGCAAATTATGTTAGGAAGTGACATTCACTAAAAGACACCGTGGGCCCGGATTTTCCACCCATTGGGGGCAAGCGCTTGGTAGGCACGAAACACGCCCCCAGCCATGACCAACCCCCCCTCCCACCCCGAGTGTGAGTTAACATTGGCTGACCAATTATCAGCCAGCCATCATGAAACGAATGCTCTGAAAGGTTGAGTGCTTCCAGGGTGGGCAGGAAGAGGGTGCACACCGTGACATGCAATGGCGTAGGCGGGCATTTCCAACCAGCTCCTTGAAGGTTGACCACTGCTCCAGAGAGCTGCAGCACTGTCCCAGTGACATTTGCACTGAAAGAATGCTGCAACTCCCCTCTCTATCATGCCGAATCAAGCAACTAGCAGCATAGCCCATCTCACAGCAACCCTGAAACATGGCCTTTTGTTTTATTTCATCCCGGACATTTTATCCCACCCAGGATCAGGAACATGAATGCCATCTGGCTGAGTGGCCCATGTACCAAACATAACAGTGCATGGGCCACCTGAAATTTGGACCAATTGCAAGCTTCATGGGCTTAATTGCCCTTTCATTTGTCAGCGGGCGTGCATGAGTCGGAAGCGCGCACGCCAACCAAAATATCACGTGAGGGCGCTATGACGTCAGGATACGTATCCAGCAGAATTTCATGGGAGTTCAGATCAGACACCCATCTGCTGAACCTCCTTAATATTCTGGTCCTAGAGTTATGCATGCTCGATTCCCTTCCAGTTTTACCACTTATGATTGGTAGAAGGATTGGAGGGGACATAAGGGAAAGCTTTTTTCACCCAGAGGATAGTAGGCATCTGGAATTCAATGCCTAAGTTGGTGGTTGAGGAGGCCTGGAGTCACAGTGGGTAGTGTCACTGCCTCTTGAGTCAGAAGCATATGCTTTAAGTCCCACCCCAGGATTTGATGGCCAAGGAATGTGCGTTCATAACATGGTCAACCAGATTGAGTGTCAATCTGCAAATATTCCAACACGCCAATGGCTGGAGGTAAGAGCAGGAGAGAATCCTGGTCAGCCACACTTGATGTGGAGTGGTGCCCCCTCAAGCTGTATCATAGATTCCCTACAGTGCAGAAGGAGGCCATTCAGCCCATCGAGTCTGCACCAACTCTCTGACAGAGTATTTTACTCAGACCCTACATATTTACCCCACTAATCTCCCTAATCTACACATCTTGGGACACTAAGGGGCAATTTATTATAGTCAATCCACCTAACCTGCACATCTTTGGACAGTGGGAGGAAACTGGAGCACCTGGAGGAAACCCATGCAGACACGGGGAGAACGTGCAAACTCTATACAGACAGTGAGACCAGAATTGAATCTGGGTTCCTATATGTGCAAACTCCATACAGTGACCTGTTATTTAAGAAGGGTAGGAAGGATAACCCGGGAAATTATAGACCGGTGAGCTTGACGTCCGTGGTAGGGAAGTTGTTGGAGAGGATTCTTAGAGATAGGATGTATGCGCATTTAGAAAGGAATAAACTCATTAACGATAGTCAGCATGGTTTTGTGAGAGGGAGGTCATGCCTCACTAACCTGGTGGAGTTTTTTGAAGAAGTGACTAGAATGGTTGACGAGGGAAGGGCCGTGGATGTCGTCTATATGGACTTTAGTAAGGCGTTTGATAAAGTCCCTCATGGTAGGTTGGTGCAAAAGGTTGGATCTCATGGGATAAAGGGGGAGGTGGCTAGATGGGTGGAGAACTGGCTTGGTCACAGAAGACAGAGGGTGGTAGTGGAAGGGTCTTTTTCCGGCTGGATGCCTGTGACGAGTGGTGTTCCGCAGGGCTCTGTATTGGGACCACTGCTGTTTGTGATTTATATAAACGATCTGGGAGAAGGTGTAACTGGGGTGATCAGTAAGTTTGCGGATGACACGAAAATGGCTGGACTTGCAGATAGTGAGGAACATTGTCAGAGGCTACAGAAGGATATAGATTGGCTGGAAATTTGGGCAAAGAAATGGCAGATGGAGTTCAATCCAGATAAATGCAAAGTGATGCATTTTGGTAGAACTAACGTACGGGGGAGCTATACGATAAATGGCAGAACCATAAAGGGTGTCGATACGCAGAGGGACCTGGGTGTGCAAGTCCACAGATCCTTGAAGGTGACGTCACAGGTGGAGAAGGTAGTGAATAAGGCATATGGCATGCTTGCCTTTATAGGACGGGGCATAGAGTATAAAAGTTGGGGTCTGATGTTGCGGTTGTATAGAACATTGGTTCGGCCGCATTTGGAATACTGTGCCCAGTTCTGGTCGCCACACTACCAGAAGGACGTGGAGGCTTTAGAGAGAGTACAGAGGAGGTTTACCAGGATGTTGCCTGGTATGGAAGAGCTTAGTTATGAGGAGAGATTGGGTAAACTGGGGTTGTTCTCACTGGAAAGACGGAGGATGAGGGGTGACCTAATAGAGGTGTATAAAATTATGAAAGGCATAGATAGGGTGAACGGTGGGAAGCTTTTTCCCAGATCGGTGGTGACGTTCATGAGGGGTCATAGGCTCAAGGTGAGGGGGGGGGAGGTTTAACACTGATATCAGAAGGGCGTATTTTACGCAGAGGGTGGTGGGGGCCTGGAATGCGCTGCCAGACAAGGTGGTGGAGGCGGACACACTGGGAACGTTTAAGACTTATCTAGATAGCCACATGAACGGAGTGGGAATGGAGGGATACGAAAGAATGGTCTAGTTTGGACCAGGGAGCGGCGTGGGCTTGGAGGGCCGAAGGGCCTGTTCCTGTGCTGTATTGTTCTTTGTTCTTTGTTTTGTTCTTTTAAAAGGAGGCCAATGAAAAACCCCCAGGAGGGCACTGAAAAACCCCCAGGAGGGCACTGAAAAACCCCCAGGAGGGCACTGAAAAACCCCCAGGAGGGCACTGAAAGACACTCAATGACCAAATAAATCACAATGAAAGAATTGCAGAATGGAAACAAGTCAACACTTCATCGGACTCATGCCCGAACAACAGTTAAGCCATAAGGGTTTAGCTGATGTTAAGACAAGTTGAAATGAAGATTCCATTTGTGAAATGTGTTTGTCCAGTAAGATCATGATGGATTTCCTTCAGAAGAAATACAGAAATTAAAGATGTTGAAAGAAACTGGGAACCGTTGAACATAAAGAGGAATCAGCAACAAGAATTAAAGCTCTCGAGTGGACACTAAAACAATAAAATCAAATGACTGACAGCGAACTCTGGGAATAAAATTTACAAAAAATTATAAAATGAAGTTAAAAATGAGAACTTAATGAGACAATGGACAATGAATTCCATTAAAAACAGCCAGAAAATAAGAGCAAGTCCAGTGAAGAATTGAATCAGGAGAATAAGAGCTTGAAGAAGGGAAGTTTGGCAAGGGGAAATTAACTAAAGAGGTAAAAACATTGAAATTGACAACAGAATCAGCAATTCAGACAGAGAAAGAAATGAGGTAATGTGCCAGGACAGGATTGCTGAATTGGTCACAGGAATGGAAAAGCAGCAAGCCTGCATGGAAGAGCTCCATGTAAGAGAACATTTGGAACTGTACACAGTTAAAGCCTACCAATAAAAGTGTTTATGTATAAAAACACACAAGTCTCAAGATCTTACCAATGAACCATCACCACCACTGCAACAGTAAAAAACCCATATTCAGTGCATAATATGACATGGGCTGCTGCCAGCCTCTGTACAGTTTTTCCTTATTAATTAATAGCTTTTTGCGTTTCTGATGAGATCTGTGAACATGCATCATTAGTGTCATTGGATCTGCGTTTATATTTCAGAACCAGCTTCGACACTCCCCCACCCCCCCCCCCCCCCCCCCACCCCCCGCCCCCGTCAGAGTTTGGATCTTCCTGGAACCTGATGATATGCAGGTGTTCAGGTAGAAATCCCTCCGGTGATTCTCCAGTCTCCCCCGACATTGTTATTGCAGTGGACATGTATGCCCACTCCCCAGAACCCATCACTGTTGATGCTCCCATGTTTCAGGTGGAAGTCTCCATCCAGCGGCTGTGTGCAAAGTCACATATACAGATGACACCCCTGCCCACCGCAGAGAGCTTTGAGTACACCTCCCACCCCCATTATATTTCCCCCATTTACAGGCTGCAGGTATATTCCCTGACCATGACCATCTCATCTCCAATCCATCACCACAACGTGTGAGAAGTATGACCATGCTACATATACCGAGCAGTGTCTGATCCCCATCGAGCACACGGCCCTTGCCCCCCATTCCCAGATTAGAAACATGATGTGCATGCCACCCATAGCCCTCTAGGGCATAGCCCACAGAACCCCAGGACTGGCGTTAATCTCTTACCCTGACCTCTGGACCCCAGTTCAGGCATTCTGACACTCAGCTCTCCGGCTCCTTAATGAATGACCACAAGACCATTTTTCACCCCTGGCCACACTTCTATGTGCAACCCATCCCTCTAATGCAAGTCTTCCCTACACCCTCCCTCCCCCCGTGACGCACACCACTCATGAGTCTCTGTGCAACTTTTTCTTCTTGTGCCATAGTGTTCCCAGCCCACTGTCATCCTCTCGAATCTATGTGCAGCTCCTCATACTCATACAAATCAAGTCCAATCACTTCCTTCTGTGTCCCTATTCTACTGTTCCATGTTGGGCTCCAGCTTCCTCACCTCCAATCTTCTCTCTCCCAACCTTCCACCCCTTCTAACACTACCAAACCCCCTTCACTCTCATGTCTCTGCCATCTCCCCCCTCCAGACCTGCCAAACCCCCTTTATTCTCTTGCCTCTGCAATCTATCCCACCCCCCAACTCTACCAGATTATTAAATCCCCTGCACTCTCATGTCTGAAGTTTATCTCTTACCTCCACTTTCCCCCACCCGCAATGAAATAGAGTCAGAGGTTTACAGCATGGAAACAGGCCTTTCGGCCCAACTTGTCCATGTCGCCCTTTTTTTAAACTCCTAAGCTAGTCCCAATTGCCCGCGTTTGGCCCATATCCCTCTATACCCATCTTACCCATGTAACCGTTTAAACGCTTTTTAAAAGACAAAATTGTACCCGCCTCTACTATTACCTTTGGCAGCTTGTTCCAGACACTCACCACCCTCTGTGTGAAAGAATTGCCCCTCTGGACCCTTTTGAATCTCCCCCATCTCACCTTAAACCTATGCCTTCTAGTTTTAGACTCCCCTACCTTTGGGAAAATACATTGACTATCTAGCTGATCTATGCCCCTCATTATTTTATAGATCTCTATAAGATCACCCCACAGCCTCCTACGCTCCAGAGAAAAAAGTCCCAGTCTATCCAGCCTCTCCTTATAACTCAAACCATCAAGTCCCAGTAGCATCCTAGTAAATCTTTTCTGCACTCTTTCTAGTTTAATAATATGCTTTCTATATTAGGGTGACCAGAATTGTACACAGTACTCCAAGTGTGGCCTTACCAATGTCTTATACAACTTCAACAAGATGTCCCTGCCGCCGGAAAGACTGGAAAATCCCGCCTGACATGAATGTCGTCCCCTCTTCACCACATGGCATCAACTCCTGCTGGGTTACAGCTTTTGGGGTACTGTGCCCTCTGGTAATGTGCCAAAGTGGTTATTCTCAGGGTGGAAGATATGCAGAGTGTCACAGTGGGTGGGAAAAGTGGTATTGAAGGTTCTGGCCCCCATGGCAGCAGTCTCTGCCGTGTTGTTTGGCCGGTTCAAATTAAAACTGCAAGGGTCCCAGGGCATCACGCTGGTGTTATCTCTGATTGAGGCCACGGCAGAAACTTAGTTTTTCAACATTGAGGTGCCATTTCTAAAGGCTGCCCCAATGCGAAAAAATTAAAATAGAATACCCCACCTCCCTCCCCCATGCAGCACCTGCCCACCACGCACCGCCCTCCCTAAAGTTAAAAAGTTTATTTATTAGTCACATGTAGGCTTACATTAACACTGCAATGAAGTTACTGTGAAAATCCCGTAGTCGCCACACTCCAGCGCCTGTTCGGGTACACTGAGGGAGAATTTAGCATGGCCAACGCATCTAACCAATACATTTTTGGAGTGTGGGAGGAAACCGGAGCACCGGAGGAAACCCACGCAGACACGGGGAGAACGTGCAAACTCCACACAGACAGTGACCCAAGTTGGGAATTGAGTCCGGGTCCCTGGCGCTGTGAAGCAGCAGTGCTAACCACTGTACCGCCACCACCCCACCCCCCCCATACAACAATTCCCCTGGCATTCCACCCGTCACTGCCTGGCACATCCCCTGGCACTGGCCCCTGGTGGAATGCAATTTGGGCCTTCTGAGGGATTTTTCCACTCCTGTTCAGCAATCCTGCTTGATGAAAACGGGAGGGAAAAGTCTCCTTCCCCATCCCGCTAACATCTCTGATTGAGTGAGGTTACTCACAGACAAATAGGGATGGCAATGTGACCAATTCTGATCCTACTTTTTCTCCCCCATTCCACAGTGATTGACAATCAGAAGTAAACGACCCCATTATGCTGAATCACATCTGCAACCTCACCACTACCCACTGTGAACTGCTAAGAAAAGACTCATGGTCAAATCCAGGACCTTTGATTTAGCTGGCTTAGTAGCACAGAAGGAGCATGTGAGCTTTGTGGAATTCCCTGGCCAACCTGAAATAAAAGCTGATCGTCATATTATGCTTTTCACAACAAGTCTCAAAGCTCTTTGCAGCCAAGAAATTACTGTCTGAATTGTAATGCAAAGTAAGGTTCTGTGAGCAGCAATGTGATAATCATCAGATAGTTTGTTTTTATCTGGTGGTTGAGGGCTGAATGTTGGCCAGGACACCAGGGACAACTCGACTGTTATTCTTCAAAACATTGCCATGCAACCTTTCATCTCTCCAGAGAGTAAACTATGCTTTGGAATGTCTTGTCAAAAGACAACACCTCCAATAGCGCCACACTGTTGGAGGCATTATAGGGAAGGCGATGACCTAATGTTGTTATCGCTATACTATTAATCCAGAAACTCAGCTAATGTTCCTGGGATCTGGGTTCCAATCCCACCATGGCAGATGGTGAAATTTGAATTCAATTTTAAAAAATTCTGGAATTAAGAATCTACTGATGACGATTTGTCGGAAAAACCGCATCTAGTTCACTAATGTCCTCTAGGGAAGGAAATCTGCTGTCCTTACCTGGCCTGGCCTACATGCGAATCCAGATCCACAGCAATGTGATTGACTCTAAATTGCTATATAGATAAAGGCAACTAGGGATGGGCAATAAATATTGGGCAGCCAGTGACACCCATGTCCCACAAATGAAAAAAAAAACTCCCTCAGAGTGGGCCTTGAACCCACAAACGTTTGACTCAGATGTGAGAGTGCGACCAATCTGTGTGGAATGCTACCTAGAATCAGAATCCCTATAGTGCAGGAGACGGCTATTTGGCCCATCAAGTCTGCACTGACTCTCTGGCAAAGCATCTTTCCCAAGTACACCCCTCTATCCCTGTAACTCCCTGCTAATCCCCCTAACCTATACATCTTGGGACGCTAAGGGGCAATTTAGCATGGCCAATCTACCTAACCCATACATCTTTGGAGTGTGGGAGGAAACTGGAGCACTCGGAAGGAACCTACGCAAACACGGGAGAAATGTACAAACTCCATACAGACAGCAAGGTTGGAATCGAACCCTGGTCCCAGGCGCCATCAGGCAGCAGTGCCAACCATCGTGCTGCAAAACAAACTCACCATCAATATATATCACAACTTGAGAGAGGCTATTTGGCCCGTCTAGGTGACAGCTTTAGAAATCTACAGTCTGCCGAACACAGTCTCTAACTGATTACTAAATCATACCCAGGCTTTTGTCTCCACTGCCATATCTAAAAGACTGTTACAGGTGTTGAATATTGATCACGCTAATCTGAAGAAGTATTTCCTGATCTCAGTCGTGAATTGTTTATTTTTACCAGGCAATATCTGTGTTCCTTTGCTTTCAACATAGAGAGAATGATTAACTGAAGATGCAATAATTTCTCAACAGTGGCCAAATAAATATCCCAAGACAAGAATATTGATACTGAAAACGAGGTAATCTGTCATGTCAACCCGACCCATTGTCTTCATTCTGAATTTGATCGACCCTTTCCTTCTGTGACATTTACCATCTCTATAAAGAGACTCATAGACTCCTCAGGCAGTTTAATATGAAGACATTATAATAAAATCATGTATTCCTGACAACTAACACGCCATCTTGTTAAGATAGATGACTTTCTCTTTATCCTTTGTGATTTTGCAGCATGCAGTCTGGTGGCTTGAGTCAAATTGGCTGAAAACTATTCCCAAAACAATGAGGAAGCTACATTATCTTCATTTACTTTTGAATAAAACAAGACACGAGTATAAACATGGAGAAGATAAGGAACGGAACAACATCTGAGTGTGAGTGCGTAGAACAATGTCTGAGCATGAGTGTGTTACATAGAACATGAGGGATGCTTCTCAGTTACTTAAACTACACATCAAGCAAGCTTCCAGGATGTGTAGAAAGGCACAACCAGTGTGGTATTGAGTTCCACATAAATGAATGCCCCCATGTTCAGTCTGCCCTTTATTCTATGTTGTTTGACCTCTGTCAGACTTGCTTTCAACACTTTTAGGCTTGGGAGGGTAGAATGAAAATCAACCAATCTTTAGGATTCTGGAATGCTTGTGTGAAGAATTTATTTGGACTTGGCTGTGATGTCTGCCATGTCTCATCACAGTACTCTCCATATGGAGTAGAAGTCTCTGTCACAAAATGCACGCAGTGGGGTCATTCAGACTTTGGGCACTATTATAAAACTAACTATATTGGATCAGTTGCCCATTCCGCATTACTCCGGATACTCACCTACTGTAGATTGTCTTACACTATTACTGAGCGTCAAAATTAGTTCCATTAACACATCTTTGCAATGTGTGTGTGTGTTGAATTGAATTGATTTATTATCACATGTATTGGGATACAATGAAGTCTTGCTTCTTGCAAGCTGTCACAGACAAAACATACCATTCATAGAGTATATAGAGGAGAAGGCAAGGTTAGAGTGCAGAATATAATGTTGCAGTTACGGATAGGGTGAAGATTCGATTTGATTTATTATTATCACAAGTATACGGTGAAAAGCATTGTTTCTTGCACGCTATACAGACAAAGCATACCAGTCATAGAGAAGGAAAGGAGAGAGTGCAGAATGTAGTGTTACAGGCATAGCTCGGGTGTAGAGAAAGATCAACTTAATATGAGGTAGCTCTGTTCAAAAATCTGATGGCAGCAGGGAAGAAACTGCTCTTGGGCCGGTTGGTACATGTCCTCAGACTTTTGTATCTTTTTCCCGACAGAAGGTGGAAAAGTGTGTGTCCGGGGTGTGTGGGGTCCTTGATTATGCTGGCTGCTTTTCCGAGGCAGTGGGAAGTGTAGACAGAGTCAATGGATAGGAGGCTGGTTTGAGTGATGGATTGGGCTATGTTCACAACCCTTTGTACTTTCTTGGGGTCTTGGTCAGAGCAGAAGCCATACTAAGCTGTGATACATCCAGAAAGGATGCTTTCTATGGTGCATCTGCAAAAGTTGGTAAAATCACGTGTGCATTTGTGTGTGTGTGTGTGTGTGTGCGCATGCGTGCGTGCATGTATGCATGCATGTGTGCGTGCCTGCATGTGCATGTATGTGCACATCTGTGGTTTCTATATGCTTACCAACTGTGTCTGAAGGAGCACAGTGCATTATATTACATTTGCATCATAGACCTCATGGTGGTGACATGATACCTTAAGGCACTGCAGCTTTGTGCTGTAAGGCCAATCACTGTTTGCAATCATAGAAAAAAATACCTGTCAAGAACATGTTTAAAAGAACTGAAAGATTCAAAAGGTGTCAGGCTAAACGCAGAGATCAAACAGTTTCTGGCCATGTGGAATTTGGAATTGTGTTATATGCCAGGTGTGTACACAACTGTTCATGCTGTCCTCCTGATTTGAGCCGTTGAGAGCTGTCAGATTGACTCAGTAGTTGAGGACACCAGGAGAACCCCCACTACATCTTCTTAAATAGTGCTTCAGATTTTTTGCATCCACCTGAGTGGAAATAGAGTCCTTCGTTTTATGTTCAATCTAAAAGTTGGCACATCTGAACAGTGCAGCACTTCCTCAGGATTGCACTGAAATGTCAGTCTAAATGATATACTCAAGTCTAGCTTGATTCCAACACCTTGTGACTGAGAGATGAGAGTACTTCCACTGAGCCAAGGCTGAAATCCAAACCCGACTCAGCAACTAGTGTGACAGCAGAAAGAGGGAGGTTTTTTCAAAACATTCAGTGTGGGCGTCACTGGCTGGGCATTTATTGCCCGTTGCTGAGGGCAATTAAGAGTCAACCACATTCCTGGGGGTCTAGAGTCACATGTAGGCCAGACCAGGTAAGGACGGCAGATTTCCTTCCCTAAAGGATATTAGTGAACCCGATGGGTTTTTACAACAATCGACAATGGTTTCATGGCCATTAGACTTTTAATTGCAGATTTTTATTGAATTCAAATTTTAACCATCTGCTATGGTGGGATTTGAACCCAGGTCCCCAGAGCATTATGTTGGGTGTCTGGATTGCTCTTTCAATGACAATACCACTATGCCACTGCCTCCCGTCCACTCCATTCACTTTACCTCAGAGTCACGCACTTTACTTCACACCTGATTTGCTTTGATGCAAAATCAAGCGTGCAGCATCAATGAAACATTAAGCTGACATCTCCTGTATTAATTTTTTGTGTCTTTTCCCATCTAATTTAGAAACACCTTTATTGACTGTTAGAATATTTCCAGACTTTACATGCAAGGATATTATTGTAATGGTGAACAGCACAGACCTAAGCAACAAGAAGGCACATGTGACTGTGTAATATGCCTTTAAGGGAGAGTAGCATGACATCAATAGATGGCAAAACTATTCTGTGATCCAGTCTATACTGGACAGCACGGTAGCACAGTGGTTAGCACTGCTGCTTCACAGCTCCAGGGACCTGGGTTCGATTCTCGGCTTGGGTCACTGTCTGTGCGGAGTTTGCACATTCTCCTCGTGTCTGTGTGGGTTTTCTCTGGGAGCTCTGGATTCCTCCCACAGTCCAAAGATGTGCGGGTTAGGTTGATTGGCCATGCTAAGATTGCCCCTTAGTGTCCTGAGATGTGAAGGTTAGAGAGATTAGTGGGTAAATATGTAGGGATATGGGGGTAGGGCCTGGTGGGATTGTGGTCGGTGCAGAATCGATGGGCCAAATGGCCTCTTTCTGCACTATTGGGTATCTATGATCAGTCTTAGTTTCAGTTTTGCTTTGAATAGAGCACACACTCACACCTCTGATGTCTCCATCTTATCATCGAATCCTACAGTGCAGAAGGAGGCCATTCGGCTCATCCAGTCTGCATTAACCACAATCCCACTCCGTCCCTATCCCCATAACCGTACGTATTTACCCTAGCTAGTCCCCTGACACTAAGGGGCAATTTAGCATGGCCAATCCACCTAACTCACACATCTTTGGACTGTGGGAGGAAACCAGAGCACCCGTTAGAAACCCACGCAGACACGGGGAGAATGTGCAGGCTCCGTATAGACTGTGACCCAAGCCGGGAATCGAACCTGGATCCCTGGCACTGTGAGACAGCAGTGCTAACTACTGTGTCATCGTGCCACCCCAATCTTTATACCTATTCAAAACTGCTCTCATGTGCCTAGACTTAATAAACAAAACCATGATGTGTATGCAAAATCCCTTATGCGTGATCAGTGCCTATTATATGATTATAATAACATATCATGGTGGCAACGGTGGGATTTGAACATGCACTATTGTGTTTAAAAATCTGTTATGAGTGATCAGTGCCTTCATGTGTATAAAATAGTGATAGGTCAGAATGGCAAGGCCAGGAAGGCCCTATTTCACTTGATTGAAGGGTCCACACTCAGGATATGAATTTATATTATGAGGTAGGAGGTTTAGAGGGGATTTGAGAGGAAACATTTGCACCCGGAGGGTCGTGGGGATCCGGAACTCACTGTTTGAAAGGATGTTGGAGGTAGGAACATGCATAACATTTAAAATGTACTTGGATATGCATTGGAAGTGAAGTAACCTACCAGGCTACAGACCAAGGGCTGGAAAGTGGGATTAGGCTGGGTGGCTATTTGTCAATCAGTGTGGACATGGTGGGGACTGAATGGCCTTCTTCCCTGCTGTAAATTTTTATGATTATATCATTATAGTAACATGACATGGTGACAACGGTGGGACCTGAACTCTCTCCATTGTGTTTAACAAATCTCTTATGGGGGATTGGTGCCTTTTGTGTTATAATAGCACAATAGCGACTAGATGTTATTCAACCATCTTCAACTATTCAGATTTCAAGCTCTGTAATTTCTACCTGAAAACTGTGTGTCTATTCACCTCTCTTCCATTAGACCATCCTTAAAATTAAGATGTTGATCACCTGTCCTAATGTTTAATGTGCCCATTTAAGTTTTTGCCTGATCATGCTGCCATGAAGTACTTTGGGGTATTTAACTAAATCAAAGATGCGATATAAATGCAAAACATAGTGGTTGAAACAAAAAGAAAACACTTCAGTTGCTTTGATCTTCACTTCACTGCCACTCTGACCTCTCTGCCCTCTGTCTCCTATTCATCATTGCTGACATGCTCATCATTAATCCCTTGAGACAAGGATGATGTCCGCCAAGCACGATTTCTGTGTCCTCAGGGGGACTAAGCAGGCCAATCTTGGAGTCACAGGTCTTTGGGCAGAGAGAACAAGAGTTGCTCTGAGGGAGGCAAGGATCACGAGCCAGGGTTCTGCTCTCTCTTTCCTGCTTCCATTACTTCTCCGCAACGGAGTTTATGCAATCAAACGTCTGACTGTGTTGTGGCTTACTTGATAAGGGACAGCAGCGTGGTACAGTTAGCAGTAGGTTCCTCCGACTCATCAATGTGAATTTTTGTCCTGTTCAATGAGGCCTTCAGAGTATCCTCAAGGCATTTTCTCTGCCACCCCCCACTCCCTGCCCTTCCCCCTGCCTTGAGATTGGGCATCATCTTTCAGTTGTGAAAGAGGATCTGCTTTGCAAGCTGATTATTTGGCATACGGATGCAGTGCCCAGACCAGCAGAGCTCATTTTGCCTGATCATGTCACAATGCTGGGAAAGTGGGCTTCGGGGAGGATGTGAGATTCCGCCTGCCTGTCTTCCCACTTGACTTTGAGTGTCCTGCGGTGACACCATGGTGGAAAACTCACCAGCATCCGGATGTGCCCTTGGGAGGTCAATTTTTCAATCATTCAATTAAGAACGCTATCGTGTCCCAGAATCAACACTGAGTTGAACAATTTCAGATTGTAACTCTGCTCCCATTGGACAGCAGCTGTCAGTAATGATCTGCTTTTCCATGTAGACCTCCATATGTTCCCGTGTCCTTTTGCCTTGTGCTGGTATCTCTTTTGTCATTCAGTTTTTCCCGTCTTCCATCCTAACAGAGACCTCCTTTACTCTTCTTACTCAACCCATCAACCCCAACCCCTTCTCCACTCCGTCCCAGTCTCTGTGCTTACTTATAACATTTTACACCTCTAACCTTTTCAGGGTTTTAATGAAAGGTTATCGACTTGAAATATTGGGCTCTATCTTCCTGTGGGTATTGGGAACCCAAAGCTGAGACGCTTTCCAGATTCCTACTCTTGATGCTTTGGCAGCGTGACCAATGGCCTCATTCTACAGGAAATGCCCAGTTAACATGCTATGTCTGCCATCCAATTAGTGATGATGGGTGAGTTCCCGAGGCAGAATACAGGATGGCACAGCCCACTGCACTGGAGACCTGTAGCCCCCAATGTGGGACTAGCGGGAACATCGCTGAGGGTCAGACAGGGAAACACTAGAACCTAATTTCAGTATCAATGAAGCGAATACAAAGTAAAATGCATGTAACTATTGGAGTCATAACAAAACAGCGATATGGGCCTGCAACAGTGCTGCTCTTTGCCATTAGTGAGTTTTGCAACAGCCTGACAAGCTAGAAGGCTCCGATCTCCTCCTGTTCCTCTCTCCCCTACCGAGGAGCAGACACAGTAAGACCCTTTGTGCCACTCACTTAATTTTATGAGCATCAAAAAATAAGGGCAGGCAATGGTCTGGTGGTATAATCACTAGACTATTAATCCAGACACTCAGCAAATGCTCTGGGGGCCCGGGTTCAAATCCCGCGGTGGCACTTGGTGGAATTTGAATTCAATAAAAAACATTTGGAATTCAGAATCTACTGATGACCATGAAACCATTGTCAATTGTCGGAAAAATCCATCTGGTTCGCTAATGTCCTTTAGGGAAGGAAATTTGTCGTCCTTATCTGGTTTGGCCGACATGTGACTCCAGAGCCACAGCAATGTGGTTGACTCTCAACTGCCCTCTGAACTAGGGATGGGCAATAAATGCTGGCCAGCCAGCAACGCCCATGAATTAATTTAAAAGAAAATCCCTTTTAAATGCCTTACAGGTAGCCCCAGCTGTTGGGTAAAACACTTGGTGTCAAGCCAACCCTGCATGTGGCATTTTCCTCCAAAGCCACCTCCACAGGCCTGGGAAAATTCAGCCTCAATAGATTCTGCCACCAATGCTGCCTGACCTGTTGAAGATTTCCAGCATTTTCTGTTTGTATTATTGTTGTTGCCCACGTGTGAACACCCTGCCCTCCCCAATTTAAACACTTCAACAGCATTGGATCTTAATTACAATACAAACACACACAGACAATTTGACAGCTCTTTCGCAGAACTTCGCAAGGTTGCCAGGAACCAGCTTGCCTCCGCATTGAGTTCACCAGCCTGCTGTGCGTCCATCACAGTGCGGTGCCCACACAAAATACAGACGGCAGCAACCTTCTGCTGGCAAGTCCCCGCAGGAGAAAAACCATCATGATCTCTTTAGGTGCTTAAAATAAACTTGTAAGTTGTGTCAATGTGTGGTATAAACAAGACGCACAAGGGGCTGATAGAAAAGACGCTGGTGAGTTAATAAATCAGCCTCAGAGATTTTCTTTTTATCCTATGTTATTCTTAAGGTCACAGGGCATTTACAGAGAAGCAAAACCTTTTCCACCCTTACTCATCCATCCACGAAAAGGAACAAAGTAAGCAAGCTGAACTCCATTGTGCGTGCTCTGTGTCAATTTTTGCCAACACTGTGAAAAAGGGATAAGAAAGAAAGACTTGGATTTACTTGGCACCTTCTGGGACCTCATAGCATCCCCAAAGTGTTTTACCACCAATGAAGCATTTTGGAAGTGGAATCACCATCACAATGCAGAAATGTCTGTTATTGTCCATATATAAGATTGGTCTTCTCAAGATAATGGGTGTTGGAAAAGAACATACCATGGTTTTTGCAATGGATAGGTTCTTATGCTAAGTTCTTGCTGATAATTTGCATCTAAGGAAGACACTATATGTAAATATATATGTAATAAGTCCTTGGAGGCAGAAGTCCCTTCACCAAAATCCCTTTATTTATTTACAAGTCTGACAACAACATACAGAGTGCTTCCAGTCAGCAGTCTACACTAGGAGTCCCAGTGGAACTGACACTCCTGGTTAAATACAAAGCAAGAGGCTCCCTCAATTTGGCCCTTAATCAGGGACATGTTTTGATGACCCTTAATCAGGGACATCTTTCATTGGCTCATATTCTAACAGGCCAATCTCAATTGCCGGATTAAAGTTGTTACAATATAGATAAAGCAGGTACCGGATCTCGTATCCAGGTAGTTCCGGACAGGATACAGAGGTTTTCTGGATTTTTGGTGATGGGAGGGTGGGGATTAGGATAATAATTCATGAAAAGTAGAAGGATGAGGAGGGGGGAGTCTCAGAAATAAAATTCTAACAGGATTAGACAGTGTAAATGCAGGATGGATGTTCCCCGTGGTGGGGTGTCCAGACAGAGATCAAAATCTAAGGCTGGAATCTTACCACTGTTCACACTGGCAGGTTTTTCCCATCCCATCACAGCGAAGAGATTTGGCTGGTCGTTAAATTCTCCGACTTCGCTGCAGCAGGACTGTGGCGTGAATGACCATTAAGACCACATCCTAAGGATGTAGAGTAAACCTTTTAGGACTGAGATGAGGAGAAATTTCTTCACCCAGAGAGTAATAAGCCTGTGGAGTTTGCTACCACAGAAAGCAGTTGAGGCCAAAATATTGCACCTTTTCAGGAAATAATTAGATACAGCTCTTCGGGCGAAGAGGATCAAAGGATATGGGCGGAAGGCGGGAACAGACTATTGAGTTGGATGATCAGCCATGGTCATTATAAATGGCGGAACACGCTTGAAGGGCCGAATGGCCTACTCCTGTTAATATTTTCTATGCAAAACTTAAAGCCGGCCTGATTTCTCGGTTGAACCTGACCCAGCTGGGTTGGGGAAGGTATGAGGGGCGGACCAGGCTAGTTCCCAGACCATTAATCCTAACATGAAATCAGTAAGGCTAGATCCAAAGCACAGAGGATCAGCACGTGGAGAACCAGAAATACCTCTCCACCGCCAATGCTTCATATAGAATAAATCAGTTAAATTTATTAAACAAATGGTAAAAGAACAATTATTGGGGGTGGGGTGGGAGAGTGAAATAAGCACATTTAGGATCCTCGATGGAATCTGTAAATTTACCGTTTGTTAATAAAGGATATCAGGAGGGATTTTCCATCCCTGTTTCCTGTGGGAATGGTGGACGGGGCAGAGAATTGAGCGAGATTCTCAGAATGGCATTTACGCTGGCGGGATTTCCCTGCTCAATTGTCAAAGCCCCCCCGCTAGTGATGTAATCGGATTCCTGTCATGCAATGCATTTAAATACATTTGAATAGGATTAGCAGGTCTCCCTGTTGTAACACCCCCCCCCCCACACTGGATAGTTAACCCCCCCCCGTCCATCCTAGTGACATCATGTCAATGCCACTCATGACAGGTTTTGAAAAATGGGGAACTAGTGAACAGAACCCGCCAGTGCAGCCCCCAGGTGGGAGAGAGCCATGCTTGGGGAGTACCCTGGTACTGTCCTCTGGCACTGCCACCAGGGGGCAATTCCAGGGTACAGTGATGGGGGAGTGGTGCTACGGGTTCCATGTTCTTGGAGGAGGGAGTGAGATCCGTGATCATTCTGCACCCTCTCCTTTCCTTCTCCCCTGTGTACTCGATGAACAGTATGTTTTTTTCTGTATAGTGTGCATGAAACAATACTTTTCACTGTATCCCAATACATGTGACAAGAATAAATCATATCAAATCAAAAGGATCTGGGTGAGAATACCAGCATCTGCAATATGTCCTTCAAGCCATATATAATTCTGATTTTGACATAGATAATTTTTCCCCTCCTTGTTGCTGAGTCAAACTCCTGGAACTCACTTCTCTCAGCATCGTAAGAGTTCCTGAATTTACAGCATGGACTGCTGTGGTCCAAGAAAAATGCCGACAGCATCTTCTCAATAGCAACTCATAGAGTCATAGAGGTTTACAGCATGGAAACAGGCCCTTTGGTCCAACTTGCCCATACCACCCAGTTTTTACCACTAATCAACCCCATATGCCCGCATATCTCTCTATACCCATCTTACCCATGTACCTGTCTAAATGCTTTTTAAAAGACAAAATTGTACCTCCCTCTACTACTACCTCTGCAGCTTGTTCCAGTCACTTACCACCCTCAGTGAAAAAATTGACCCTCTGGACCCTTCTGTATCTCTCATCTTAAACCTATGTCCTCTAGGTTTTGACTCCCCTACCTTTGGGAAAAGATGACTATCTACCTTATCTATGCCTCTCATTTTTATAGAGTTCCAGTCGCATCCAAGTAAATCTTTTTTGCACTCTTTCGAGTTTACTGATATCCTTTCTATAATAATGTGACCTGAACTGTACACAGTATTCCAAGTGTGGCTTTACCAATGTCTTGTACAATTTCATCAAGAATTCAATGTTCTGACCAATGAATGCATTGGCCATGCTAAATTCTCCCTCAGTGTACCCGAACAGGTGCCGGAGTGTGGCGACTAGGGGATTTTCACACTAACTTCATTGCATGTGAGTGTAAGCCTACTTGTGACTACTAAATTACCTTTATTTTACCTTCTTGGTTATCCCTTCAAAAAACTCAAATCAAATTCGTGAGACACGATTTTCCATTCACAAAGCTATGCTGACTGTTCCTAATCAGTCCTTGCCTCTCTAAATGCCTGTAGATCCTGTATCTCAGAATACCTTCTAACAACTTACCCACAACAGAGGTTCAGAGGTTTGGCTGCAATCATTATGATAGCTGCAATGAATGCCTGGTCCAAGATGAATTTTTTAAAATGGCACAGTAATATCACATTGGGTTATGCTGTAAGCAGCTTCACTTATAAACAGTTTACTTTAGCATCCAGGCACCAATCATTTCATTCCCTTTAATGGAAATTAGTTTATTTTGTATGTGCTAGCTTTTGATGACTGTTTCAACCGAGCAGTTTCCCTAAACTACAAGTTTATGGAAATGAAGTAGTGTACATGATTTTTCATCAACTGAAGTTTATGCTTCAGTTTTAAGTTTATTTATTAGTGCCACAAGTAAGCTTACATTAAATTTCAATGAAAATCTCCTAGTCGCCACACTCCAGCACCTGTTCGGATACACTGAGGGAAAATTTAGCATGGCCAATTCACCTAATCAGCACGTCTTTCGGACTGTCAGAGGAAACCCACGCAGACACGGGGAGAATGTGCAGTCTCCGCACAGACAGTGACCCACGGCAGGAATCGAATCCGGGTCCCTGGCGCTGTGAGACAGCAGTACTAAGCACTGTGCCACCGTGCTGCCAAACAATCCACTTTCAGTTTCCATCATCTTCCCTTTGTGCACTTGATGTACTGAAATCTTTTCAGCCAAATTACAGGGATTCCTCGAGGGCTATATTGAGAGGTGCGTATGTGTTCATAGCTGAAGGATTGCAAACACCACAGCAATACAAATGAGGTTATTATAAAACTGAAAGACCTATATAGTGGAGACAAAACACTTCCACATTTGTCAAAATTGTTCCAGTTGGAAAATCCATTTATTCCTATGCAAAAAAATAAAGAGGACCATTAAGAACTCTGGCTGGCAGAGATTGCATCTGATATCATCATTGATGATCAGCCATGATCAGCAACTCCACAACTAATTGATCAGATCTAAGCTCTGCAGTCCTGCCATGTCCAGTCATGAATGGTGGTGGACAATTAAACTACTCATTAGAGGAGGAGACACCACAAATATTCCTGTCCTCAATGATGGAGAAGCCCAGCACATCTGTGCAAAAGACACGGCTCGAAGCGCCAAATGGCCTATTCCTGCTTCTAGTTTCTATTGTGGATCTTAACTTAGGGTGACCTTGGTCAGGATCAAGACTGCTGGCAGCAAGGTTGTTGGTAAACTGGACCCTTCATTATATATTCTGCTACCTCTGTAAAGTCATAGAATCCCTACAATGCAGGAGGCCACCATTTGGCCATCGAGTCTTCACCGACCTTTCGACAGAGCATCGCACCCAGGCCCTATCCCCGTAACCCCACATATTTATCCTGCTAATCCCCCTAACCTACTCATCTTGGGACACTAAGAGGCAATTTAGCATGGTCAATCCACCGAACCCGCACATCTTTGGACTGAAGAGGGGAAACCGGAGCGCCCGGAGGAAACCCATGCAGACACGGGGAGGATGTGCAAACTCCACACAGACAGTGACCCTGGAATCGAACCCGGGTCGCTGGAGCAGTGTGGCAGCCGTGCTAGCCACTGTACCACCGTGCCGGCCCCAAATATACAGAACAAGGCTTAGCATAAAGTCTCATGTGGAATCATCCCTCTGTACATATGCTCTGTTGTCATGTAATCTTGCATCACTGATGGTGTAGACTGTTTAGATATGCAGGTTAGGTGGATTGGCCATGCTAAGTTCCCCCTAGTGTCAGGGGGATTAGCAGGGTAAATGTGTGGCATTACGCGAATAGGGCCTGGGTGGGATTGTGGTTGGTACAATTCAATGGGCCGAACAGCCTCCTTCTGTACTGTAGGAATTCCATGATTCTATGACCTCACCCGTGGCTCGGATTCTCCAGTCCCGCTGCAATAAATGGAGATTTGGCTGAGCGTCAAAATCTCCATTCTCGCAAGCAGCGAGATCAGAGAATCCCAGCCGTAGTGTAGATATAATTTCAGGAGAGATGGTGATATAGTGTTAATGTCACTAAACTACTAATCCAGAGGCCCAGGCTAATGCTCTGGAGGCAAGGATTCAAATCCCACCACGGTAGCTGTGGAATTTAAATTAAATTCATAAATCTGGAATTAAAAGATAGGGCGGGATTTTCCAGCCCCTGGAAATTCCTGCCTGAGGTCAATGGACCTTTGCATGATTCGTACCCTCACGATTCCCGTGGAGGTGGGTCAAGAAAAATCCACCTTTTGTCTCAATAATTGTCACCATGAAATTATTGTCAATTGTCAAAACTCATTTGGTTCATTCATGCCCTTCAAGGAAGGAAATTTGAGAGCCACATGTGAGTCCAGGCCCACAGCAATGTTGTTAACTCTTAACTGCCCCCTGAAGTGGCCTCGCAAGTCACTCAGTTGTATCAAACGGTTACAAGGTCTAGAAACCAAACAGATCAGCAGGCATTATACTAGGCATCGGAAACAACAAAGGCACACCCAGCCACGACGAACCAGCAAAGTCTTCCTTATACATCTGATGGGGCTTGTGCCAAACAGATGAGTCAAGCTGGTATTCAGACTTACTGCACTGTACTTTACAAACAATCACCATTGCTGGGTATGTCCTGTCCCATCAACATGGGGATGGTGGCATAGTAGTATGCAGTTGGGAGAGAGCTGCTCTACCAGTATTCAACATTGACTCTGAACCCCATGAAGTCTCATGTCATCAGGTCAAACATGGGAAAGGAAGTCTCCAGCTGATTACCACAGACGGCCATCACAGATGATAGTCTTCAGCCATTTTGATTCAATCCACATGATATCAAAAAACAGCTGAAGGCACTAGATACAGAAAAGGCTATAGACCCAAATAATATACTGATGACAGGACTGAAGACTTGTGCTTCAGAACTTGATGCGCCCCTTGCCCAGCTATTCCAATAGAGCTACATCACTGGCGTCTACCCAACACTGTGTAAAATTGTCCAATTACACCCTGTTCACAAAAATAGGACAAATACAACCTGGCCAATTACCACCTAGAAGGACAAGAGCAATAGATGCATGGGAACACCATTACCTGGAAGTTCCCCTCCATCCACACACCATCCTGACTTTGATATATGTCGCTGTTCATTCACTGTCATTGGGTCAAACTCCTGGAACTCCCTCCCTAACAGCACTGGGGGTGTCTCAACACCAAACGAACTACAGTAGATCAAGAAGACGGCCAATTTGGGATGAATAATAATAAGTGCTGGGCTTTGCAAGCCATGCTCAATCCCATGAATGAATCAAAACATGTGTCTAAATTGGATCTATCCCAACTTACATAGTGATGCGCGACAATCAAGCACGTGGAACAAGGCTTCAGCTATTGAAGGCTTTTATTAGCAAACAATGGAACTAACTAACACGAGTACACCAGTTCAGACTGGAGGGGTCCTGCCGGAGCAGAGGGTCTTATACCTCTCCCCCGGAGGCGGGGCCCGACCGGGATGTGCCCTAACAACATTTACCACAGGTAAACACCCTAACCCAACAACATTATACAACCCCCACAGTGGCAACACCCTAACCCAACAGTAACATAAGAACAACCCCCAGTGGTAACCAACGATGGTTCACCACACATAGCAATGCTCTTATCATGCAGAGTGTTGGAGTGCCCCTTGTCCTGTCTGTTCAAATAACCCAAGGGCCTTGACTTTGGGAGAAAGGAACAGCACACTGTGCCAGTGATAGGCACAATGAGAGCAGAGTCAAGCTATCATATACACAGCATGATTTTACTGAATGTGGAGATCTCCACGAGTTTCTGTACCAGAGTTATGGTCGGACCCTAGGAGATACAACGGATCAGAGGGAAATTGGTGTGCATGTCCATAGATCTCTGAAGACAGTAGGACTGGTGGATAAGGTGGTTAAGAAGGCATATGAGATACTTACCTTTATTAACTGAGACTGAATATAAAAACAGGGCGGTTATGATGGGGCTGTATAAAACACTGGGTCAACTACAGCTGGAGTACTGTGTACAGTTCTGGTCGTCACACTTAGGAAGGAAGTGGTTGCACTCGAGAAGGTGCAGGGGAGATTCACCAGGATGCTGCCTGGGCTGGAGCGCTTCAGCTATCAAGAGAGTCTGCATAGACTGAGGTGGTTCTTCTTGAATCAGAGAAGGTGGAGGGGGGACCTAATTGAGGTATATAAAATTATGAGGGGCATAGATAGGGAGGATAGGAATGTTTCCCCTTAGCGGAGGGGTCAATAACTAGGAGGCATAGGTTTAAGCTGAGGGGCAGGATGTGAGGAAAAGCCCAGAGGGTGGTGGGAATCTGGAACTCACTGCTTGTAAGGGTGGCAGAGGCGGGAACCCTTACAACATTTCAGAAGCATTTAAATGAACACTTGAAATGTCATGACATACAAGGCTATGGACCAAGTGCTGGAAAATGGGATTAGAATGGATAGGTGCTTGATGGCTGGCATAGACACAATGGGCCAAAGGACGAGTTTCCGTGCTGCTAAACTCTATGGGCATGATCTTACCTGCCGTTCACGCCACACTTCCGCTGCAGTGAGGTCGGAGAATTTGGCAGCTAGCCAAATCTCCGTTCACTGCAGCGGGATGGAAAAATACCACTGGCATGAATGGTGGTAGGATTCCAGCTTATGACTCTAATAAAATGACATACTGCAGCAATCCTGGTGGTATTCTAGTTCCTGGTGGTTCATTTGGAAGGATCCAGGGAAGGTTTCTGTGATAACCCCCAGGACTTGCAAGAGGACTCATTGAGTACGAGTTCCCTGAGGATTGGTAATTACCTTACAAGGTGGCGCTCGTACACTGAGCCCTGTATAAAACAGGCCCCTGAGTGGGCCCATTATTATATTGTCCCGGTTGGGACCTGTTGGTGTTCACCACAGGCTTGTGGTTTTGCTTTCTTTTGTGAAATAAAGCACTGTTCCTTTATAGCCAACTCCTGGAGTGTCTTTCTCATAGCACTAAAGGTATAAATAAAGCATAATATCAGAAAGGCAAGAGGACACATTTGGAAAACGGAAGGTTTTCCCACTAGCATTGCCTGGTTTCTAATCCCGGTTCCAAAGGTGAAATCATTGTTCCAACTGACTGCTCCACCTACTTTCCCTTCTTAACGTTCTCCTTTATATCTCATCGTACATCCCTCGGTCTTGCAAAGTGTTGCTTAAGTAAACACAGAAATTCTTGAGAAACATTAAGGTCGACAAGTCCCCAGGGCCTGATGGGATATACCCCAGAATACTGAGAGAGGCAAGGGAGGAAATTGCTGGGGCCTTGAGAGAAATCTTTGTATCCTCACTAGCTACAGGGGAGGTCACAGTAAGAGTTTTAACAACACCAGGTTAAAGTCCAACAGGTTTATTTGGTAGCAAACACCATTAGCTTTCGGAGCGCTGCTCCTTCATCAGATGGAGTGGAAATGTGCTCTCAAACAGGGCACAGAGACACAAAATCAAGTTCCAGAATACTGATTAGAATGCGAATCCCTACAGCCAGCCAGATCTTAAAGATACAGACAATGTGAGTGGAGGAAGCATTAAGCACAGGTTAATTATTCCCATAGTGAGGAGCATTGTCAGAAGCTACAGAAGAATATAGATAGGCTGGAAATTTGGGCAAAGAAATGGCAGATGGAGTTCAATTCTGATAAATGCGAAGTGATGCATTTTGGTAGAAATAATGTAGGGAGGAGCTATACGATAAATGGCAGAACCATAAAGGGTGTAGATACGCAGAGGGACCTGGATGTGCAAGTCCACAGATCCTTGAAGGTGACGTCACAGGTGGAGAAGGTGGTGAAGAAGGCATATGGCATGCTTGCCTTTATAGGACGGGGCATAGAGTATAAAAGTTGGGGTCTGATGTTGCAGATGTATAGAACGTTGGTTTGGCCGCATTTGGAATACTGCGTCCAGTTCTGGTCGCCACACTACCAGAAGGACGTGGAGGCTTTGGAGAGAGTCCAGAGGAGGTTTACCAGGATGTTGCCTGGTATGGAGGGGCTTAGTTATGAGGAGAGATTGGGTAAACTGGGATTGTTCTCCCTGGAAAGACGGAGGATGAGGGGAGACTTAATATAGGTGTATAAAATTATGAAAGGCATAGATAGGGTGAACGGTGGGAAGCTTTTCCCCAGGTCGGTGGTGACGTTCACGAGGGGTCATAGGTTCAAGGTGAAGGGGGGGAGGTTTAACACAGATATCAGAAGGACATATTTTACACAGAGGGTGGTGGGGGCCTGGAATGCGCTGCCAGGCAAGGTAGTGGAGGCGGACACACTGGGAACGTTTAAGACTTATCTAGATAGCCATATGAACGGAGTGGGAATGGAGGGATACAAAAGAGTGGTCTAGTTGGACCAGGGAGCGGCGCGGGCTTGAAGGGCCGAAGGGCCTGTTCCTGTGCTGTATTGTTCTTTGTTCTTTGTCCTTCATGGCAGACTGGTGCAGAAGGTGAAGTTGCATGGGATCAGAGGTGAGTTGGCAAGGTGGATACAAAACTGACTCGGTCAAAGAAGACAGAGTGTAGCAGTGGAAGGGTGCGTTTCTGAATGGAGGGCTGTGACAAGTGGTGTTCCTCAGGGATCAGTGCTGGGACCTTTGCTATTTGTAATATATATAAATGATTTGGAGGAAAATGTAACTGGTTTGATTAGTAAGTTTGCGGACGACACAAAGGTTTGTGGATTTGCGGATAGTGATGAGGACCATCAGAGGATACAGCAGGATATAGATCGGTTGGAGACTTGGGCGGAGAGATGGGAGATGGAGTTTAATCTGGACAAATGTGAGGTAATGCATTTTGGAAGGTCTAATACAGATAGGAAATATACAGTAAATGGCAGAACCCTTCAGAGTATTGATCGGCATAGGGATCTGGGTGTACAGGTACACAGGTCACTGAAAGTGGCAATGCAGGTGGAGAAGGTAGTCAAGAAAGCATACGGCATGCTTGCCTTCATTGGCCAGGGCATTGAGTTTAAAAATTGGCAAGTCATGTTGCAGCTTTATAGAATCTTAGTTAGGCCGCACTTGGAATATAGTGTTCAATTCTGGTTGCCACACTACCAGAAGGATATGGAGGCTTTGGGGAGGGTATAGAAAAGATTTACCAGGGTGTTGCCTGGTATGGAGGGCATTAGCTATGAGGAGAGATTGGAGAAACTTGGCTTGTTCTCACTGGAATGACAGAGGTTGAGGGGTGACCTGATAGAAGTCTACAAGATTATGAGAGGCATGGACAGAGTGGATAGTCAGAAGCGTTTCCCAGGGTGGAAGAATCAATTACTAGGGGGCACAGGTTTAAGGTGTGAGGGGCAAGGTTTAAAGGAGATATACGAGGCAGATTTTTTACACAGAGAGTAGTGGGTGCCTGGAACTCGTTGCTGGGGGAGGTAGTGGAAGCAGATACGGGAGTGACTTTTAAGGGGCGTCTTGACAAATACATGAATAGGATGAGAATAGAGGGATATGGTCCCCGGAAGGGTAGGGGTTTTAGTTAAGTCGGTGCAGGCTTGGAGGGCTGAAGGGCCTGTTCCTGTGCTGTAATTTTCTTTGTTCTTTGTTCTTCAGAATGGCAAGAGAATAGTGCCATATCTACTATCTCAGTTTCATTCATACATGTATACAGAATACACAAGAGCCTGGAAATCTGCCACGATATTAAGTACACTGAATGATCTTCTATCATAGTATTTTGCTTCTTGTGGATAGTATTTTTACTTGGTGGGTGTGAAAATTCACCACCTACTCTTTATGCGACTTCAAATATTAACTTGGAGATGGTACTCATCCGTGACAGAGCTACTTAATGTAAGTAATCGCATCGTGAAGATTTCCGTTACTTCTTGTTTCTGCTCTGATCCTGCCAGCTTACACAAGCTTTGAAAGGTAATTATCTAATGGTAATATCTGTGCTGGAGATATTTCTAAAAGAAACACACATTCTAAACAGTGTAATGTTGCACCAAAATCTGGTTCAGCTGGATTTGAAACACATCCCCAGAGACTGAAACAGTTGGATTTTCTCCTTCCATTAATCTGCTGTAATCAGTCAAAGGAAAATATCTTCTCTCAGAGGTAACTATCGCATCACATGGCTGGAAATTTATAACGTGAGTGCTCTTTCTTCCAAAAGTTTTGAACTATACACTAATACTTTAAGAACTAGATAAGCAAGCAATTACAACATAAACAGAAAATGCTGGAAACTCTCAGCAGGTCTGACAGCATCTGTGGAGAGAGAATAGAGCCAACATTTTGAGCCTGGAAGTCTCTTCGTCAGAGTTGTATTTTTCAGGTAAGACGGAGAATGCGGTGATAAAAGCAAATTACTGTGGATGCTGGAATCTGAAACCAAAAGAGAAAATGCTGGAAAATCTCAGCAGGTCTGGCAGCATCTGTAAGGAGAGAAAAGAGCTGATGCTTTGAGTCCAGATGACCCTTTGTCAAAGCTAAAAGGCATATAGAAAGTGTGAGATATTTATGCTGCAGGATGAGGGAATGAAAGATGAGTCATAGCCACAAAAACAAGGGGAAAGGCTGCTAATGGTGGTTCATGGACAGAATAGAAGATGTGAATGTCCAAACGGCAGAGAAGCTGAAATCAGAGGGTTTGTTGAATTCGATGTTGACCGGAGAGAATGAAGTGAAACTGAGGACAAGGACAGCTTTGAATCGGTGCTGCTGGAGAGAGATACCAAGTGTGTGAATATGGCGGTGCATGGCACTGAGTGTGGATCTCAGGATGCAGCGAGAACAGCAGTCCTTGTTTGTCCTCGTTAGCTCTGGTGAAGGGTCATCTAGGCTCGAAACATTGGCTCTATTCTCTCTCCACAGATGCTGTCAGACCTGCTGAGTTTTTCCAGCATTTTCTGTTTCTGTTTCAGATTCCAGCATCCGCAGAATTTTTTCATCTCTGTTGATCCTCCATTTCTCTAATTGGTTAACAATCCCAGCGCGGATCCCATCATTCAACAAAGACAAAAGATTCTTGTTGCCCTTGTGTCATCATCAACTCGCATTTCCAGCAACGTACAGGAAAATAAGAGTAAAATAGTCCACTGAACAGAGCACAGCTCCAGTACATTCTGGGCTGTTATGATATTGAAGAGTGCAGCCAAGACTCTAGTAGTTGGGTACACAGAATATGATTGAGTTGGTTAAAAATCCTGTATCACAAATTCCAATGATCGCGGATGGTTAAAGACTTCTGACTGATCTTGATAAGTTCCAGGTTTCCTGTGTTGACGTATTTGATTTTCATCTCACGCAATCTGTTAAATTAACAGCAGTAAAACGTTTGAAGTATAAAGAGCAGTTTTAATGCCCCAATATTAACAATGATTCAAGTAAAATAGAGTCAAGGGCATATTTATTGTTTGCAAAAACATCAGTAATTATCTTATGCTGGTCCATCATTCAAAACTGCATCACTTTCCCCATTAAATCTCCTTACTTTCACTTGACTCTATTTCAATCGGATATTCCCTCTTGTGTTTTAACAATTTTTTTGTGTCGATAATTTAACAATGGGTGGGATATTTTAGCCCAGCCCCCTAGTGGGATCTTCCAGTCTTACTGAAGTCAATGGACCTTTTGGCTGGTTCACCATACCTGCCACAGCAAGACCAGCTACGCCAATGTTGAAACATCCAGGCCAATGTATATGGAGCATATAAAGACAAAGCACAGGTAAAGACCAACTGGACGATTGAATATGATTCATAATATCACATGATGTTTCCAATCCTCACCATCCTTCTCACCCCCATTAATCAGCTAAGTACACTCCTGGGAGAGGTAAAAATCGCAGCACAGCTATGCGGGTCCACCCCTAACAATGCCAAAAATCCAACTGAAGCCCTCCAGCCCTGGGCATACTTGCCCTCACTCCTGATTGGCCCAGGTTCACGTGCTTGTGCTCCACTGGCTCCAGCCTGGTCACATGGCCTGCGAACGATCACCCCTTAAAGGGGCCACGCTACCACAAGGGCATTTTAATCTCTCACTGCCCCAAATGTGGTAATAATATGAGAACTGAAAACACTCCCTATTTGAGAGATTCAACTGTTAAGTAAAGATGAAAACAAATGGTTCCACCAAAGCATCGTTTTGCCACTGTTAATATCCACTGAGCCATTCCTGATTAATAATGTCTCCCCAGCAGTAGTGTCAGCAGTACTAGGGTTTTACCTGAAACTGATACTTCAGACCCATAACAAATTGAAATAGCCACTCCAACAGCCACTTGAAAAAAAAACGCATTGCCTCGCAGTGCCTCAGCATGCACACATTTCATACCAATTGCTCTCATTCAGTTATCATCCATCATTGTGCTGCTATATAAATTTATTTTTGTAAAGTAAATCAATATACAACGCCAATAGTGTTAAAGATTTACAAAGCAACACTCTCTCTGTTCCCTTCTGAACTACATGACGGTGCGGCAACCCATTTGAATGCATGATTAAACTCCAGTGGCAAGCTTAAGATGGTCACACAGCATTAAGCTGATATCCATGTAAGTAGTTCACGATACCGGTACAGACGTATCCTTTTATTCAACGTGGAACTTCTCAAAGCCAAATTGATTTCCCCTTTGATGCGTAAGATATGAATGTTTTTGCTTCATGTGAAAATGAACGGGTGCTGGCATAACAGTCTACGCATTTCAAACTTGACTCAATGTATGGAGCAGTTTGAGATTTATTCTTACTTGTGAAAAGATGTGATCTAAATACAACTGTTGTTTGATTATTTAAACATTGCTTGAATTCACGGCGCATTCTACAGATGCCGGTCCACCTTTAGCATTCCCACCTGGCCAATAGATGACGATTAGATTCGGGCAAAGGTGTTTAATTTGAAATCATCTTGTTTAACCCGTGTGTCAGTGATCCATATGTTAGAATCATAGAATCATAGAATCCCTACAGTGCAGAAGGAGGCTATTCAGCCCATCACGCCTGCACCGACAATAACCCAACCCAGGCCCTATCCCCGTGACCCCACATATTCACCATACTAATCCCCCTGACATCCCCCTAACAGTAAGGAGCAATTTAGCATGGCCAATCAACCGAACCCGTACATTTTTGGAGTGTGGGAGGAAACCGGAGCACCTGGACGAAACCCACACAGACACTGGGAGAATGTGCAAACTCCACATAGATAGTCACCCAAGCCGGGTATCGAACCAGAATCCCTGGCGCTGTGAGGCAGCAGTGCTAACCACTGTGCCACCGTGCTGCCCAATTCCAGAGAATATAGGTCCAATTATATTCAGATTCTCCTCAAGGACAATCCCAGGAATCAACCTGGTGACCTTTGTTGAACTCCCTCTATGTTCTTCCATAAGTATGGAGACCAAAAGTACATGTAATACTTTGGGTATGGTCTCATCAAAGGCCTGTTTACCCCTGTGCTTTCTGAAAATGGCCGTATACCATTTGCCTTTCTAATTGCTTGCTATGATAACCCTCAGGACTTACATGGGGAACTATTAATTGATCTCCCTGTGGGACTGGTGCAGCAGAATTCTCCCACTTCACCCGCCTTAGGAATTTTAGCGGGCGGGGGGGCGTAGCATGTAAAGGTCCATTGACCTCAGGCGGGATTCTCTGGTTTTGAGGTGAGCGCGGCCGGAGAATCCTGCCCATGGAATACAAGTTCCCGTGGTAATAGGCGATTGCCTATCCAGGTGGAACTCATACCCAAGCCCTTGATAAGGCAGACCTTGAGCGGGTCTTGTGAATTACTGTCCTAGACGGGACTCATGTATGTGCACCACAGGGTTTTGGTTTCATTTTTGATTGAAGAATAAAACATTGTTCCTTTCCAGTCGGCTTCCTGAGTTTTTACACTTGCCTACCTGCATGTGACTTTTCTGTGTTTTGTGTACAAGGATACTCAAATAAATCCTTCAGAGCACCGTCATTTAATGGTTGTTAGCCAGTTAAAAACAAAAACTCTCTGTCCAGGTACAAAGCAATTATTTGAACAATGTATTCAAGAGCTATTGTTGTACATAATTATGTGGAACCAGAATCAGTCACTTCAGGGAAGGAAAACAGACCAAATTGACTATTAACAGGGGCGGCACAGTGACACAAGGGACAGCACGGTGGCTCAGTGGTTAGCACTGCTGCCTTACAGTGCCAGGGTCCCGGGTTCGATTATCAACTTTTGGGTCACTATCTGTGCGGAGTCTGCATGTCCTCTCCGTGTCTGCGTGGATTTCCTCTGGGTGCTCCTGTTTAATCCCACAGTCTGAAAGACGTGCTGGTTAGGTGCATTGGCCATGCTAAATTCTCCCTCTGGTGCCGGAGTATGGTGACTAGGGGATTTTCATAGTAACTTCATTGCAGTGTTAATGTAAGCCTACTTGTGACACTAATAAATAAAAGTGTGAGAAACATATCAAATTTGGAAAAGGCTTGATAGGGGAGTGGCTGATGGTAGTTTTCCTTGGCTCAAACTGGGGGCATAGTCTCAAGGTAGGTGCCCTTTTAGGACTGAGGTGAGGATAAATTCCTTCTCTCAAAGGTTTGTCAGTCTTTGGAATTCTCTACACTGTGTATGTTCATCTGAAGGGAGGCAGATAGAGACTGGGGCATCAGTCATGGATGGTCCAGGGCATCATTCTGTCCTATAAGGGGGTCTGCCGGCTCATGGGGGACTTGGCACTTAGTGTGTCCTTGCTGCTGCCCAGATGCTAGGGAGAGGGGACATTCAGCACCCAGGATCGGAATGGACTGAATGGAATTGGAAGTACAACTCTGCCCTCTCAGAACACAGTGTGTGTGTGTGTGTGTGCACGTATGTGTGCATGTGTGATCCTTTGTATGGTTCGCTTCAGTTAAAAGACTTCATTTTAAGGTATTTCTGCCCGTGTAACTAACTATGATAAGCTTTAAAGCTAACTTGGCCACATTTTAAAACTCAGCTGGGAATTCTGGGATGAGCTTAGAAATTGACTGCATTTGAAAATACAATGTTAGCAGAAATTAATAAGCAAAGCTTTCATGGCCACAGCTGCCAATTGTTAATGAAAGTTAGGGACACAGTTTGTACCAGCAATTTCAATAACACAGATAAGAATTCATATATTGCAGTAACAGTTATCTGTTTAGTTAGTTTGGCCCAGTGTGAGGTTTGAGTTCAAGTCTGTACAGGGCCTGGCTGTGAAGCCAATCCCCAACTTCTCTCTCTCTCTCTCTTCGCTACTGTAGTGTTAATTTTAAGTTTTATTCAATAAAGAAAATCATTTTTAAATCTGTACCAAGTGCTGCCTATGTCTAGCCTAAGGAATGAATGGACCCCTACAGTGTGTGTATGTGTGTGCATGTGTGTGTTTGTGTATGTGTGTGTGTGTGCCTCTGTCTGTCTGTCCTCTGAGTCTGCCTGTCTGTGTGTTTGTCCTGAGGAATGAGAGAGATCATTTGAAGGGATGGCTAATTCTCCCTCCACAGAAACTCCAGCTTGAGGCACAGAGGGAATAAACCCAATGTTCCATGCTCAGTAGAACAATCACTGAACAGGCTATCCAAAGATGTGCGGGGTGGGTGGATTGGCCATGTTAAATTGCCCCTTAGTGTCCCAAGATGTGTGGGTTAGATGTATTAGCCATGGGAAGTGTGTGGGGTACAAGGATAGGACGGGTGAGAGGACCTGAGTAAGATATTCTGTCAGAGAGTCGATGCAGACTTGATGGGCCAAATGGCCTCTTCTGCACAGTAAGGATGCCATTTTGGTGCCTGGACTGGTTAGATGGTATCCTCCAGTACTTTCCTGTAAGGATGTCAGACTTTGTAGTGGTCTGCTCTACACTCCATTGCATGGGCCTCCAGAGAGGCGCACAGCTTGAGGACAATAAAGCCCTGAAAACTACAACTTATGGAGGGAGGAGCAGGAGATGAGGGGGAAGAAGAGGCACTGAGGGAGATGACACTGTATGGAAAGATGTCCCTGCTACATGCCAAGGTTGTCTCCTCTTGCCACTCACCAAGAAGAAGATCAGCCTTCTCTCCCTCACAACTTCCAGCTTTAGTCCAGGTCAGCATTGCTGGAGCAAGGATCTGCCATGACATGGGCACCAGCCCTCCAGCTCTCCTATGACAACTCACTTTCCTCTGGTGCTGTGAAAGTCTTTGGCACAAATCAGCAGATTTCTTCCCCAGGACAACCGCAGTCTCAGCAACGTTGCTGTGGCTCAAAATGAGTCACCTGATCCACCTCCATTGCCGCCCCCTCTGGATGTGAGTGGAGTGGAAACCAACTTTCAAGAGCTTCCCATGGGAGAATCTGAACTTTGATCAGCTTCCTCACTAGAGGCGGGTTAATGGACCCAAAAACAAGCCCAGCTACTGTTTCTCACCTCCGTGTCGAAAACTCATCCCATGGAATTAGACCGCAGATCAGACAGAATCTCAATGAACGATGGAACGCCTAGGCTCAAGGGGCCAAATGGCCTATTCTTGTTCCTCTGTTTCTCTGCTCCATTTGGGTCATTTACACAGAGATCCACAAAGAGGGAAAGGAATAATGAGGAATCCGAGGCCAGCTGTTTGATTTGTGAGATTACATTGAAGTGGAACTTCAGGAACTATCGAGCGAGCCAAATGCACAATACAGACAAATGATTTTATACATCCGTACACAGGGGAAACTTGAAACTGTGACATTTTACCAGAGAACAAGACATGCATTAAGCTTACAAGAGATATTAGGTCAATAATGTCAACAAATCCCAAGAACACTATCGCACACTCAGTTGCACTAATGAGAATAATATAGAAAAGGATTAAACTACTGTGAATTAAAGTGGTAGAGCAATAAACATCAGGTCATTGATTGAAGACTGATTTTACCATATAGTGACAAAATGATACAGGGTTCTCAGCACTTGAGCTGACAAGCTTCCGATGGCTGATATCATGGTGTTCAGTAAATGCGATTATCGCTCATTTGGGTTGAAAAGTGCAACATAAGCTGAGCTATGCTGCCTGGGCGGCACGGTGGCACAGTGGTTAGCACTGCTGCCTCACAGCGCCAGAGACCCGGGTTCAATTCCAGCTTCGGGTCACTGTCTGTGTGGAGTTTGCACATTCTCCCTGTGTCTGTATGGGTTTCCTCCGGGTGCTCCGGTTTCCTCCCACAGTCCGAAAGACGTGTCAGTTAGGTGCATTGGTCATGCTAAATTCTCCCTCAATGTACCCAAACAGGCGCCGGAGTGTGGTGACTAGGGGATTTTCACAGTAACTTCATTGCAGTGTCAATGTAAGCCTACTTGTGACACTAATAAATAAACATAAACTTTGATATGTGGTGACGCCAATGGGAATTCCCACTGACAGCGGTGTGACCAGAGAATCCCGCCGCTAGCAAACAACACACCCCCCCCTGCTGGTGGGAAACACATGGCTGGGAGACTGGAGAATCTCACCCAACATGTGTCGCCATGTTTTGAACGGCCTTGGGACTCTGTGCAAAAAGAGCAAGATGACAATTCAGCATGGTAATGAAACCAGAAAGGCAGCAGGAAAATGCCACCGAACTCTTTAAAACAAAGCTCACACTGAAGCAGTCTTGGCGAAAGGCGCAAATATCAATTCCAGTCACGTTTGATAAGGTGAAAGATGCGGCAAAACAAAATGAGCAAGTGAAATTGGAACTTAACAGAAGAGACTGGTAAAAGCATGAATGATGAAGCAGGATCGACTCGATAATGAAGGCAATGGAAGAGACTGGTTGTTGCTGTATCTCAGGAATAACTTTAATGTAGCTTCTGAACCACTGGGAAGAAAATGAGAAGCGAAGCTTGCACGGCATTTATGAGCTTATACACTAAAATAATGGTGGTTATGTTTCCATGGGCCTTGTTAGGAGGCATTTCTTTAAGCCAAATGCAGGAGCCTGGAATTCACACCCTAAAGAGTTACTGAAAATTCCAAAACAGAGAGTGATAGATTTTTGATAGACAATGGTCTTAAGGGTTATGAAATCCAGACGGTTAGACGGAATTAATAAAAAGATCAGCCAGGATCTATTTGAGTGGCATCGCAACCTCAAGGGGCTGAATGGCTAAATTACAGAATTACAGAATCCCTACGGTGAAGAAGAAGGCAATTCAGCCCATCGAGCATACACTGACACCAATCCCATCCAGGCCCTATCCCTGTATTTGATTAAATTCCACGCATTTAACCCTCTAATCTCCCCAACACTAAGGGGCAACTTAGCATGGTCTATCAAGCTAACCTGCACATCTTTGGACTGTGGGATGGAACCCACGCAGACACAGGGAGAACATGCAGAAAGTCACCCAAGGTCAGAACTGAATCCAGGTACCTGGCGCTTTGAGGCAGCAGTGCTAACCACTGTGCTGCCTAAATGTCCCAATAATATTAAATGTTCAATTTCTGAATGGAGTTTGTGTACTCTACACCCACATTCGCCAAGATTAAAACTGTTTAAGCTTCAAAATAACATCAACAACTCCCTCAAACCCTGCAACTCCCCTGTAGTAATGGCATTATATATTTAATATTATTATTTATTTTGGATTTTTTTTAATTCACTTGTGGGACATGGGCGTCGCTGGCTGGCCAGCATTTATTGCCCACCTTTAGTTGCCCAAGGGCAGTTGAGAGTCAACCACATTGCTGTGACTCTGCAGACAGACCAGGTAAGGGTGGCAGATTTCTTGCCCCAAGGACATTTGCGAACGTGATGGGTTTTTCTGACAATCGACAATGGTTTCATGATCATCAGTAGATTCTTAATTTCACATATTTTTTATTGAATTCAAATTCCACCATCTGCCATGGCGGGATTTGAACCCGGGTCCCCAGATCATTAGCTGAGTTTCTGGATTAATACTCTAGCGATAATACCACCAGGGAAATCGCCACCCCGATTTTCATGTTGGGTGTCAAGGTGGCACAGTGGTTAGCACTGCTGCTTCACAACGCCAGGACCCGGGTTCGATTCCCGACTTGGGTCACTGTCTGTGTGGAGTTTACACATTCTCCCCGTGTCTGCGTGGGTTTCATCCGGGTGCTCCGGTTTCCTCCCACAGTCCAAAGATGTGCAGGTTAGGTTGATTGGCCATGCTAAATTGACCCTAGTGTCAGGGGGTTTAGCAGGGTAAATACGTGGGGTAACGGGAACAGAGCCTGGGTGGGATTGTGGTTGGTGCAGACTCGATGGGCTGAATGGCCTCCTTCTGCACTGTTGGGATTCGATGATTCTATGTTACATCTGGTGCCTGATTATCCATTTGAAAGCCACCAGGTATTTTGATTTGCATTGAATATTAAAGATGAGGTGTGCAGAAGGTGCAGGAACCCATTTACTGATTTGAACATCCTCCCATCCCATGCCCACCACCCTGCCCCCACACCCATCCCAGCGCTGAATATACCGGTCTCATGATTAAACTACCCGGTCTCAGCATTTAGCGGGATCTGACAGCTGAATTCCACCATTTTTCATGCACTGTCCCAAAGGTAGAGATGATGATGGTTACTGAGAAGACTTGAGAGATAACCAGCTACTTAGTGCAACAAATCAGTTGTTCGAACAAGGAAGCACTCATCATATTTTGCATCCACATCTACTTCATGTACTCAAGAGAAGCCACTCGTATTTGTCCGAGGACCACTTGTTTTCTACTGTTGCTTACAAACACCTCTCCACGAGAGTGGATTGCCAATTCTCTGGCAGTTATTGATTCTGAAACAGTTGCAATTGGATCTGGTTTGTAAATTAAATATTTTTTTGAAAAGAGACCTTGTTAGACATGAATTTCCTGCGGACTAAAGAGCACTATTGATTGATTGTTTTCCATTTTTTGAGCTGGCCAGAATTCAGTCTTAATTACAATGTGGTGGAAATCAATAAATATGAGTAATGTGCACGTTGTAATGGGTGACTTCTCCAATCTTTCCTTTCAAATCTTGGCATGGGCTGAGTTTTTAACCGTTCGAGAGAAACCAAACAAAATAAAAGCAGAATGGTATATTACAAACTGTAGCATACTCATATTAAAGAAAGAATATGTATTTTGAGAGATTGCTACATCTATTTTGATTGCTACATCATTGGTGGTTGTGCCTTCAGTTGTCAAGACCTTAAAATCTGGAATTTCCTTCCCAGATCGCTCCGGCTCCTTTACCACTCTTTCCTTCATTAAGTTGCTCCTTAAAACCTACTTCTTTGACCAGAATTTGCTCACCAGGCCTATAATTTCCTTCGGCTCAGTGTCAAATTTTGTTTGATAATGCTTCTTTATTTAAAAAAAAATTTGTTCATGGGATGTTGGTGTTGCTGGCTGGGCCAGCATTTAATGTCCAGTCCTGAGGGCATTTAAGAGTCAACCACATTCCTGTGGATCTAGAGATACATGGAGGCCACACCAGGTAAGGATGGCAGATTTCCCTAAAGGACGCTAGTCCTTTAATGAGTGACACGTTGGCACAGTGGTTAGCACTGCTGCCTCACAGCGCCAGAGACCCAGGTTCAATTCCGGCCTCGGGTCACTGTCTGTGTGGAGTTTGCACATTCGCCCCGTGTCTGCATGGGTTTCCTCTGGGTGCTCTGGTTTCCTCCCACAGTCCAAAGATGTGCAGGTTCGGTGGAATGGCCATGCTGAATTGCTCCTCAGTGTCAGAGGGATTAACAGGGTAAATATGTGGGGTTACAGGGATAGGGCCTGGGTGGGATTGTTGTCGGTACAGGCCTGATGGGCTGAATGACTTCCTTCTGCAATGTAGGGTTGCTATGATCCTCGTGAATCAGATGGGTTTTTACGACAATCAACAATGGTTTCATGGTCATTAGTTTTTTAATTGCAGATTTTTATTAAATTCAAATTTCACCATCTGCCATGGTGGGATTTGAATCCAGGTCCCCAGAGCATTGCCCTGGTTGTCTGGATTGCCAGTCCAGTGACAATACCACTACCCAACTGCCTCCTGTCCACTCCATTTCACTTTACTTCAGTGTCATTCACTTTACTTCACTTTTCACACCTGATTCACATCTGATTTGCTTTGAAGCAAAGTTAAGCATGCACCCTTAATGAGCCATTTGAAAGGGAAATTAAGAGTGAACCACATTGTTGTGGGTCTGGAGTCACATGTAGGCCAGACCAGGTAAGGAAGGCAGATTTCCTTCCCTAAAAGACATTAGTGAACCAGAGGGGTTTTAACGACAATTGACAATGGTTTCATGGTCATCATTAGACTATTTTTTCACATGATGTGGGCATCCCTATAAGATCAGCATTTGTTTTCCATCCCAAATTGCCCTTGAGAAGGTGATGGTGAGATGCCTTCTTGAAATGCCGCAGTCCCTGTGGTGTAGATACACCCACAATGCTGTTAGTTCCTGGATTTTGACCCAATGCCAGTGACGGAACAGCGATATATTTCCAAGGTTGTGAGTGAATTTGAGAGAAACTTTCAGATGTTGGTGTTCCCAAGAATCTGCTGCCCGTCTCCTATGTGGTGGAGGTCATGGGTTTGGAAATTGCTGTCTAAGAAACCTTAGTGAATTGCTTCAGTGCATCTTGTAATGATACACACGGCTGCCACTGTGTATCAATGGTAGAGGGAGTGAATGTTGGGGCTGGTGGTTTGGCTGCCAATTAAGCGGGCCACCTAGCACTGGATGGTGTTGAGTTTCTTGAGTGTTGTTGGAGCTGCACTCATCCAGGCAAGTGGAGAGTTTTCCATCACACTCATGACTTATGCCTTATAGATGGTGAACAGACTTTGTGGAGTCAGGAAGTGAGTTACTCACTACAGAATTCCCAGTCTCTGACCTGCTCTTGTAGCCACAGTATTTACATGGTTGATCCAGTTTCTGGTCAATGCTAATACCCAGAATGTTGATAGTGGGGATTTGGCAATGATAATGTCATTAAATGGCGAGAGGAGATGGTTAGATTCTCTCTTGTTGCAGATGGTCATTTCTTGGCTCTTGTTTGGTGTGAATATTATTTGCCATTTACCAGCCCAAGCCTGAATGATGTCCAGGTCTTGCTGCATATGGACATGAATTGTTTCATTAACTGAGTGGCATGAATGGTACTGAACATTGTGCAATCATCAGTGAACTTCCTCACTTCTGACCTTAAGATCGAGGGAAGATAATGTGATGAAGCAGCTGAAGATGATTGGGCCTAGGGCACTACCCTGAAGAACAATTACAGTGATGTCCTTGAACTGAGATGATTGACTTCCAAGAACTACAACCTGCACTAAGTATGATTCCAAACAGTGGAGAGTTTTCCCTTAGTTCCCTTTGACCTTTGCAAGGGCTCCTTGATGCCGCACTTGGTCAAATGCTGCCTTGATGTCAAGGGCAGTCACAATTTATTGAGTTCTGCTGTTTTGTCCATGTTTGGACCAAGGTTGTAATGAGGTTAGGAGCTGAGTAACCCTGGTGGAACTCAAACTGAGCATCAGTGAGCAGGTTATTGCTGTGTAGCTGCTGTTTGATAGCATTGTTGATGACCCCTCCCATTACTTTACTGATGATTGAGAGTAGACTTACCTGGTAATTGGCCAGGTTAGATTTACTCTGCTTTTTGTGTACAGGACATACCTGGGCAATTTTCCACATTGTCAGATAGATGCCAGAGTTGTAGCTGTACTGGAATAGTTTGGCTAGGTTCTCGATTAGTACCGAAGCACAAGTCATCAGTAATATTGTTGGAATGTTGTCAGGGCCCATTGCCTTTGCAATGCCCTGTGCCTTCAGGCCATTCCTGATATCATGTGAAGTGAATCAAACTGTCTGCAGATTGGCATTTGTGATGCTGGGGGCATCAGGAAAAGGCTGAGTTAGATCCCCCACTTGGCACTTTTGGCTGAAGGTGCTTGCAGATGCATCACCATTCTCTTTTGCAGTGATGTGTTGGACTACTGGGGTGGCACGGTGGCACAGTGGTTAGCACTGCTGCCTCACAGCGCCAGGAACCTGGGTTCGATTCCTGGCTTGGGTCACTGTCTGTGCGGAGTCTGCATGTTCTCCCTGGGTCTGCGTAGGTTTCCTCTGGGTGCTCCGGTTCCCTCTCACAGACCGAAAGATGTGCAGATTAGGTGCATTGGCCATGCTAAATTCTCCCTCAGTGTACCCGAACAGGTGCCAGAGTATGGCGGCTAGGGGATTTTCACAGTAACCTCACTGCAGTGTTAGTGTAAGTCTTAAAATAGTGTGAACTTAAAATAAACTTAAAAACTTACCCTATCAATGATGGGGATATCTGTGGAGCCTTGTCCTCCATTTAGTTGTCCACTACCATTTATGACTGGATATGGCAAGACTGCAGAGCTTATAGATCCGATCTCTTAGTTGAGGGATTGCTTATTTCTGTCTATTTCATGCCACTTATGATGTTTTACGTGCAAGCAGTCCTGCATTGTTGCATCACCAGGTTGGCACATCATGTGCAGGTCTGCCTAGTGTTGCTCCTGGCATGCACTCCCGCAATCTTCATTGAAGCTGGTTCCATCCACTGGCTAACTGGTAACGGTAGAGTGGGGAATATGCCAGGCCATGAGGTTACAGATTGTGGGTGAGTACAATTGCTGCTGTATGTGACCCACAGTACCTCATGGGTGCCCAGTCTTGAGTTGCTAGATTTGTTTAAAATCTATGCTATTTAGCATAGTGGTGGTGCCACATGACATGATGGAGGGTATCCTCAACGTGAAGACAGGACTTTACCTTCACAAGGACTGTACAGTGTTCACTTCTACCATTGCTGCCATTGGTGGATTCATCTATTACAGGTAGATTGGTGAGGACATTGACACCTAGGCTTTTTCCTCTGGTTTGTTCCGTCCCCACCTGACATAGACCTGGTCTAGCAGCTAAGATCTCTAGAAACTGACCAGATCACTCTGACATTGAAGTCCCCAGCCAGAGCACATTCATTGTTTTTTCCGAGTGGTGTTCAGAATAGAAGAATGCTGATTCATCAGTGGCGACAGGGTTGCGGGGGCAGGCGGAGCTGTGGGTGGTAACAAGCAGGAGGTTTCCTTGCCCATGTTTGATCTGATGGCATGAGACTTCACACGGCCCAGAGTCAATGTTGAGGACTCCCAGGGTAACTCCCTCTTGACTGTACACAATTGTACACCACCTCTCATGGGTCTGGTCTATTGGCAGGAAAAGACATCCCCAGCTGTTGTGATAGTGATTTCTGGGATGTTGTCTGGAAGATATTATGACTTTTTCTTGAATGGTCTGTTGGACAGTTCCCCGAGGCCCCCAGTAAGTTTTATAAAGTTTATTTAAAAGTGTCACAATTAGGCTTACATTAACACTGCACTGTGAAAATCCCCTAGTTGCCACACTCCGGCACCTGTTCGAGTACACTGAGGGAGAATTTACCATGGCCAGTGCACCTAACCAATACATCTTTCGGACTGTGAGAGGAAACCGGAGCACCTGGAGGAAAGCCATGCAGACACAGGGAGAACGTGCAGACTCCGCACAGACAATGGCCCAAGCCAGGAATCGAACCCAGGTCCCTGGTGCTGTGAGGCAGCAGTGTTAACCACTGTGCCACTGTACTGCCCCTACAGTAAGGGGGATTTACAAGGTCGACAGAGCTGGGTGTGCTGTTGTCGTTTCCAGTGTCTCAGTTGATGCCAGGTGGACCGTCTGGTTAGCCTTTGCATACAATTGATTGGCCTGCTTGGCCGTTTCAGAGGGTATTTAAGAATCAGCCACATTACTGTGGGCCTGTAGTTGCATGTAGGCCAGACCGGGTAAGGATGGTTGACTTCCTTCCTTAATTAGAAAAACAAATGATTTTTAACAACTGCGATTTCATGGTCACTTTAACTGAAACGAGCTTTTAATTTCAGATTTATTCAGGCAGTAATTCTAACCTCTTTAATACAAAATCCTGCAAGCCTGCTGGGAAATTGATGATAATGAACTTACGTGTTTGCTCTGAAGTTGAAGTAATAGTGAGTTTAGTTTTTGGTATCTCAGGGAGAGATACCAGCTAAGGAAAAGCTTCTGGTGAATGCTCAGAGGTCCACCATAAGGAAACTGTTTGAAACTGAGCAAACCTCAGCGAGAACATTGGTGTTGAGATAGTGGTAAACCTTCACTGGGGTTTTGTGTCTGTAAGAGTTGCTGGGATAAAATGAGTAATATGAGTTTGAATCATTTTCTGCTATTTGTATTGAAATCTTTCCAAACTTTGCTTTTCCTCATGTAATCCATTTCATATTTTCTTGTTTAATAAATGCTATATTCTTTGCGTTAACAGGAAGGTGGAAGATACTTGTAAATCTGTTAAATAACTGACATCTGCGATTTTCTAGAACAAGATAAAGTTAAGATCTACGGAGTCGGGATTCACTCCGGGATCTGACTTTTGCAGTATTAACATCAGCTGGGATCATAACAACATCTGAATTAAACCAGAAAGAATAGTTCCGAATGAGAGTCCCACCTTCAGACTGCCCTTTCTGTCAGATACTGCAGTTACATCCAGGGATAAGTCAACTCCGGAATTAGGTAGCCTCATGAATTAATACTTTTAGAATTAAATTACTCAATTGAGCAGTAACATTCGCTATTATGTATTTGAAGCAAGTTGAATATATTAAAATAAAACCTGATGCTATATCACATCAAAAAGCAATTCTTCAAAGCCTGAATTTGGACAGTTGAAGCCCTCACGAAATTTAAATTCTAAATTCAAACACATGTGTTACTTGAATGATTCATACAGTTCTTGAATATTAACGGTGTGTTAATTATCAATAAAACAACATTTAAATTTCATAATTACATATTTAATCTAGGTGTCTAAGTAGACACTTTGATATTGAAAGTTGAAATTAATTTTGATGAATTCATTTCAACATTCATTGAAAATAATTTCTCAAACGCTACACCTCAAAGATAAATACAGATCAAAGACACAGCGTTTGGCAGGTTTAATGAAATGGCTGCAGGAAAGGCTCCTGATAAAATCTGCATCATCTTTGGACTGTTTCACTCCTTACTTACTCTACATGTTTAAGATTATTTATTAGTGTCACAAGTAGGTTGCATCAACACTGCAATGAAGTTACTGCGAGAATCCTCTAGTCGTCACACTCCGGTGCCTGTTCGGGTACACTGAGGAAAAATTTAGCATGGCCAACGTACCTAACCAGCACGTCTTTCGGACTGTGGGAGGAAACCGGAGCACCCGGAGGAAACCCACGCAGTCACAGGGAGAACGTGCATACTCCGCACAGACAGTGACCCAAGCCGGGAATCGAACCTGGGTCCCTGGCGCTGTGAGGCAGCAGTGCTAACCACTGTGCCATTGTGCTGCCCTAGAGGGACATGTTGTCCCTCGGCACCATCAGCCAAAGAACAATGTTAAGTTCCACATCCACCTCACAACATCCAGCTTTACATCACTATCACCATATCACCCGATCTTTTCCTGGCATGCCAGCTGAGACTGGACCAGTCTATTCATTAGCTTTAGTGCACCATTTGACCCGGAGCTTCACTCCCAATCACACATCTGTGCTTTCACCAAGGTCATCTACTTTCAACAGCATTGCTTTACCCGACTCCACCCCTGCTTCAGTTCATCTGCCACTGACACCCTTATCCATACCTTTGCTTAACTCTATATTTTGCAGTCCCAACATTTACCAAACCAATTTCTTCTATTCCATCCTCCATAATCTTGCGTTTATCCATAACTCTGCTGCTCAAAGTTTAACTTGTTCCAAATTTCAATCCTTTATCAGCCTATTCTGATAAGCTGATCTAATAAAATTAGTGCTCCAGGCTCCGGCAGAAGTTGAGTTGGAATATAAACTTCCCAGTTTGGAACTGAATTATTCGGATTGCCAAGGTGCCCCCGGGCATTGCCACTTTGCCCCTTGGGCAGTGCCAGAGGGTCAGGCTGGCATTGCCAAGTTAGCCATGCCCAGGTGTCAGCCCCCTCCTTACCCCCGGGGGCCTCCATGGCCCCCCCTTTACTCCAGCGGGATCGGGCCGCCAGCTCCTGGCTAGTGGGGAGCTGTTGTAAACCCCACTGGAGTGAACCCTGGCGCGTCGGGGAGACGTGAGCGGGTCCGAAGACTTGCTAATGAAATGCAAATTCACATTTAAATAACTTATTCAGGTCTGCGCCGATTTCTGGCGCGGAGCTGACAGCGCCCAGCGGGAAGCCTGCTAACCGGCCTCCACTGATGTCTCCCGGCCCACTGAGTTGCCTTGGAGATTAACACCCAGGCCGTTTAGCAGGATTGGCCATGCTAAATTGCCCCTTAGCGTCCCAAGATGTGTAGGTTAGGGGGATTAGCTGGGTAAGTATGTGGGGTTCGGGGGATAGGTCCTGGGTGGGATGCTCTGTCGGAGAGTCAGTGCAGGCTTGATGGGCCGAATGGCCTCATAGAAATCATAGAAACCCTACAGTGCAGAAGGAGGCCATTCGGCCCATCGAGTCTGCACCGACCACAATCCCACCCAGGCCCTACCCCCACATATTTTACCCACTAATCCCTCTAACCTACGCATCCCAGGACTCTGAGGGGCAATTTTTAACCTGGCCAATCAACCTAACCCGCACATCTTTGGACTGTGGGAGGAAACCGGAGCACCCGGAGGAAACCCACGCAGACACGAGGAGAATGTGCAAACTCCACACAGACAGTGACCCAAGCCGGGAATCGAACCCGGGACCCTGGAGCTGTGAAGCAGCAGTGCTAACCACTGTGCTACCGTGCCGCCTCCTTCTGCATTGTAGGGATTCTATGATGAATCAGACTTACAGGGGTTCGGCATGGAGCATGCAATAAGAGTGTAAAGTACTGAAGATGCTGGAAATCTGAAATATAAGCAGAAAATGCTGGAAATACTCAGCAGGTCAGGCAGCATCTGTGGAGAGAGAAATGAGTCAACATTTCAGGTCCACAATCTGCACTCGTTATGACAAATGTTCACTGACCTCTGTTTGTCCCTGCACAGGTGCTACCAAATGTACTGAGTGTTTCCAACACTTCCTGTCTCTGCTGGAGCAAGAAAAAGCCCCTTTTTGCCAGCCCTATATAAAATAAACACAATCAGACTCTTTCATTCCTCTTCAGGCAGAAACCCAGCAGCAGCTGCCTGAGATCTGGTTTGACGCAACATTAAACATGAATTTAAAAATATGTTAAGGTATGAAGAAAACATAAACAACTCGCTGAGCAAAAACAAAACAACGTCAAAGCAATAAATTGGCAATTTGTAAAATAATAATTAATAAAGATCTCTATTAAAAGATGCCAAGCAGCAGATCTAAAATAATGAAACTTTTGTGCCTTTTTTGTTTAAGAAGCACAGCTAGAGAGAGACTCATGCAAGGCCCCAATTCTGGTTACCAGGGAAGGGGGAGGGCACCTGGGCCAAGCTAAGGTGTCTGCTTCGACCAACACTGACCTTGTGTTGATCTCTGTAGAACCATAGAATCCCTACAGTGTAGAAGGAGGCCATTCGGTCCGTACTGACTCTCTGACAGATTGTCTTACCCAGGCCCCCAACCCCGCCCTAACCCCATAACCCCACCCATTTCCCATGGCTAATCCATCGAGCCTACACATCTTGGGATGCTAAAGAAATTCATCGAGCCTGCACATCTTGGGACACTAATGGGCAATTTAGCATGGCCAATCCACCAACCCTGCATATCTTTAACCTATGGGAGGAAACTGAAGCACCCAGAGGAAACCTCCGGGTGCTCCGGTTTCCTCCCGCGGTCCGAATTCGTGCTGGTTAGGTGCATTGGCCATGCTTAATTCTCCCTCAGTGTACCCGAACAGGCACTGGACTGTGGCGGCTAGGAGATTTTCACAATAACTTCATTGCAGTGTTAATGTGACAGTAATAAATACACTTAAAATACACCAACCAATTAAAGGCTTACTTGACAGAAATGAAATGCTAACAGAAAACCATTTTTCTGTCTCGGTCGCACAATTCTACATAAAAAGAACTATTGATTTTGAAGCTAATTTCTGTGATCATGATTCATTTCCCAGAAGAGTGATGATTTGAGCGAAATGCCAAAGAGAAGCAAACATCCAAGAACAACGCCTCTCTGTCTCCCATATAAATCATAAGGAGAAGATAAACAAAAGAAAGAACAAAGCAAAGGGAGAAGTAACTCTGTGCTGATTGTCCCTTTCAGGGCAACACGGCCAAGTAAAGATCAGCTAGCTAATCAGAACTCAGAGTGGGGAATCATCCCAGGGGGAGGAGTTCTCCTAGGGAGAGGCATTCCCAAACTGGCTGCAGACATGCTGGTCTTGGAGATCACTAAATAAATCCCTTTTTGTTCTCTCATGAAATCTCAGAAAGTGCATCATTACAAACTTGAATTTTATATCAACTCTTACGTCTGAAAGACATGCTGGTTAGGTGCATTTATAAATTCTCCCTCAGTGTACCCAAAGAGGCGCCAGAGAGTGGTGACTAGAGGATTTTCACAGTAACTTCATTGCAGTGTTAACGTAAGACTACATGTGAGACTAATAAATAAACTTAAACTTGAACTACATCCTCTTGGGTTTCCATAACCCAATGGGCTACTTTTTTGACATGCAGTCATTGGTGTTTTATAAGCATTACAAATTTCCATTTATATATCAACTCTCACATCTTCTTGGGCTTCCAAAGCGATTCATGATAAATGAGTTACTTTCTGAAATGCCCTCATTGTTGTTATTTTGCAAGCAAAGGCAGCATTCAGCGAGGCTTCACACCAGCAAATGATCACTGAGCAGCTAATGGTGTTCTTCAAGGAATGATGTGGTGATTTCAGCAAAGTGTTTGATAAGGTTCCCCATGGTAAGCTTTTACAGAAAATACGGACACATGGGATTGAGGGTGATTTAGTGGTTTGGATCAGGAATTGGCTAGCTGTAAGAAAACAAAAGGTGGTGGTTGATGGGAAATATTCATCCTGGAGTTCAGTTACTAGTGGTGTACCGCAAGGATCTGTTTTGGGGCCACTGCTGTTTGTCATTTTTATTAATGACTTGGATGAGGGCGTAGAAGGATGGATTAGTAAATTTGCGGATGACACTAAAGTCGGTGGAGTTGTAGACAGTGCGGAGGGAAGTGGCAGGTTACAGAGGGACATAGATAAGCTGCAGAGCTGGGCTGAGAGGTGGCAAATGGAGTTTAATGAGGAAAAGTGTGAGGTGATTCACTTTGGAAGGAGTAACAGGAATACAGAGTACTGGGCTAATGGTAAGATACTTGGTAGTGTGGATGAACAGAGGGATATGGGTGTCCATGTGCATAGATCCCTGAAAGTTGGCACCCAGGTTGATAGGGTTGTGAAGAAGGCATACGATGTGTTAGCTTTTATTGGTAGAGGGATTGAGTTTCGGAGCCAGGAGGTCATGCTGCAACTGTACAAAACTCTGGTGCGGCCGCATTTGGAGTATTGCGTACAGTTCTGGTCGCCGTATTATAGGAAAGATGTGGAAGTGTTGGAAAGGGTGCAGATGAGATTTACCAGGATGTTGCCTGGTATGGTGGGAAAATCGTATGAGGAAAGGCTGAGGGGCTTGAGGTTGTTTTCGTTAGAGAGAAGAAGGTTAAGAGGTGACTTAATAGAGGCATACAAGATGATCAGAGGATTAGATAGGGTGGATAGTGAGAGCCTTTTTCCTCGGATGGTGTTGGCTAGCACGAGGGGACATAGCTTTAAATTGAGGGGTGAGAGATATAGGACAGATGTTAGAGGTAGGTTCTTTACTCAGAGAGTGGTAAGGGCGTGGAATGCCCTGCCTGCAGCAGTGGTGGACTCGTCAACATTGAGAGCGTTCAAGTGGTTATTGGATAAACATATGGATGATATTGGAATAGTGTAGATTAGAGGGGCTTTAGATTGGTACCACTGGTCGGCGCAACATCGAGGGCCGAAGGGCCTGTACTGCGCTGTAATGTTCTATGTTCTATGTTCTATGAATGTTGGCTGGGATACTCAGAAAACTGACTTGCTCTTTCCTGAACAGTGGCCGTGGAATATTCTACGCCCACCCGAGAAGGCAGACTTGGCATCCGTTTAATGTCCCAATCAAAAGACTGCAACAAAGTATCAATTGAGATTATATGTTCAAGTCATGGGCTTGGCCTAACTCCAGAAACTTCTGAGTCACAGCGGCTACGAAAACAGATGGATATTTAAGGCATAAAATGAAGAAATAAAGAATATATACATCAACTCATTTTATTTAATCTATTTGCCTGGTTCTCATTTGGAGGATGCTGCTTTATGGAGTCATTTTTTAAATTTTAGTTTCACAAGTAGACTTACATTAACACTGCAATGAAGTTACTGTCAAAATCCCCTTGTTGCCAAACTCTGGTGCCTGTTCGGATACATTGAGGGAGAATTTAGCCTGGCTAATGCACCTAACCAGCACTTCTTTTGGACTGTGGGAGGAACCGGAGCACCCGGGGAGAATGTGCAAACTCTGCACAGACAGTGACCCAAGCCGGGAATTGAACCCGGTTCCCTGGCGCTGTGTGGCAGCAGTGCTAATCACTGCGCCGTCCTGGAAAGAAGAAAACAAGGAAAGACTTGCATTTATTTTTACTCTTTATGACCACTGGATGTCTCAGACACTTTTCAGCCAATGAAGTGCTTTTGGAAATGTAATCACTATTGTAATGTAGGAAACAATGGCAGCCAACTTGAGCTCAGCAAACTCCCACAAGCAATGCAAGTATTCGCGGCCAGAATATCTGTTCTGGTGATTTTGATTGCGGGATAAGTATCGACCAGGACACTTGGGATAACTCCCTTGCTCTTTATCAAAACACTGCCATAAGACCTCTTACATCCACCTGGACCCTCAGTTTAATGTCTCATCTGAAACAGGACAGCTCTTGCCAGCACAGCACTCCCCTGGCACTGCACTGGTTTTTCAGTCTTGGTTTTTGTACTCAAGTCTCGGAGTGGGACTTGAACCTGGAGCCTTGTGACTCTGAGGTGATAGTTAGGGCTAAACGTGGCAATTGGAAACAGCTTCACAATTTCTCGAGATCACTGAGCTGAAGAACAAAGAATTATTTAAAAAACTATGCCAATCAATCAGCACTCTCTTCTAATACAGCACAAAATTGTTGACACTGCTTTTCTTGCGATTGTCCTGATGAGTGCAAGACAAAAAGCTTTGACAATATGGGGCAAATTTTCCCATTCTGTCCGCCACAGGAATCATAGCGGGTGAGGGGCAGACCATGGAAAGGTCCATTGACCTCCGCCGGGAATTTCCAGTTTCGGGATGAGCGCGGCCGGAAAATCCCACCCTATGTCTTCTTTCAGAAATACTCAAGTTCTATATGGCCAAATGACTAATTATGAGAGGTTGTTCTTTTGTAAGAAGTAAGAGAATAAAGGGCTTTGATTCTTCGAGCCATTTTGCTTCAAATCGCATTGCTTACATTCATACCGTCTACTGTTATATAGAATCCTGCAGTGCAGAAGGAGGCCATTTAGCCCATCGAGTCTGCACCGGCCACGATCCCACCCAGGCTCTATCATATAATCCCACACATTTACCCTAGCTAGTCCCCCTCACACTAAGGGGCAATTAAGCATGGCCAATCCACCTAACCCGCACATTTTTAGACTGTGGGAGGAAACCGGAGTACCTGGAGGAAACCCACGCAGACATGGGGAGAATGTGCAAATTCCACACAGACAGTGACCCAAGCTGGGAATCGAACCCAGGTCCCTGACGCTGTGAGGCAGAAATGCTAACCACTGTACCACTGTGCCACCCTATCTATTACCAGTCATCAGTCACATCCCTATAGCTCATACAACATATCCCAAATTGCTTGCAATACATAGGAAAGCTATGAAGGCATTAAACTGGATTAAATCATATTTATTCCTTTTTATTTGGCCCTGATCTCTTCCCTGAGCAAAATTAGACATATTACCAAAGTGGGAGAAGGTTACATTATCCAGGACTTGGAATAGCAAACACAAGCTGATGTGTTGTGGTGCTGCACTATAATTATTAGCCTCCCACATACCATCTGGAGATGCCACATGCAAGGATTTTTTTTTTGTGTGAGAAACTGTGGTTGTCCTATGATGAGCTACAAATATGAAGCCGGAAACTACCATTTTGGTTTCAACTATTGGCAAAAATAACCTGCTGCACTGGTGTTGGTGGAGGAAACCAGTACAGCCAGACCAGTTCACGAGGAGCCAGTTCAAGATGTGCTACAGTGATGATCTGAATCTACAAAATGGAAAATGTACCCGAGGGAAACAATTAGCAGATTCCTTTGCAGGCCAAATGGCAGTCCAGGAGACTAGTACTTGAATTATTGGTAGTGCCAGGTATGTGTTCAGCTCCTTGTTAGTTGGCCAATGATTGCTCTTGTTCTGAACAACACAGTGCAGCACGGTGGTACAGTGGTTAGCACTGTGAAGAGGCTGGATAGACTGGGACTTTTTTCCCTGGAGCGTAGGAGGCTGAGGGGTGACTTTATAGAGGTCTATAAAATAATGAGGGGCATGGATAAGGTAGATAGTCAATATCTTTTCCCAAAGATAGGGGAGTCTAAAACTAGACGTTTAAGGTGAGAGGGGAGAGATACAAAAGTGTCCAGAGGGGCAATTTTTTCACACAGAGGGTGGTGAGTGTCTGGAACAAGCTGCCAGAGGTAGTAGTAGAGGCAGGTACAATTTTGTCTTTTAAAAAGCATTTAGATAGTTACATGAATAAGATGGGTATAGAGGGATATGGGCCAAATGCGAGCAATTGGGATTAGCTTAGGGTTTTAAAAAAAAAATGGCGTCATGGACAAGTTGGGCCGAAGAGCCTGTTTCCATGCTGTAAACCTCTATGACTCTATGACATTGCTGCCTCACAGTGCCAGGGACCCGGTTCGATTTCTGGCTTGGGACACTGTCTGTGTGGAGTTTGCACATTTTCTCTGTCTGTGTGGGTTTCCTCCGGGTGCACCGGTTTCGTCCTATAGTCCAAAGATGTGCAGTGGTTTGGCCATGCTAAATTGCCCCTTCATGTCACAAGATGTGTAGGTTAAGTGGCTTAGCGTGGGTTATAGGCCAGGGTAACATACTCCGTTGGAGAGTTGGTGCAAACTTGATGGGCCGAATGGCCTCCTCCTACACTGCTGGGATTCTATGAAAAAGGATCAGCTCAGCTTATTGTCGGCCTTGATTTTAACTCTGTCGATTCTTATCTCGCCATGGCAATCCAGATAAAATCAGAAAATGATCAAATGCAGAATTATAAACAGGGGCCAGGACTGTTCAGAGATGATTTCTAACAAACTCACTTTATAGTATCATCGACAAATACAACTTTACTCTCACACCATTTAAGCATTTTGAACAACCAAAATAAATCTGCAAACTGTTTTCAACTCTTTGTGATCGGTTACTCTGTGGTTAAGAGCGTCCAGGAGTTGCTGACGGTGTAGCACCAGCAAGTGAAGGCGCGGAAATGAATATTGGGGAAACGATTCCTCTCATCACTTGTTCCTGTTGAAATAATAAATATTCTCTTGGAACCTGTGGACACAGAGTGTGGAATTTTCCCATTCCGCCCGTCACGTGAACCATAACGGGCAGGGGGAGCGGACTATGCAAAGGTCCGTTGACCTTGGGCAGGATTTTCCGGTCTTGAGGGGAGCGCAGCCAGAAAATCCTGTCCCAGGGTAAATGTGTTTATCTTTCCATCAGATCCACAATATCACAAACAAACAAAAAAAATCTATACGAATGGCTAGATAAAGAGACTTTTTTCTTTAATGGGATGTGGGCGGTGTTGGCTAGGTCAGCATTTGTTGCCTATTCCTAATTACCCCCAGAACTGAGAAGCCTGCTAGCACATTTCAGTGAGCAGTTAAGAGTCAATACATTGCTGTGAGTCTAGAGTCATATGTAGGCCAGACCAGGTAAGGATGGCAGATTTCCTTCCCTGAAGGATGTCAGTGAACAAGATGGGCTTCCATGACAATCAACAATGATTCCACGGTCATCATTAGATTTTTAATTCCAGATTTTTTAAAAATTCAAATGTCACCATCTGCTATGGTGGGATTCAAACCCAGGTCCCCAGAGTGTTACCCTGGGTCTCTGGATTACTAGTCCAGTGACAATACCACTATGTCACTGCCTCCCCTTACACTGAGTGTAACGCGTCTATGTTTACTGGTGATACAAATTTGGGAGAGAAAGCAAACAGTGAAGATAATGCAAAAGATCTGCGGAGGGATACAGACAGGTTGGATGAGTGAGGAATGTTTTGATATGATGTACATATACTCTGAAGGAGGCATGTTTTACACTGCTCTCAGTCACGACTGAGATAGGGTGTAGGACTCCCATGAATCTGTACTCAGTATACAGCAACAACACTCCAAGGCAGATGTGCCTACACAACCTCCTAGTTAACATTTCACGTATATAGTTTTAGCTTCTGATAAAGAACCCACATAAAGTTTATTTATTAGTCACATGTAAGGCTTACATTCACATTGCAATGAAGTTACTGTGAAATTCCCCTAGTCGCCACACTCCGGTGCCTGTTCGGGTCAATGCACCGAACTAGCACGTCTTTCAGATTGTGGGAGGAAACCGGAGCACCCGGAAACCCACACAGACACGGGGAGAACGTGCAAACTCCACACTGACAGTGACCCAAGCTGGGAATCGAACCTGGGTCCGTGGCGCTGTGAGGCAGCAGTGCTAACCACTGTGCCACCGTGCTTGAGACATGAAATAATAAGACATGATTGTTTTAGCAACCTTACGTCGTATGATTGATATGCTAATGTCAAATAGAAGAATATGACTGGCAAGGACGTGGAAAATGAAATACACTGTGGCTAAGTGCAAAGTTTTGCATTCTGATACAAACAAAATAGCAAAAATATTCCTGGATATTGAGAAATTGGGAAATGTATTTATCAAGAGGGGCTTGGGTATTATTGTACGTGAAACACAGATAGTTAATATGCAGATATGGCCAGCAATGAGGAAAGCTAATGGTATTTTAGTGCAGAATTTTACATTTGCCAAGGCAAGTTCTGAGACTTGAGCTGGAGGGAGGTTAAATTGAATGGACAGGATTCCCCCCCCTGGAAACTTGCCCGACCAAACCCATTTGCAATTCCATGCTTGGGCACACAGGACCCTTTCACCCATTAACTGGCAGGACTTCCACTATGGAAGTTCCACCCACTGCCAATCAATGCTCAAATGAGCGTTAAATGCCAATGGGATTTGGTGCTGGTGGTAGTGCCGATCACTTGGCATCCTTAAAATCCTACCCTTCACCTTTATCACAAGGGAATTCCAACATGAAGTAACTAATCATCTCTCCGTGACATTCAATGTCATTATCATTATTGAATCTCCCTTTATCAACATTTTGGGGTTTGCCATTGACCAGAAATTGAACCAGAAATTGAACCAGACAAGGCATATCAATAGTATGGCTATAAGAGCAGATCAGAAGCTGGGAATTCAGCATTGAGTAACTCACCTTCTAACTTCCCAAGCTCTGTCCACCATCCATGAGGCTTAAGTCAGGAGTGTGATGGAATACTCTCCACTTGCCCAGATATGTGCAGCTCCAACAACACTTTTTGCTTGACACCATCCAAGTCAAAGCAACACACTTGATTGGCACCCCATCCACCAGTTTAAAGGTTCACTCCCTCCACCATCTTCTACAAGATGTACAACTGTTAACACACTACGATTCTTTCAACAGCACCTTCCAAACCTGTAACCCCTACCATGTTGCAGGACATTAGGGATGGACAACAAATGCAGGCCTAGCCTGGGATGCTCAATACCCATGAAAGAAAAAAATATTTTTTTTAAATTGAAAGAGTGAAGAAGTCTTACTACAATTGCACAGGACCTCTTGGATGTTGAACATCCTCTACTAAGCAAAGGATTCAGCTTCATATCCTTATGTCCTCACCTCAATGAATTTCGGCTCGGCACAACACTGAACTCTTCTTCCATCGCCTCCATCTCCATGCTCACTTCTTTGGGTAGTAATCCTCTCCCTGTCCTTTGGACCCTTCCACCTGTCTCCAATACTCTCTCTCTCTCTCCAGCTGGACTCCTCCCTCAGGCCTCCTACCTGCTCTTGATCTTTTCATCGAGAACTGTTGACGTGAACTTGGCTGCCTCAATTTCTCTGCTCCTCCTACCCACTCCAAACTGTCTCCTTCTGAACTTGCTGCATTCCGTTCTTTCAGGTCCAACCCTGACTTAGTTATCAAGCCTCTCAACAAGGGTGGTATTGTTGTTGTCTGGAGTACTGACCTTTACCTTACGGAGGCTGGATACCAACTCCCAGACACTTCCTGCTACCTCCCTTGGTCCGTGACAAGACCAGCAAATATCAAGCCATTGTTTCCATGGTCACTGACCTCATCTCCTCTGGATATGTTCCCTTCACAGCTTCCAACCCCATAGACCTTCAACCCCACACAGCCTGCCTCTACCTCCTTCCCAAAATTCACAAATAGGATTGCCCTGGTAGACCCATCATATCAGCCTGTTCCTACCCCATGGAACTCATTTCTTCCTAACTCCATTTTCATTCGCCTTGCCCAGTCCCTTGTCAAATACATGTGTAATTCCTCTGACATCAGCAATTTCCAGTTCCCCGAGCCTAAGTACCTCCTCATCACTATGGATGTCCAATCCCTGTGCTCGCACCCCCCCCCCACCCCGCCCGCCCACAACCATGCTGCCACCCCTCCCCCACCCCCAACTGTTCCTGACCAAAACGGTCTCAGGGTTCTCTGCTTCTTCCTTGAGCAAAGGCCCAAAAACTCTCCATCCGCCACCACTCTCTTCCACTACTCTCTGAACTCGTCTGGACCTGGAGAAATGTATTGATTTTGCTTCCATTTTCTGTTGCTCTCTCACCTTCACTATCTATCTCCAGCTGTTCCCCTCCCTTCCTTGACCCCTTTGTCTCCATTCCTGGTGATAGACTGAAAACCAATATTTATTACAAACCCACCGACTCCCACAGCTACCTCGACTACAGCTCCTCACACCCCACTTCCTGTAAGTACTCCATCCCATTTTCCCAATTTCTATTCCTCTACTGCATATGTTCCAAAGATGCCACCTTCAAAAACAGCACTGCCCACGTGTGCCTTATTCCTCAACCCATAATTTCCTCCCACTGTGGTTGACAGGCCACTCAACCGTGTCTAACCCATCTCCCTCACCTCTGCCCTTACCCCTTCCCCTGCCTCCCAGAATCATGATGTGGAGATGCCGGCGTTGGACTGGGGTGAACACAGTAAGAAGTCTCACAACACCAGGTTAAAGTCCAACAGGTTTATTTGGTAGCAAATGGTATTTGCTACCAAATAAACCTGTTGGACTTTAACCTGGTGTTGTGAGACTTCTTACTGTGTTCCCAGAATCATGACAGGATCCCTTTTGTCCTCACTTTTCACCCCGAAACCTTCCACATTTAAAGAATCATCCTTCGCCATGTATGCCAACTTGAGCATGATGCCATCACCAAACATATCTTCTCCTCACCACCCCCCCCGCCCCCCCCAACCCCCACCACATCTGGATTATGCAGAGACTGCTCCTTCTGTGACACATTGGTCCACTCCTCCAGCACCCAACCCCCTCAGTCCATTCCCACAGTCAGGCTATCCTCACTGAACTACAGTGATTAGCACTGCTGCCTCACAGCACCAGAGGCCCAGGTTCAATTCCGGCCTTGGGTCACTGTCTGTACAGAGCCTGCATGTTCTCCCTGTGTCTGTATGGGTTTGCTCCAGTTTCCTCCCAGTCCGTAAGACATGCTGGTTGGGTGGATTGGCCGTGATAAATTCTACCTCAGTGTACCCGAACAGGCACCGGAGTGTGGTGGCTTGGGGATTTTCACAGTAACTCCATTGCAGTGTTAATGTAAGCCTACTTGTGACACCAATAAAGAAATTTAAACTTATATTCTTCCTCACTGAGGGACAGCTAGGAGAATTGTTCCATGAACACCTGAGCTGGATTTTGCCTTTGGCTGACAACCCTTCTCCCTCTTCCTACATCTCGCCCTGCTCAATGTGACCGCTGATCATTCAATAAGTAATGCTACATTCCGAAGGAAATATATGGCTCAGAGTAACTGTTTATGCAGAATTCTTGACATTAGAAAAAAAGTCCTTCAGCACATGCCACACCACTCACTGTAGACTTCTGCAGCTTGAAACAACTATGGAAAGCATGATAAAATTGCAGAAATTGGGAAAAAAATCAACCTGTAAGTAATTTGCCAATAGTTGCTCATCTCTTTAATTAACATTGGCGGGGCTTCTTCCTTCTACTGAATATATGTTCAGCTGGCGGGCTTAGGATAGGGTTTTGGTTAGAGCATTGAGTGCCAAAATGGCTGTCCTTGTGACAAATCAGTCTTGCACGCTGATTTATACATTCTTTGCACACTTCGATCAGACATTCACTGCGAGCATGCACTAACACCCTCACTAATATGGTGTGGATGCAATTTTTTAGGATCCCTGCAGTGGAGAAGGAGGCCACTCAACCCATCGAGTCTGCACCGGCAACAATCCCATCCAGGCCCTATCCCCGCAACCACACGTATTTACCCTGCTAATACCCCTGACACTAAGGGGCAATTTAGCATAGTCAATCAACCTAACCTGCATACCTTTGGAGTGTGGGCGAAAACCAGAGCATCCAGAGGAAACCCACACAAGGTGCAAACTCCACACAGACAGCCACCTGAAGCTGGAATTGAAGCTGGATCCCAGGCGCTGTGAGGCAGCAGTGCTAAGCACTGTGCCACCCACAAGTGTGGCTGAGTGCCACAAAAACTATTTTGGAATTTCAATGGCCCGTGTAGCACTTAAAAATGGTCACAAATGAGCCCAATTTCTTGTCTAATGTTGTTGTCCATTTCATCATTATCTGAATCAGAAATAGTGGGACCTATCGATTATATCCTTGTGAAGCTCTTTATTTATGTTTTAAACAATCCAATCTATTATTTGTCTGTGTCCATTTGTACAACGGTCTGCTATTTAATATGATGAACACAACAAATTATGCACTGATGCGCAGCATATTGTCAGAGGTTTGTTTTGACATGATTAAATTTGTTTTGCTAGCAAAGGTATTGCTTCTGGGAATCATATTTTAAAATTAATTTATTTAAAAATATAAAGCAAATAAAGATTTGACAAGAGAGGGAATTGGTACTCATCATTGGCATCACTTGTTTGAAGCATAATTTGTCAAGTTGGTGGTCATTAATTTCAGAAGACTGACTCGCAGAATCCTCTCAAAGTCCCGTGTCTCTCTGCATTGTCTTCCAGCTTTTCAAATCTTACCCAAAGATTGTATTTTTCACCGTGTTTTCAGTCATCCATGCTAACTGTACGCATCTCTCTCATCCTGTCAATCTGTCCCAAGTGAATTGGAATCAAAGACTGGCAGGTAAGAAAGTAAATGAGGCCTTCAAAGTGGAGAGAGTTTGAGTGCAGATCACAGAATCATAGAATTTCTACAGTACAGAAGGAGGCCATTCGGCCCATCGAGCCTGCACTCATAACAATCTCATCCTGTCCCTATAAATCCTACTAATCCCCCTGACACAAAGAATCAATTTAGCATGGCCAATCAACCTAACCCACACATCTTTGGACTGTGGGAGGAAACCGGAGCACCCAGGGGAAACCCACGCAAATGCAGGGAGAATGTGCAAACTCCACACAGACAGCCACTCAAGGCTGGATATGAACCCGGGTCCCTGGCGTTGTGAGTCAGAAGTGCTAACCACTGTGCCACCATGCCACCATGTCAATTGGATACACATTCCAATGAGGGGCAATGACCGTCATTCATATCTCGATCTCCCCAACAACCAATGATGTAGAAATCAAAATGCATCAGAAAAAGGAAACATTTGATGAATGTCAGGTTTGTAATTCTGTCAGGAAGCAAGCTGAATGCCAAAACTGCGGGGGAGAACTGGAAGTGCGTACCAAGAGAGAGGCTAAAGAGAGTGTATGAGAATAGTGGGCAATATAAAAGGAACTCACAATAAAAGTATAAACAGTAAAACATCAGTCAAAGGAAGCACGAAGCCAATGTGGGACCAGGAAAATCTTCCGATGAAGCCACAAAACCTTACTGAGGAATTAGATGAGTACTTAGCATTTGCCTTCACTAAAGAAAAGCAACCTGTCAATTTTACATTAAAGGACGAGTTGCGAGAGAAATTGCATTGGATTTAAAATAAAATGATGAAGGAAGAAATATTGCAAAGGTTGGCAACATCAAAAATAAAATGGTTACCCAATCCAGATGGGATCCTTCTGAGGTTTCTGAGGGAAGCAAGGGTGGAATTTGTAGGGAATCTGGCTACAATCTTTGAATGCTCCTCAGCTATGGGAGTGGCATCCGGGGACTGGGGGATTGCAAATTGTGGCATAAATTTAATTCAGAGAAGTGCAGAGTGATACATTTTGGTGGGAAGAGTTAGGAGAGGCAATATTTCAATTACATTGTAAAATTCTGGTGGGAAGCAGAAGCAGGGGCCTTGGGATGTACATGGATGCATCTTAGAAGGTGGCATAACAGGTTAAGAAGGCTGTTTAAAAAGGCATATGGGATATTTTGTCTGTTAATAGAGGCATAGGGTACAAGGAAATTAAACTGCACCTTTTGAAAACATTAGTTAGGTCCCTGGAATACTGTGCTCAATTCTGGGTACTGTGCTTTAGGAAGGATATCAAGGCCTCAGAGAGGATGTGATGGAGAGTTAAGTTTATTTATTAGTGTCACAAATAGGCTTGCATTAACACTGCAATGAAGTTACTGTGAAAATCCCCCAGTTGCCACACTCCGGCACCTGTTCGGGTACACTGAGGGAGAATTTAGCATGGCCAATGCACTAAACCAGCACACCTTTCACACTGTGAGAGGAAACTGGAGCACCCAGAGGAAACCCATGTAGACACGGGGAGAATGTGCAGCCCCCACAGAGACAGTGACCCAAGCCGGGAATCGAATCCGTGTCCCTGGCGTTGTAGGGCAGCAGTGCTAGCGACTGTGCCACCGTGCTGCCCCTAGTTAGTAGAATGGTAGCAATGATAAGGGTCTTGAGATATGTGGCAAGACTGGAAAAACTGAGGTTTTGCTCCTTAGGTCAGAGAAGATTAGAGGCAGATTGAACGCTGGTGCTCAAAATCTTGAATAGTTTCGAACAAGGACATAAGGAAAAGTTATTTCCTGTGGCAGAAGGGTCAGTAACCAAAGGTAACTGGCAAAACAACTGGAAGTGATATAAAGAAAAGGAATATATGCATTGTGCCTTTTATTATCTGAAACACGTTGTCCAAAATGTTAAAGTAAGCAGATTCAACAATAACTTTCAACAGGAACTGGAGGATTATTTCAAAAGGAGGAATTTGCTGGGATGTGGAGAGCCGAGAATTGTGACTAATTGGAGAGTTCTTTCAAAGATCTGGTAAAAACTTGTTGGGACTAATGACCTCTTCCTGTGCTTTACTATTCGAATCACACCATCGCTCCCAACCCTGCTTGTGTGAAGAATTCTGAACTATTTTCCATGTGAAAGACAATGACTTCAAAATTCTCTACTTGTGTTAATTGTACAACACAGAGAACTTTTATGTTTGAAGTTTAGAGCTCGGGAAACTTAAACTCATGATCCAGGCTCACATTCCAGTGCTTAACTGAGGAAATGTTGAACTGTCAGGGCATCACCTTTCTGGTGTGACCTTAAAGCCTCTCTGTCCTGTCAGGTGAATGTAAAAGAGTCTATGACACGATTATGAAGATGAACAGGGACATCAAACAATGAACTCGTGTCGAGAGTACTGTCTCTTGGTGGCCACTGAGGTTAAGCCCTTGAGAGAACAAGCTCACTACTCAGCAGTAGTCATATCGGGAGGATTCCTATGAGGGGAAATGTTTTTGCAACATTAAAAAATTAGGTACATTCACCGCCCAGACACATGGAAAGACATGGCCCTGGACGCAGGACACATGTCTATTCAACTTGGCATTGAGCCGGTGGGAACATTCACTTTGACCTTACAGTAGCATCTGCCATTACGAGGCAACAGGGAAATAGTTAGAGCCAAGAAGGGAGGCCACGTTCGGACTTGTTGGATGAATAAAATACCATGACGCTATGGGTGGCACGGTGGTACGGTGGTTAGCACTGTTGCCTCACAGCGCTAGGGACCCAGGTTCAATTCCACCCTCAGGTCACTGTCTGTGTGGAGTTTGCATATTCTCCCTGTGTCTGCATGGGTATCCTCCGGGTGCTCGGGTTTCCTCCCACAGTCCAAAGATGTGCGGGTTAGGTTGATTGGCCAAGATAAATTGCCCCTTAGTGTCAGGGGGATTCGTAGGGTTGCGGGGTTGGGACCTGGGTGGGATTGTTATCAGTGCAGGCTTGATGGGCTGAATGGCCTCCTTCTGCACTGTAGATTCTATAAATATCATATGGTTGGCTGAGATATTGACAGAGATTTGTATTGATGTATGACTATTAAATGAAATTGAATTTAAACTAATGAGATTGATTAGGAGAAACTATAATTGATCTATATTTGACTATGTACTTGAGATCTTTCAGAGTGGTTCTGTAGCTCTATTCCCAGAGCTATTTAACCCTTTGGAAGTCTCTGGTCAGCTGTAAGTTTGTTTTGTTTGTTCTATGTAAAATAAATTTGTTACGGCTTTGCACAGAGATATTTGCCTTGCAAATTTTGAATTGTCTAAGTTAAGACACAATTGGCCACCTTCAAATTTCCCCACAACACTTCTCCCATCTTAGCTTTGTTCATCTTCACTTTGAAATGCCTGCTTTTACACCTAAACGATGCTTTAAACCTAGCAGCAGGACTGTCTTCAGTCTAATTAACTTAGTCACACACAAACAAACATGCACACCCAGCCCCACAGCCTGCTTCACAGTATCCTACAGTAATGTTGGAAAGAAATGAGATTTCTTTACAACCTCATAAAACACTTCATCAGCTGCGAAGTGTTTTGGGATTTCTGAAATTGTGAAATGTACTACATAAATACATTACTTTATTTCTTTAGATATACTATGCGAATTCAGGTCTATCCAGTGTATCTGACTGACTACAACATCTTAAGAATTCTCACAACACCGGGTTAAAGTCCAACAGGTTTATTTGGTAGCACAAGCTTTCGGAGCACTGCTCCTTCATCAGGTGAGTGAAGATTTGGGTTCACAAACAGGGGACATATAGGCACAGACTCAATTTACAAGATAATGGTTGGAATGCGAGTCTTGACAGGTAATCAGGTCTTGTGCTTGTGCTACCAAATAAACCTGTTGAACTTTAACCTGGTGTTATGAGACTTCTTACTGTGCCCACCCCAGTCCAACGCCGGCATCTCCACATCAGTATAGCATCTTAATGAAAGATAACTATTTATTGTAGGTTAACTGCACAATACACCATTAGCTTTCATACGTGGGGTTAGGGGGTCTTGTCAAAACTGAACTATTTACAAAATACCAGCTGGGACAATGGGACATTCATGATGCAGCTAATAGATGAGACTTAGATTATTTTATATTTATTCTTTTGTGGGATATGGGCATCAATGAGAAGGCCAGTATTTGTTGCCCATCCTTAATTGTCCTTGAACTGAGTGGCTCGTTAGGCCATTTCAAAGAGAAGTTAATAGTTAATCACATTGCTGTGGGTCTGGTTCACATGTAGGCCAGATCAGGTAAGACTGACAGATTTTCTTCCCTCAAGGATATTAAAGAACCAGATAGGTTTATTTTACCCAAAAATCAACAGCGGTTTCATGGGGTGGGATTTTCCGGCCGCGCTCGCTTCGAAACTGGAAAATCCCACCCGAAGTCAACAGACCTTTCTACGGTCCGCCCCTCATCCGTGACGACTCCTGTGGCGGGCGGGACAGTAACATTCACCCCATGGTCACTATTACTAAGACTAACTTTTAATTAAAGATTTATGAATCCCCTAGTTGTCATGGTCCGGATTTGAATCCCTGCCACCAGAGCATTAGCGTGGGCTCCTGGATTGCTAGTTCAGTCACATCAGCAGAACACTACCACCTCCTTGGTGATGCCTACATTTTACTCCATCACTGAGTTTTGTATCTCCAATGCATTGCTGTGAAGTTATGCTGCATGGAGGCTAGGTACTTCTGAGCTTGGATGGGGGCGAAGCCAGTGGTCAATGTTCAGCGAACACCAATTGAGGTGTTCACATCCAAGACTACAGTTAACACATAGCTGTGCAGGAGGACAAAGGAACCATGAACCAATGGCTCAAAATATTGATCTATATTCACACACATGCACAAACACACATAGGCACGCATGCACGCACATGCGGCATGGTGGCACAGTGGTTAGTACTGCTGCCTCACAGTGCAAGGGACCTGGGGGCAATTCCTGGCTTGGGTCACTGTCTGTGCAGAGTCTGTGCGTTTTCCCCTGGGGGCTGTTTTCCTCCCACAGTCCGAAAGACGTGCCAGTTAGGTGGATTGGCCATGCTAAATTCGTCCTTAGTGTACCCAAACAGGCGCTGGAGTGTGGCAACTAGGGAATTTTTACAGTAAATTCATTACAGTGTTAATATAAGCCTACTTGTGACACTAATAATAAATAATATAATATATACACACGCACACGCTCACATGCACACACACACACACACGCAAAATAATGAACTTGTAAAAATTTGCTTCTGTGTTCATAGCAACTTACAAATTCTCTGGCAAACCTACTTTATAACTTGGTCCAAACTGGTCTTTAATAATTTAATGTAATTGAGATTTAATTGATGTTTTAATTGCTAATTGCGAGTAACTGCTCAGTTAAAATGGCATTGTGAGTTGAAGTGGATAGGAAAACAAGCACTGATAGGCAATTACAAAACTAATTTGAATTGTTGCAGTTGATGATGTTCTTTATTTGACATAATTAATATTGATATCGCAATCAGAAAGTAAAGCTTCAAAAAGTTTCCTTGTAGTTGGTTCCATTATTAAGGTCTTTGGTGCCCTAGCTACAAGGTTCTACACATCTAAAAAAAATCTGTGCTCCTTTCCTTATTTTTCTCTTCCTATCTTCTTTTCCGGAAGAATTCTTCCACACTAGGACTTAATCCATAAACATTGTTAACTCACTGGTGCAGAACCAAGGGAGAGCTGCATTGTTGGCTTTGCTGCCCCTGTTTTAAGACTTTATAATGAACTTCCACCTACCAATTTCAGTGGATGGAAATGTTCACATGTTGCAATACATAGGAACACGAGGAAGCCAGAGGAAGTTCACAAGAATGATCCCAGGAATAAAGGGTTTGTCATATGAAGAGCAGTTGAAGAGTTTGGGTCTATACTCCATGGAGTTTAGAAGGATCAGGGGGGATCTAATTGAAATTTACAGAATACTGAGAGGCCTACTTACAGTGGACATGGAGAGGATGTTTCCAGTAGTGGGAGAGACTAGAACTCGAGGGCACAACCTCACAATGAAGGGACGCTCCTTTAAAACTGAGATGTGGTGGAATTTCTTCAGCCAGAAGGTGGTGAACTTGTGGAACTCATTGTCAAAGAGGGCTGTGGAGACCAGATCATTGATTGTCTTTAAGACAGAGGTAGGTAGGTTCTTGATCAATAAGGGGATCAAGGGTTACGGGGAGAAGACAGGAGAATGGGGAGGAGAATCATATCAGACATGATTGTAGAGTGGGCAGACACAATGGGCCGAATGGCCTAATTCTGCTCCTATATCTTATCGTCTTATTTAATCCTGCAAGCCTATTTTGCCACTCAGTGGAACCATGGTTGATCTGCGATCCAACATCAAATAGACCTTTGACCAATGTCAAACTTTGATGAACAGAAATCTAACAATCTCAGTTTTAAAATTAACTATTGATCCAGCATCAATTGTTATTTGTGGAAGAGTGTTCCAAACTTCTCCCATCCTTTTTTGTATATGAATGAATATCCTAACTTCCTTCCCGAAAGCCCTAATATTGATTTGTAGGCTATCACCACCTCGTCCTGGATTCCCCAATCACCAGCAAAAAAGTCTCTTCTCTACACTGTTAGTTCCCCTTTTTTACATTCATTCAAGGGATTTTGGCATTGAGTTGGCTAGGCCAGCATTTGTTACCCATCCTTAATTGCCCCTGAGAAGGTGGTAGTGAGCTGCCATCTTGGACCACTGCAGTCCATGTGGTGTGGGTTGACCCACAGTGCTGTAAGGGAGGGAGTTCCAGGACTCAGCAACACTGAAGGAAGTCAGGATGGTAAGTGGCTTCTCAGGGAACTACCAGGAAGTGGTGTTCCCATATGTCTGTTGCCCTTGCTGTTCTAGATGGAGCATCTTAACAGGCTCTATTCCTGTAATCCCATATATTTACCCTGTTAATCTCCCCTAACCTACAAATTTTAGGACACTAAAGGGCAATTTAGCATGACCAATCAACCTAATCGGCACATCTTTTGAGTGTGGGAGGAAACCGGAGCACCTGGAGGAAATCCACGCAGACAGGGGGAGAACGTACAAACTCCACATAGACAGTCACCCGAGGCCGGAAGTGAACCCGGGTCCCTGGCACTGTGAGGCAGCAGTGCTAACCACTGTTACCCTTGTCCTTCTAGGTGGTAATGGTTGTGGCTTTAGAAGGATATCTTGAGAACTTCTGTCGAATCAGAAAATGTAGTAAAAATGCAGCAGTTCTGGCAGCATCTGTGCAGAGAAAACAGAGTTAATGTTTTGAGTCCGTATGATTCATCTTCAAAGATCTCATTGGGTTCTTATCGTCTTCACCAACTTGCTTTCAGAAGTTTAACCTTTCAACTGAGATGAGGCAAAACTATATTGAGATGAGGAGGTGATATTAGGCATTCTTTGAAATAGCAGGTGCTCAGTTATTGAGCATATTCAAAACAGAAGTTGATAGATTTTTGGATACTCAGGGGATTAGTGACTTCCCAGAAGTAAAAAAAACAGTAAGAATGGGGAAATAAGAATACTGGTCTGAACTGGTCTTGTATACCTTACAATGGAACAGCAGTAAAAACTGGGAAATAAGATTACTGATCCCAACTGTTCTTTTTTCCCTATTGGGTTGGGAATAGTGCAGAAAAGTGGACTTGAGGAACAGGATCAGCCATGATCTTGAAGGACAAAATTCCCGACTTCAGCTCCACTTTTAAAGTTGTTATCCTCCACACGCACTGCTAACAGTACTGCCTAGCTTGACATCATTATCAAATTTGTCACAGTTGCCTTTCTAATCCATCATCTAAATCATTAATTGTGTATTCGGCTACTGGGCTGGTATCTATTGTCATGTGTGTTGAAGGAGCTGCACTTATCCAGGAAAGTGGAGAGTATTCCATCACACACCTGACTTGTGCCTTGTAGATGGTGGGCAGGCTTTGGGAGTCAGGAGACAAGTTAATCACCAAACAAATTCCCAGGGGTGATCATAAAAAAAAAAATTCTATGTCCAGGACGAGTGTGAAAACGGGAGAGTTTCTGATTCGTTTTTTGGGTGAGTCCAAATCTGCGATCTTATCCACCTCAAAAATGGCTCCGTGCCTGTAGGGGCAGGGGGAGGGGCTTAAATCACCACCCCCAACCCACCTCCATGGCCAGCCCCAGTCACACCCCCACCCTCCCACCACCGAAGCCCAATGCAGGGTGGCTGTGGGTCCCTCCCCCACCACCGGTTGGCCTGGCCCGGGTCTAGCCCCACCCCCAGTAGGCCTCACCCCCTACGCCCTGTCCCCTTGGCACTGCCATGTTGCCTGTTGGCACTGCCAAAGGGGAACCCCCTCTTGCCCCTGATCTTCCCGGGGGGGAAGGGTGGGTGGGGGGGGTGTGCTCAATGTCCTCCAGTTCCATTGCCAAGGCCATCTCATCTGGTCCCCATTCGTGGGCACCAGCTGTGATTCTCAGGACTCACCTGATGAAGGATCGGCGCTCCAAAAGCTCGTGATTCCAAATAAATCTGTTGGACTTTAACTTGGTGTTGTGAGACTTCTTACTGTGTCTACCCCAGTCCAATGTCGACATCTCCACATCAAAAGGAAGCTTGACAAGTTGCCATAGTGCCTCATCTTTATTGTCTATAATTGGGAAAATAACGTGTTTCAAAGAAAATACTTTTTAATGTCACTTTTCCCTTGAAATTGGTACAGTTTAATTCCTTATGTTGTATTGGTGATGGCTCAGTTGGTAACACACTTACCTCTGTCGGTGATTTTAATTCTTTCTTAAGTTTGGAGGTTGTGTCAATCATAATTCTCAATCCCAAACTAAATCCAGCACCTTTACTGAGAATTTTAAACAAAACAGTTTCAAATGAATCCATATTGGCAATAAAAAGGTTAAATTACCATGAAACGTTTCATCAAACAGCTAGTTTGTATTCCCTCCAGTTTAAAAGGCTACGGGGTGTCTCAAAGATGATTAAAATATTTCTGTTAAAAGGGAAAAGATTTCTTCTGATGTGGAAATCCAGAATAAGAGGACATATCTTAAAAAAAGAACTTGACTGTTTAGGAGTGAAACGATGTGCAGATTAGGTGGAATGGCCATGTTAAATTGCCCCTTAGTGTCTAAAGATATGCAGGTTAGGTGGATTAGCCATAGTAAGTGTGCAGGGTTACAGTATTAGTGATAGGGCCAGGAGGTGGATCTGGGTTAGATACTCTGTTAGAGAGTTGGGATTGTTGTCGGTGCAAGATCAATGGGCCAAATTGCCTCCTTCTGAATTGTAAGATATCTATGATTCTAGAAGGAAAATTGTAAATTGTCTGAAAGCTCCAAATAGCACAATGCTCAAGGCATTTGGTGCCACTAACTCATAGAATCATAGAATCCTGACAGTGCAGAAGGAAGCCATTTGGCCCATCGGGTCAGCACCAACCAATCCCACCCAAGCCCTATCCCAGTAACCCCAGGTATTTACACTACTAGTCCCCCTGACACCAACGAACAATTTAGCATGGCCAATCAACCTAACCTGCACATCTTTGGACAGTGGGAGGAAACCCACGTGGAGAATGTGCAGACTTCACACAGACAGTGATTTGATGCCGGAATTGAACCTGGATCCCTGACGCTGTGAGGTAGCAGTGCTAACCACTGTGCCACCGTGCTGCCCCATCATTGTGGATGATGATAATACCTCAGTCTCAATACTTCACCCCACAAATGTGAGATCTGCCACATTTACCATTTACTTGTCGACCTAAAAGAAATAATTTTAAGATTTGGCAAAGGCATAAATTACAATTCAGATTACTTACTTCTTCAGGTCTACCTAGAAATCCGAAACAGATTGGGCTGGAAATTCACACTGTTCCATGTGGAATATCCAATTGTAAAAGTCTAGAAAAGACTGTTTCATCCGTGTTATTTATCAAGCTATGTAAATACATTCTAAATTGGATAATTTTACCCTTCATGGACTTATTTCACCATTATTATTTCTAATCATGGCACTTCGAGTGAAAGACACACTTGCTCAAACTAAAATTAAACCCATTAGACCTGCAAATGCCAGATAAAACTAATAGAATGGTATTTTTCACCCTCCAATTGAATCAAGGGAGTTTTTTGGTTATAAGGGCTCAATGCCACAATTAGGGGCACATTTGTTCCTCATAGAGTTGTCATTTGATTCATGACATGGATGTGGATATCAGTTTCTGAGAGACTTGGGCCTTAACTTAATGCCCTCCCCCCATGGCAAGTCTGGTGGCTGGGGGAGAGAAATTTAATGAGGTGAGAGGTTGGCCAATGGGGAGCCAACTGCCCGCCTGCCACTGACAACTAAGCTTGTCTCGAGAAGGCCCATGGATGACTTTTCCATTCTGGCACAATTGAAGACCATAAGTGGGCAATTAATATCCCCTTAAGGGCTTTATGCCATCACTGTTGGTGTTCACTCAGCAGTACGAGGAGGACTCAACATGTGGAGAGCTCGAAAAGCAAACCCTGCTAGGGTAGACTGCATGGAGGGGGTGGAGGATGGGGGAGGAGGCCATCTCTCAGAGGCGGGCATGGGGGGGAAGACCCTCTTTCAAAAGCATTTAGTGACTGATTGAGGGGCCTGGCATCAGGAAGGGGTTGGGGGGGAGGGGGGAGGGGAGAAACCTGCAGAAAGCCACACTCTTGCCTTTGCTGCTAACGTACCATTACCCAAGATCCCCACCCCACAAGTTCCCTCCCACCATCACTCACTTGCGCCTGAGTCCATGGGTGATCCCTGGCTTTGGGTGGGTATTGTACCCGCAGCGGCCACCGTCGCTCTGTTGGCATTGCTGAGCAATGAATGGGCTGGCAGTTCTTGGGGGGCTGGGCTTCTGTCTCTCGAACTCTGAATCCTGGGGAAGGTCTGTCGCTGCCCAATCAAATACCTGACAGGCACTTAATTCAATTGGCCTTCCTGAAAAGTGGTCACACAGGGCTATCACCAGCATTCCAGGCTACGGGCAAGGCAGCCATCACCTCAATTAAATGCCACTGCTATACCAATGACATAGACAGAAAGACAGATGAGGTCTTGCATCAAGAATTCAAAGAGTTAGGCAGTAGACTAAAAAGCAAGGCCTCTCAGGTTATAATCTCGGGATTACTCCCAGTGCCACATGCTGGCGAGCACAGAAATGGGAGGATAGTGCAGATGAATGCATGGCTTAAGAGTTGGTGCAGGAGGGAAGGTTTTAGATTCCTGGATCACTGGGACCATTTCTGGAGAAGGTGGAACCTGTATAAAAGGGACGGTCTACATCTGAACCAGAACGGAACTAACATCTTTGCGGGACGTTTTGCGAGTGCTGTTGGGAGGAGTTTAAACTAATTTGGCAGGGGGAAGGGATACAGACTGTCAGCAGAATAAGGGCACAGAATCATACAGTAAAACAAACAAGTCAAAGAGAGTGCAGCTGTATTAAGTTTTAAGGGATTAAGGCCTTGCTGGATGGCCTCCATTTTAACGCCAGGAGTATTGCAGGTAAAACAAATGAGTTGAGGGTGATGATTTAACACTTGGAAGTGTGATATGGTAGCCATCACAGAGACACAGTTGAAAGAAGGACAAGATTGGCAACTTAACATTCTGGGATACAGAATCTTCAGGCGAGACAGAGGAGGAGGTAAAAGAGGAGGAGGCATTGCATTATTAGTTAATGAGTCACTTACTGCAGTAAAGAGAGACGATACCTTGGAGGAGGCATCAAAGAAGCTTTGTGGGTTGAGCTTATGAATAAAAAATGGGCAGCCGCATTGTTAGGTGTTTATTATAGACCCCCAGATAGTCAGAGGGATATTGAGGAGAAAATATGTGCTCAGTTTGTGGAGGTGTGTAAAAACAATAACAATAGGGTTTGATGCGCTATCAATAAGGCGAAAGACTACCGATATGCCAATATAAGTGTAGGCTTTTATTCACAACAGAATCAGGAGCAGATCCCAACAAATAACCGACCTGGACTGAACAAGGGGGAGGAGACAGCCACCTTTATACTAGGTGCTGAGGGGAGGACCCAAACTGGAAGGGGATGTGTCCAGGTATGACAAGCACACACAACGGTGGTCCATATAGGACAAAGGCACAACTGAGGTCCACCACAGGGTTATTATATGAAATGATTTCAACTTTCCCAACATTAACTGGGATATACATAGTGCTGAGGGCTTAGATTCAGTAGACCTCTTTAAATGTGTACAGGGGAACCTTTTAGATCAGTAAGTAGAGGGTCCAACAAGGAAGGAGCTGTGCTGGACCTAATTCTGGGGAAAGAAGCCGGACAGATGGTTGAGGTGGTGGGGAGGGTGGGGGAGCATTTTAGTGATAGCGATCACAATATGGTACAATTTAAGCTTGCTATGGACAAGGAAATAGACAAGGTTCAAAAAAAAAGGTTTTGGATTATGGGAGAGCGGATTTTAGTAAAATAAGACAGGATCTGGCCAAGGTAGACTGGGAACAGCTGTTAATAGGGAAACTCTACAGAAGAGCAGTGGGGGGCATTCAAAAAGAAAATGGGGAGGTGCAAACCCAACATGTTCCCTCTCAGGTGATAGGTAGGAATAACAAGCCCAGAGAACCATGGATGACCAGGGATATTCAGGATACAATGAGAAGGAAAAGAAAGGCCTTTGAAATGTACAAGGAGAGCAAAACAGTGGGGCATTAGTGAGCTATAGAAAGTGCAGGGTGGAGCTTAAGAAAGCAATTAGGAACGCAAAGAAGGGATATGAGAAAGCTCTGGCTGGTAAAAGTAGGAAAAATGCCAAGATATTCTATAGGTATATCAATGGAAAGAGGATAAGCAGGGAAAGAGTAGGGCCTATTAGGGGCCAAGAGGGCAATCTGTGGGTGGAGCCAGAGGACATTGATAGAGTGTTGAATTAATACTTCACATCCATGTTCACCCAAGAGAATGAGGAATTCAGGGAGAGAGACAGTGAGGCTCTTGAGCAAATTGGCACAAGGAAGGACAAGGCATTTGAGCTGTTGGCAGCCTTAAAAGTGGATAACTTTCCAGGTCCAGATGAATTGTGCCCTAGGATGCTGTGGGAGGCAAGGGAGGAGATTGCTTGGGCTCTGACCCAAATTTTCAATTCCTCTCTGTCGTGGGGAAGGTGCCAGAGAACTGGAGAACAACTAATGTGGTTCCGCTATTTCAGAAGGATTGTATAGATAAACCAGGGAACTACAGACTCGTAAGTCTCACGTCAGTGGTAGGGAAACTATTGAAGAAACTTCTGAAGGAGAACATTTATCTCCACTTGGAGAGGCAAAGCTTGATCAGGAATAGTCAGCATGGCTTCATCAGAGGGAGGTCAGGACTACAGATTTGATTGAATTTTTTGAGGATGTGGCCAGGTGTTTAGATGAGGGTAGTGCAATCAGTGTAGTTTATATGGAATTCTGAAAAGCTTTTGACAAGTTCCCACATGGGAGACTTGTAAAGAAAGTAAATTCACATGGGATACAGGGTAATTTGATAAAGTGGTTTCAAAATAAGTTCATTTGTAGGCGACAGAGGGTGATGACAGACGGCTGCTTTAGTTGCTGGAAGCCAGTGTTCAGTGGCGTACCACAGGGATCTGTGTTGGGCTCCCTATTATTTGTTATTTATGTAAATGACATAGATGATGATGTAGGGGGTAAAATTAGTTTGTTTCCAGATGACATAAAAATTGGACAGGGGTTTAATAGTGAGGAAAATATAGACGAAATGGTCAAATAGGTAGATCAGTGGAAGATGGAATTTAACCCTGAAAAGTGTGAGGTGATGCACTTTGGAGGGAGTAATTTAACAAGAAAGTGCTCAAATGAATGGTAGGACACTAGGACGTTCTATGGATCAAAGGGACCTTGGCGTATTTGTCCACAGATCTCTGAAGGCGGAAGGGCATGTTAGTGGGGGGGGGGGGGTGAAGAAAGCATATGGGACATTTGCCTTTATCAATTGAGGCATAGATTACAAAAGCAGGGAAGTCATGTTGAGTTGTATAGAACTTTGGTGAGGCCACAGCTCGAGTACTGTGTGCAGTTCTCGTCGCCATATTATCGAAAGGATGTGATTGTACTGGAGGGGGTGCAGAGGAGATTCACCAGGATGCTGCCTGGAATGGAACATTTAAATTATGAAGAGAGGTTGGGTAGGCTTTGGTTGTTTTTGTTGGAGCAGAGAAGAAGACTGAGGGGCGACCTGATCGTGGTGCACAAGGTTATGCAAGACATGGACAGAGTGGATAAGGAACAGCTGCTCCCCTTAGTTGAAGGGTTAGTCACGAGGGGACATAGGTTCAAAGTGAGGAGCAGGAGGTTTAGAAGGGATGTGAGAAAAACATTTTTACCCTGAGAGTAGTGACGGTCTGGATTGCACTGTGTGGGAGGGTGATAGAGGCAGGTTGCCTCACATCCTTTAAAAAGTATCTGGATGAGCACTTGGCACATCATAACATTCAAGGCTATGGACCAAGTGCTGGCAGATGGGATTAGGTGGGAGTTCAGATGTTTCTAATGTGTCCGTGCGGACTCAATGGGCTGAAGGGCCTCTTCTGCGCTGTCTGATTCTATGATTCCATGTACACATTACACCTGTTTCAGGTACACAAAATAAGTGACAGCTATTTGTTGGTTTAATCCTCAGGGAAATGCCATAATCTATTAACCCCAAGCAGTCTGGTTTAAATTTCAAACAATGCTTGGCAGTTAACTGTCGGTCATCATGAACTGGTACATTCTGCATGGCATTGCATCTACCAGTCAGAGTCCACTTGACAATAAATTGGCACTCTCTTCTCATGAAGAATAAACTTGTCGTTCCCCTGACAGGTTTACTTACAGATTATCTTAGAATCTTAGAAACCCTACAGCACAGAAAGAGGCCATTTGACCCATCGAGTCTGCACCGACCACAATCCCACCCAGGCCCTACCCCCATACCTCTAGATATTTACCCACTAATCCCTCTAACCTACGCATCCCAGGACATTAAGGGCAAATTTTTAGCATGGCCAATCAGCCTAACCCGCACATCTTTGGACTGTGGGAGGAAACCGGAGCACCCGGAGGAAACCCACGCAGACACGAGGAGAATGTGCAAACTCCACACAGAGAGTGACCCAAGCCGGGAATCGAACCCAGGTCCCTGGAGCTGTGAAGCAGCAGTGCTAACCACTGTGCTACCGTGCCGCCCACAGATGATTATCCAGATGAGTGCAAGACAAAAACTTTGACCAAAAAAAATGTATGTTTTTCAGCAAAGGGATAGATATTGACCATGGAGCAAAATAATTTTAGCAGAAAAATTAGAAGCCAAGACACATTATGAACTGGCTTAGAAGAAAATTAAAGAACATTTTCTGGAAAGCAGGAAAAGGAAGGCAAAGAATGAGGAAAAGGCCAGTTTCAGCTAAACAAAATAAGTGACAGCCATATGCTAGTTCATCCCGTGCAGCAATGCCTTCACCAATCAGTCAAGCTGTCTGGTTTAAATTTCAAACAATGCTTGGCGGTTAACTGTCCATCACCATGAACTGATGCATTCTCCATGGCAACTCCTCCACCAATTTAATAAATCGGAAATGCAGTACTTAAACTTTAGGCTGACCAGCATGAAGAAGAAGAATAGGGAAAAGCTACTAGGCAGGACTGAGACAAATCATTTCCTTTCTAAACATCACAGGAAAATCAGAATGAGTGGAAGCTTCAGTTCATCTACGATATCGTCCAGCTGCACTAAGTCCCAACCAGGAGACTCATATTTCTGGTGCAATAATATTTGAACTTGAGGAATACCGATTCGGCTTGCGAAGCTGTTTTCTTTATGAATGATGACAGGCTGTCACTCACTATGGAATAGATACATGGGGCGGGGGAGCGGGGAGGGGCGGGATGATGAAAATACATGGAGAAAACCTGAATAATAATCGGAATAATTGGGTGTATTTGGAGCACATTTTTAGAAAGTGAGTGCTGTGCACCACTATGCTAAATTGTATTAAGATAGTACATTCATAAATAGCCCGTTATCATTCCATGTGCACACAATCTGCTCCAGAAGTGCAAGCTGACTGTATAAAAATACAATAAAATAAAAATAAACACCATCGTTTCATTGCACTTTCCAGATCGATGCTCCCTACATTTTTCCGGTTTGTTCTCTTTCAATCTCAGAAATTTTGGGCCCGATTCTCCCATCGCGACCCGCAACTTTTCTGGCAGGTCCGGTCGAGGGAATTGCGTCGTCGGCCTTGTTTTGGGATTTGAGCATGCGCCAGGAATGCATGCGCATCTCTCAGAGTCGGTAAACAGTTGCAGGCCAGACCATGCTGGAAATCGGTGGGAAGGCAGGTAAGTCATTTAAATCTTATTTTTAACATGTTTTAAATATGTTTATTAGTTCATTATTGTGGTGAACCATCGTTGGTTCACCACTGGGGTTGTTATTGTGTTACTGTTGGGCTAGGGTGTTGTTGTTATGGGGGTTGTACTATGTTGTTGGGATAGGGTGTTTACCTGTCCTGGGTGTTATCATGGCACACTCCAGTGGGGTCCCGCCTCCGGTGGCAGGGTATAAGACCCCCTGCTCCGGCAGGACCCCTTCAGTCTGAACGGGTGAATTTGTGTTAGTAGTTTCATTGTTAATGTATTAAAGCCTTCAGTTCTAAAGCCTTGTTTCCGGGTGCTCATTGAGGTGCATCAATTTAATACATTAACTGAGAATATGGAACAGATCCTAAAACCGGATCGTCTGACACTGGACCCACGTGCGGTCGGTGCAGCTAACACGTTCGAACATTGGTGGAAGTGCTTCGAGGACTACCTGGCAGCCTCGGTAGCTATCACTACAGACAGTGATAGACTCCAGGTCCTCCACGCAAGGGTAAGCGACACGATTTACCTAGCCATTCGTGCAGCTTCCACTTACCAGGGTGCCGTCGAGCTCCTAAAGAATAGGTACATTACGCCACCCAACGAGATTCACGCTCGTTATCTCCTCGCTACACGACGTCGGCAGTCGGGCGAGACCATAGAAGACTACGCCAATGAACTCCTGCAGCTTGCCAGGGGTTGTGACTGTAAGGATGTCTCCGCCGAGCAGTACATGCAAGACCTCGCCCGAGACGCGTTCGTAGCAGGGGTAGGGTCCTCGTACATCAGACTTAAATTATTAGAAAAGGGGAAACTCAACTTGACCCAGGCAATGGGGATGGCCGTGAGGTTGGAGGCGGCGTCGAAGAGCTTGGCGCTGTACCCCGAGGACCACGTGCAGTCAACGTGGTTGGAGCAAGCTCTGCTCCCTCCTCGCCCCGCGAACCCGCGCTCCCAGATCGATTCGACGACGGCGGCAGCTCCAGGTGGCCAGCGATGCTATTTTTGCGGTGGGGCCAAGCATCCACGGCAACAGTGTCCGGCAAGAACGGCAATCTGCAGCCAGTGCGGTAAAAAAGGCCACTACGGCAAAGTCTGCAGGTCCAAACCTAAAAACGGCAGTGCAGCTTGTAACCCTCCAGAACGGAGACCATCTCTTTCGGCGCTGCAGTACCCACGAGGTCCGACCACGTGCGATCTCAGGACGGCGCCATCGTGGCAAACAGAGGAGGAGGAAGACCACCAGGAGTCGCTGCGCTTGGAGCCCTCGGCCACATGCGATTCATGGGGGCGGCCATCATGGTCCACGACGACTAGGAGCGACCAGCAGGGGTCCTCAGCATCCACATCGGCAGCATGCAGCAGCGACCAGCAGGGGTCCTCAGCATCCACATCGGCAGCATGCAGTGACGCCCAGGGGCCAACGGTGGCGTCGATCTCTCTGGATCAGACCAGGCATTACAGACTGGAACATTCCATGATGGAGGTAAAGGTTAGTGGCAGAACTGTAAATTGTCTGTTTGACAGTGGGAGCACCGAAAGTTTCATACACCCTGAAACTGCTAAAAGGTGTGGACTCCGGGTTCTCCCTGCCAAACAGACAATTTCCATGGCATCACAGTCCCGGTCTGTACCGATCCAAGGACAATGTATGGTAACTCTTGAGGTACAGGGCACAGTTTATGAGCAATACAGGCTCCTTGTGCTACCTCACCTTTGCGCGCCAATTCTCCTCGGACTAAACTTTATGGCCCACATGAGGAGTGTGATCCTACAGTACGGTGGGCCACTCCCTTCACTGGCAGTAGGGAACCAGCCGCAGCCTCCAAATTGCCCAAAGCGCCCCGCGTGCAATCTATCCACCCTGAAGATCACGACACCATCCCTTTTTAAAAATCTGGTACCTGGCTGCAAGCCCATCGCTACTAAAAGTAGGCGTTACAGCGCTGAGGACCGGATCTTTATTAGATCTGAGGTTCAGCGGCTCCTCAAGGAAGGGATCATACAGGCCAGTGCTAGTCCGTGGAGAGCGCAGGTCGTGGTAGTCAAAAGCGGGAACAAACCTCGGATGGTCATCGACTATAGTCAGACCATTAATAGATACACGCAGCTGGATGCGTATCCTCTCCCGCGCATTTCTGATATGGTCAATCAGATTGCGCAGTACCGAGTGTTTTCTACCATAGACCTTAAGTCCGCCTACCATCAACTCCCCATCCGCCCAGAGGACCGACAATATACGGCTTTTGAGGCGGATGGTCGTCTATACCAATTCCTCAGGGTTCCATTTGGTGTCACCAATGGCGTCTCGGTCTTCCAGCGTGCTATGGACCGAATGGTGGACCAGAACGGGTTGCGGGCTACCTTCCCGTACCTGGATAACGTCACCATCTGCGGCCATGACCAGCAGGACCACGACACGAATCTCCAACACTTTCTACGCACTGCATCTCGCCTGAATCTGACCTATAACAGGGAGAAGTGCGTATTCCGTACGCATAGGTTAGCCATCCTCGGATACGTGGTGGAAAACGGGGTCATTGGCCCTGATCCAGACCGTATGCGCCCACTCACTGAACTTCCCTTGCCCGCTAGCACGAAAGCACTGAGGAGATGCCTCGGGTTCTTTTCGTATTATGCACAGTGGGTCCCCAACTACGCGGACAAAGCTCGTCCGCTCATTAAGTCCACAACCTTCCCACTTACGCCGGAGGCCCAATTGGCCTTCAAGGTTTTGAAAAGCGACATCTCGAAAGCCACGATGCACGCGGTGGATGAATCCATCCCTTTCCAGGTGGAGAGTGATGCATCGGACTTCGCCCTAGCCGCCACACTAAACCAGGCAGGCAGGCCCGTCGCGTTTTTTTCCCGCACCCTTCAAGGCCCAGAGATTCGGCACTCAGCGGTGGAAAAGGAGGCTCAGGCCATTGTGGAGGCAGTCAGACACTGGCGCCATTACCTGGCAGGTAAGCGGTTCACCCTGATCACGGATCAACGATCCGTGGCGTTTATGTTCAGTAACACGCAGAGGGGCAAGATCAAGAACGATAAGATCTTGCGGTGGAGAATTGAGCTCTCCACCTATAATTACGATATTATGTATCGTCCAGGGAAGCTCAATGAGCCCTCGGATGCCCTCTCGCGCGGAACATGCGCCATCATGCAGGAGGACCGCTTGAAGGCTCTCCACAATGATCTGTGTCATCCTGGAGTCACCAGACTCTACCACTTCATAAAAGCCCGCAACCTACCCTACTCGGTGGAGGAGGTCAGGTCAGTTACTAGAAGTTGTCGGATTTGCGCAGAATGCAAACCACACTTTTATCGACCAGACCGGGCACATTTGGTCAAGGCCACTCGCCCTTTTGAGAGGCTGAGTGTAGATTTTAAGGGCCCCCTTCCCTCAACGGATCGGAATGTCTATTTTCTTAACATAATAGACGAATTTTCCCGGTTTCCGTTTGTTTTCCCCTGTGCGGACACGTCGACTGCCACCGTCATCAAGGCATTCAGTGAGCTTTTTACCCTGTTCGGGTACCCCTGCTATATTCATAGCGACAGGGGCTCGTCGTTCATGAGCAACGACTTGAGGCAATTCCTGCTCTCATTCGGGATTGCCTCTAGTAGAACCACGAGCTACAACCCTAGGGGTAACGGACAGGTGGAAAGGGAGAATGCTACAGTCTGGAAGGCTGTCCTACTGGCACTGAAATCCAAGGGCCTTCCAGTCTCCCGGTGGCAGGAGGTCCTTCCAACTGCGCTCCATTCTATCCGCTCCCTCCTGTGTACGGCAACCAATGCTACTCCCCACGAGAGGATGTTCTCATTCCCTCGGAAGTCGTCCTCGGGGACCTCATTGCCAGCCTGGTTGACGTACCCAGGACCCGTCCTTCTGCGGCGCCATGTGAGGGCTCGCAAGTCCGACCCCTTGGTCGAACCGGTCCAACTCCTCCACGCCAACCCTCAGTATGCCTATGTGGCATATCCTGACGGGCGAGAGGACACTGTCTCCATTAGAGACCTGGCGCCCGCAGGGGACGTAGCAACTCCTGTCGCTCCTATTCCCCCAGTCACAGATCCACTACTCCTCATTACTTCCCCAGACGTGGCGCGGTCAGCACCGGGACCAGTGCATAACACTTTTACTCCCATGTACAGCTTGCCTGAGACTCGGAGATCGGCGCCACCATCATCACCACCACCACCACCACCAAACGTTCCAGGATCCCCTACACCATCGCCTCATCAGGGCCGGCCGGCCCGGGAGTCTTTGAGGGGACAGCCAGATGTTGTTTTGAGAGAGCCACCGCAAGCACCTGCTCCGGTTTCGCAACCGGTGTTGAGAAGATCGCAGCGTCGGTGTGGTCCTCCAGACCGTCTGGACTTGTGAATCCTGTTATTTTTTTTGTCATTGTCTGTTTTCATCCACCCCGCCACCTTTGGTTCCTAAAGGAGGGGTGAATGTGGTGAACCATCGTTGGTTCACCACTGGGGTTGTTATTGTGTTACTGTTGGGCTAGGGTGTTGTTGTTATGGGGGTTGTACTATGTTGTTGGGATAGGGTGTTTACCTGTCCTGGGTGTTATCATGGCACACTCCAGTGGGGTCCCGCCTCCGGTGGCAGGGTATAAGACCCCCTGCTCCGGCAGGACCCCTTCAGTCTGAACGGGTGAATTTGTGTTAGTAGTTTCATTGTTAATGTATTAAAGCCTTCAGTTCTAAAGCCTTGTTTCCGGGTGCTCATTGAGGTGCATCAATTATTCAGACCTTTCAGGTCCCGATTGGATCTCCCACCCTGCCAGGAGTACTTCATTCCAGCGGAGTTTAGAGTAGCTCCCCATGTTCTGGGCACTAGAGGGAGATCCCACCGGAATGAAGGGGGTCCCCCCAGGGGATTGGGCAGTGGGGGGTGATGCTCCCTGGGTATGGGCACCCTGGCAGTGCCCAAGGGGCAAAGTGCCCATGCCCAGGGAGTACCTTGGCATGGCCTACTGGACATCGGGCAGTGCCAAGGGAGTGGGGCCTATTGTGGTCAGGGCCTGGGGTGATTGGTGGTGTTGGGAGGGCCTGCTGCCACTCTGCCTGGCGATTGGTCTGGGCTGGAGGGAGGCCAGCGTTCAGGGCGGGCTGGGGAGGGGTGGTCTGCCGGGGGGGGTCTGCCTCCCAGGGGGGAATCAGCAGTGGGGGGGGGGGGGGGTGGATCTGGCAAGGTGGGGGGGGGTGGTGGATCTGGCAAGGTGGGGGATTGCCACTGCTGGGAGGGGGTGGGCTGGACATCGGGGTGTTCCGGGGCGGGGGGGGGGGGGGGGTCAGGACTGGCCCGGAAATTCTTGGAGGGGCAACACTGTGGGGGTCCCGGGCTGGCCAGCGATCAAGCTGGTCATCAAATGGGAGTTTGACAGTTTGGGGGCCACTGCGCACGTGCAGAGTTCCATAACTGTCAGACTCCGGCACGAATAGGCCCCACCCCATGGGTTTTTAATGATATTCATGACTGGGATCTCTGCAGTGCACAGTTTGGGGAGATTCAGGTGAGAAGCTGAACTGAGAAAACAATCGGGATCTAGAACAGTTTTCCCACCCCCCCAATTCAGCACTTTTGGGAGAATCGCCCCGCCTATTTCTGTGATTTATTTTGCAAGCTCAAAGTGTGGGTTTAGTTATTCTTATCTCATGCACATCCTATACGCTTGATCGGCCCCTATTCAATGGCTTGATACTGTCATTTTCTAATACAGATGTTGGATATGTATATACCCATTGTTAGTCTAAATATGAAGTAACATCAAGTGAGAAATGACCCATTGGTTGTGCTGTAGATACAAGCCATTTTAATTGTTGTTGCTGCTGTTGTGAATGAAATCCACTCTTGAGTAAGTCAAGGATGGAGCAGGTTGCTTGTATGTGCCTTTAAGAAATGTATTTTTAATCATATTCACTATACTTTGTAACCAAGCCTATATTTTGTATTATTACCTTGAGGTCTGTAGTGACGTCTTTTATTGCTGCCTGAATGGTTTAAATGGGGTTTTGTTTATTTTTAATCTAGGCCTAATGCACTCTCTTGGAGTTTGCAACCCTTTATGAATTGTTGTAGGAAGATTGATTGACAGGTCAGGTGGGTTCAGTTTTTTTTCTCTCCCAAGAGTTCTTTTCCTTTCAATTTTGGCTGTTGGCTAGTTAGAAGTGTTTGGACTCCAGACTGAAAGCAGTGTGCTTGTCTCTCGCCATAGTATTATAAATCCTGCTGGCTAGCTGAAAGCAGGTTTTCTTGCCTTTTTGGAGTGAAAATTCTGCTGTTGGTAGTTTGCTAGCTGGAGCTCAGCAGTGGCACTCTCTCTATCTTGAGGTGTTGGGACTTATAGAGTGGAGAAGCCAGAATTTTAATTCTCTATCCAAAGGTATAATTCACAGCACATGTTGCAGAGCTCAAAAGGAGCGGCAGAGTGGTTAGCACTGCTGACTCACAGTGCCAGGGACGTGGGTTCGATTCCCAGCTTGTGTCACGATCTGTGTGAAGTCTGCACATTCCCCCCGTGGCTACATGTGTTTCCTCTGGGTGCTCTGGTTTCCTACCACTATCCAAAGGACGTGCTGGTTAGGTGCATTGGCATGCTAAATTCTCCCTCAGTGTACCTGAACAGGCATCAGAGTGTGGCGACTTGGGGATTTTCACAGTAACTTCATCGCAGCGTTAATGTAAGACCACTTGTGACACCAATAAATAAGTAAAATAAACAAAAATCCAGCATCAAGTGAACATCCTTGTTTTCTGTGCCAAACCTATGTTTGTAGGGAGGCTTGTTTGGTTGGAACACTGCATTTCGCTGTTAAGGTTCATACAATATCATGGTTGCTTTTTCTTGTTTGTAATTGGTAAAAGTTATTGCTAATTTTCTTTCTATATGTTAACTGTTTTCTTAAATAAGATTTGTTTGATAAAAGCTCCCTCGTGGGTTGTTTGAATTATATCTGGAGTGAAACATCTTGGGGGCAATTCTCCCATCCTGCTGCGCTGATTTTTTAGTGGAGCGGGCCGGGAGATTCAAGCATTGGCCGATTCGCACAATTCGCGCTGGGCGTCCGGTCCTGAGCACATCTCCCAGTGCTGGATTTCGGTGCTGTCAGCTCCGCCCCAGAAATCGGCACGGAACTGCATTGGATATTCAAAAGGTCATTTCCCTACAATTTAAATATAAATAGCAGGCCTGGGACTGAACTCTCCCGGCCCGCTAATTACATTTAAATTGGAGGGAAATAATCTTGGAGTTTCTGACCTGGATTATAACACATGCTGCCACTGAACTCAACACCACACCTTCTGCACTCCCAGCGTACAGTGTTTGCAGTAAGTATGATCTATAGGACGCACTGCAGAAAATCACCAGGGTCACTTTAACAGCATTTCCCTTTCCAGAAACATCTACCACTGAGAACTTCTCGGCCTTTTGGCTAAGATCAAGTGTAGTATGGTCGGCAGCCCATGGTCGGCTGCACTTGGTTGAGGTCATTAGGTTACACTGAAGCTTCATATGTTTCATATGAAGCAATTTTTTAAAGCGGCATCTCGGCCTTTTGGCTAAGATGCAAATGAGCTCAAGTCTTGGAGGAGGAACCTCCCCCTTCTCCAATCAGCTTGGCTCATGTAGATCAGGCCCAGGACAGGGTGGTTTGGTCGCTCGCCCTGTCTTGTCAGCCTGGATCTGAAATGTCTCAACTTGTTGAGACTCTGAATTGGATTTGATTTGATTGAATTGGAAAAGTATTAAAAAAAAATCTACCACTGAGAACTACATGCACTGGCATGGAAACCATCAACACCAAATTCCTCTGCACATCTTGACTTTTGCGAGGATCATCATTTCTTCACCTTTGCTGGGTCAATATATTGGACTTCCTTACACTATGGGAGAACCATCCCTGCAAGGTGTACAGTGGTTCATGGAGAAGGTCCACCAATGTGTTTGCAGGTCAGCTATGGATAGTTAGTCACCTTACGTCTTACCACCTTGCAGCATCACTCACATCCCATGAAAAATTAAAAAGTTAGAAAAGAATTGATCTCATTGTTGGTGAAAGGCAGTATCTGTAAGTGGCAATGTACGTGAATGAAATTTTGAATGTGTAGTGTGGGAGAAGGTTTAGGCTAAAGCTAGCTAATGCTGTGTCTTGCGCTATAATTAATTCTGTTATCCCACCAAAAAGAAAAAAAAGGAATATTTTTTGGAATATCCCCTCACATCCATTCACTGACATTTACAGTGAATTGGGCATTCGCTCGCCCAGCGACACTCCCATTGCTTTGAATAGCGCAGCAAAATACCAATTTGCAATCTGACCGTTTAAGAAATGAAAAAGTTTCTGCTGTCGCACAACTAGGAATTAAAAAAAAGAACAAATATGAAACTAAAACACCTCACAAAATAATAAGGCATCATTGAAGTTCGGAGACAAATTCGTCTCAGTGAGGAGCTGAAAGAAGTCAGCATTAGTGGATAAATGGTTTTGGGGAAATTAATGGGATTGAAGTCTCCAAGGCCTGATAATCTTCATCCCAGATTATTTAAGAAAGTGGCCCTGAACATAATAGATCCATTGGTGGTTATTTTCCAAAATTCTTTGGACACCGGACTGATTCCTACAGATTGAAGGATCGCCAATGTCAGCCCACTATTTAAAAAGGGAGGTAGGGAGTAAACAGGGAACGATAGACCAGTGAGCCTAACATCGGTACTGGGGAAGTTGCTGGAGGCCAGTATCGAGAATTTCATAACTCAGCATTTGGAAGGCAGTGGAATAATCAGACACAGCCAGCATGGATTTACAAAAGTCATGCTTGATGAATCTATTGGATTTCTTTGAGGATGTAACTAGTAGAGTTGGCCAAGGAGAACCAGTGGATTGGTTTATTTAGAATTTCAGAAGGCTTTCAACAGGGTCTCACATAACAGGCTACTATGTAAAGTTAAAGCACATGGGATTGCAGGTAATGTCTTGAGATGGATAGAAAACTGGTTAGCAGGTAGGAAGCAAAGAGTTGGCATTAATGGGCCTTTTTCTGATTGGCAGTCAGTGACTTAGTGGAGTTCCGCAGGGAGCTGTGCTAAGATCCCAACTGTTCACATTATATATTAATGATTTGGAAGAGGGAACTGGATGTATTATCTCCAAATTTGCAGATGATACAAAGTTGGGTGAGAGGATGAACTGAGGAGGATGCACAGGTGTTTCAGTGAGATCTGGATAGGCTGAGTGTGTGGGCATATGCATAGCAAATGCAGTAAAATGTGGATAAATGTGAGGTTATCCACTTTGGAAGCAATAATAGAAAGACAGACTATTACTTGAATAAGCGTAAATTGAGAGAGCTGGATACTCAACGAGACATTGGTGTCTTTGTGCATCAGTTGTTGAAAGAAAGCGCACAGGTGCAGCAAGCAGTAAATAAGGCAAATGGCATAGAAAATAGAACATAGAACATAGAAAAGCTACAGCACAAACAGGCCCTTCGGCCCACAAGTTGCGCCGAACAATTTCCTTACCTTCTAGGCTCATCTATAACCCTCTATCTTACTAACCTCCATGAACCTATCCAAAAGTCTCTTAAAAGACTCAATCGAATCCGCTTCCACCACCACTACCGGCAGCCGATTCCACGCACCCACCACCCTCTGAGTGAAAAACTTACCCCTAACATCTCCTCTATACCTACTCCCCAGCACCCTAAACCTGTGGACTCTCGTGACAACCATTTCAGCCCTGGGTAAAAGTCTCTGAGAATCCACTCTATCAATACCTCTCAACATCTTATACACCTCTATCAGGTCACCTCTCATCCTTCGCCTCTCCAAGGAGAATAGACCTAGCTCTCTCAACCTATCCTCATAAGGCATACCACTTAATCCCGGCAACATCCTCGTAAATCTCCTCTGCACCCGTTCTATGGCTTCCACATCCTTTCTGTAATGAGGTGACCAGAACTGGGCACAGTACTCCAGGTGGTGTCTGACCAGGGTCCTATACAGCTGCAGCATTATCTCCCGATTTCTACCCTGGGCATGTTGGCCTTCATAGCAAGAAGCTTTGAGAATAGGGTTAGGGATGTTTTGCTGCAATTGTATAGGGTGTTTGTGAGACCACACTTGGAGTTTTGGTGTCCTCATCTGAGGAAGGATCTTTTTGCTATAGAGGGAGTACAGTGAACGTTTACCAGGCTGATTCCTGGGATGGCAGGTTTGGCATATGAGGAGAGACTAAGTCGGTTAGGAGTTTAGAAGAGTGAGAGGGAATCTCATAGAAACTTACAAAATTCTAACATGATTAAGCAGGGTAGATTCAGAAAGTATGTTTCCAATGGTGGGGGAGTCCAGAACTAGAAGTCATAGTTTGAGGATAAGGGGTAAACCTTTTAGAACTGAGGTGAGGAGAAATTTCTTCACTCAGAGGGTAGTGAATGTATGGAATTCACTACCACAGAATGTAATTGAGGCCAAACTGTTATCTGATTTCAAGAAGAAATTCGATGTAGCTCTTGGGGCTAAAGGGATCAGGGATGTGTGGGGAAGGGGGGATCAGGTTATTGAATTTGATGATCAGCCATGATCAAAATGAATGGCGGAGCAAGCTCGAAGGGTCGAATGGCCTATTCCTGCTTCTAGTTTTTATGTTTCTATTGACTCCGATAGAGTTTCAACACGACAAATAAATCTTGTAACATTTGACTTTGTTTGGTCCTTCAGTCTGAAATTCAGGAAATCCTGAATGCCCATCAATAATCTGTCCCTTTCTTTATTGCCCTTTCTCCTTCTTGTTTTGTTTCACTGCCCGTCATTATTCAATCCCTATAGCAATGAGAGGCAAAGTGTTTCTCTGTTAATACTAGTTAATTGAACGTGAGGAGATGTGGATTTCTCTGTATTGGATTATCTTCAATCCCTTGGCATCCCAATGAGGAATGATAGGATCCACTCAACCAAAGAGAGAAAATTGAAGCAGCAGGGATCGATTTGAAAATTAGACTTGTAAGTAATTTTAAAAGTATCTGTTGTTTGAGCATTACATTAAGATCAGATTTGCTGCATCGAATTGTCAATATTTTTTTGATTCACTAAGCATTGGAAGTGAAGTTACATCCACGCTGCGATATCCTTGCTCTTTGCTGCTGTACCAATCCTTTCTTTTATAATATCAATCCATCCTTGATCCTTTCACGAGCAGCAAACTGTTTCTCAGCCCCCCTCAATATTTTAGAACATCTCCTCTTCCCCTTCTTCTCCCCGAGGAGAACAGACCCAACCTCTCCATCCAATCCCAATAACTCATGCCTGGGAGTATTCTTGTAAACCTCTTAGGACATAGAATAGTATTACTACAGCACAGGAGGAGGTCATTCGGCCCATCGAGTCTGCACCGACCACAATCCCACCCAGGCCCTATTCCCGTAACCCCACCTATTTTACCCTGCTAATCCCCCTGACACTAGGGTCAATTTAGCACGGCCAGTCAACCTAACCCACACATCTTTGGATTGTGGGAGGAAACCGGAACACCCAGAGGAAACCCACGCAGACATGGGGAGAACGTGCAAATTCCACACGACAGTGATCTGAGGCCGGAATTGAACCCAGGTTCCTGACGCTGTGTGGCAGCAGTGCTAACCACTGTGCCACCGTGCCACCCATTCTGCACTCTCTCCGATGCATTCTCATCCTTTCCAAAATACAATGTTTAATTGAGGTCTGCCTGGTGTCTTGTGTAGCTTCAGCATAACCTCCTTGCTCTTCTGATCTATGCCCCTATTAATTAAGGCCAGGGGACTGTATGGTTCATTAACCTGTCCTGCCACCTTCAATGATCTATGTTTAGATACACCCAGGTGTCTCTCCTCCTCCACCGCTTGATGAATTTGATCCCTTCTTTTATATTCACTCTCCATGTTCTTCCTACCAAAATGCACCACCTCACACTTCTCCATGTTGAATCTCATCTGCCACCCATCTGCCCATTCCACCAGCTTGTCCTCTTGAAGCACGATACTGTCCTCCTCATGATTTACAATGTTTCCAAGTTTTGTGTCATCCACAAACTTTGAAATTGACCCTTGCACACTAAGATCCAGATCATTAATATATATCGGGGACAGCAGAGGTTCCCAATGCCAATCCCAGGGGAACTCCACTATGATTATATGTCATAATAGGTGGTAGGGACCAGATCAGAGGCCCCAAGGCATATTATGAAGTTAGATTAGACAACATCTGGATGTCCCAAAGCTCATTAGAGCCAATGAAATACTTTTGAAATGCAGTCATTGTTGCAATGCAGAAATCATGGCAGCACGGTGACACAGTGGTTAGCGCTGCTGCCTCGCAGGGGACCTGGGTTGGATTCCTGGCTTGGATCACTGTCTGAGCGGAGGCTGCACATTCTCCTCGTGTCTGCGTGTGTTTCCTCCGGGTGCTCCGGTTTCCTCCCACAGTTCGAAAGACATGCTGGTTAGGTGCCATGCAAAATTCTCCCTCAGTGTACCCAAACAGGCGCCAGAGTGTGGCAACTAGGGGATTTTCACAATAACTTCATTGCAGTGTTACTCTAAGTCTACTTACAACGGGATCTTGATCAATTGGGCCAGTGGGCTAATGAATGGCAGATGGAGTTTAATTTAGACAAATGCGAGGTGATGCATTTTGGTAAATTGAACCAGGGCAGGACTTACTCAGTTAATGGTAGGGCATTGGGGAGAGTTACAGAACAAAGAGATCTAGGGGTACATGTTCATAGCTCCTTGAAAGTGGAGTCACAGGTGGATAGAGTGGTGAAGAAGGCATTCGGCATGCTTGGTTTCATCGGTCAGAACATTGAATACAGGAGTTGGGACATCTTGTTGAAGTTGTACAAGACATTGGTAAGGCCACACTTGGAATACTGTGTGCAATTCTGGTCATCCTATTATAGAAAGGATATTATTAAACTAGAAAGAGTGCAGAAAAGATTTACTAGGGTGCTACCAGGACTTGATGGATTGAGTTATAAGGAGAGGCTGGATGGACTGGGACTTTTTCTCTGGAGCATAGGAGGCTGAGGGGTGATCTTTTGGAGGTCTGTAAATTAATGAGGGGCATAGATCAGCTGGATAGTCAATACCTTTTCCCAAAGTTAGCGGAGTCTCAAACTAGAGGGCATAGCTTTAAGGTGAGAGGGGAGAGATACAAAAGTGTCCAGAGGGGCAATTGTTTCATGCAAAGGGTGGTGAGTGTCTGGAACAAGCTGTCAAAGGTAGTAGTAGAGGCGGGTACAATTTTGTCTTTTAAAAAGCATTCTATGACTCTACTTGTGACATTAATAAATAAACTTTAAACTAAGGTGACACAGAAAGGTCTCACCGGAAACAAATAAACTGAATCATCTCTTTTTGTTGGTAGTAGAGGCGGGTACAATTTTGTCTTTTAAAAAGCATTTAAACAGTTACATGGGTACAATGGGTATAGAGGGATATGGGCCAAATGCGGGCAATTGAGATTAGCTTAGGGGTTTTAAAAAAAAAGGCGGCATGGACAAGTTGGGCCGAAGGGCCTGTTTCCATGTTGTAAACCTCTATGATTCTATGACTCTACTTGTGACATTAATAAATAAACTTTAAACTAAGGTGACACAGAAAGGTCTCACCGGAAACAAATAAACTGAATCATCTCTTTTTGTTGGTTAAAGTTTAAAGGTTGGCCAACATACATTTGGACCTCCAGTGTTCATCTCTGACTGGTCCCATGAACTCTTTTGTAACAATCCATAATAGTTTAATGCCTCATTTGAAAAACAGCACCACTGACACTTCAGTATTCTCTTTGTACTGCGCTGAGGTTCCAGCCTCAATAGTGCACACAAGTCTCTGAAATGGCATTTGAACTTATAACCTTCTGACTGACCCGAGGCTGACACTTGACGCTTTTCATCTCTCCGTCCAACTCTGAGCCTACACTCGATCTGTGCTAAGGGACAGCTCATTATAATCTTGCTCCTCTGTGGGATATTTGCAGAAGCCAATGCAAAAGCTACTGATTAAAATGTAACCAGTTCCTCAATGTGTAAGGGAAGCAGAACATTCTGTATCTCACAGAAGCAAAAGAAATAAGGCCAAGGACTGAAAGAATAGGAAGGATTTTTTTCTTCCCTTCTTAATCGAGAGCTGTGCTGAAAGAAGCACTAAGAACACTAATTATGCAGCTTTTTTTATACTGCTGTGTCCTAAGTTCATCACAACCACCCCCTCCCACACGGTTTCAAACTGGTGCATCAAGAGTGGAACACAAGTGTAAATTACTTGAACAGGTCACCTTGAGGGTTTACATGTGCAGAGGGGTGCTCCCTGTTCTGGATTTTCCCATCGCGACCTGCAACTTTTCTGGCGGGTCGCGGTGGGAGGTGCGCGTTATCGGCCTTTTTCCGGGATTTGCGCATGCGCCGGGAACGCACGTGCATCTCTCAGAGCCGGCGAACAGTCGCCGGTCAGACCATGCTGGAAACCGGTGGGAAGGCAGTTAAGTCATTTATATCTTTATTTAATGTATTTTAAATATGTTTTGCATGCCATTATCAGGGACTTGCCAGTCCCGATAGAATCTCCCACCCCGCCAGGAGTACTTCATTCTGGCGGGGTTTAGATTATCTCCCCATGTTCAGGGAACTAGTGGGAGACTCTGCCGGAATGAAGAGGGGGCAATCGGGGCCCCCCAGGGGGTCAGGCAGCGGGGGGGGGGGTGCCCCCTGGGCATGGGCACCCTGGCAGTGCCATCCTCTGCCCCCAGCCGGCACCTTGGCACTGCCCACCGGGCATGGGGCAGTGCCAAGGGTGCGGGGCCGACTGTGGGTGGGGCCTAGGGGTGAACAGTGGGGTTGGGGGGGACCCGCTGCCACTCTGCGTGAGGATCGGTCTGGGATGGAGGGAGGGCAGCAATTGGGGTGGGCTGGGGATGTGGCCTGCTGAGGGGGGGGGCTGCCTCCCGGAGAGGGGTCTGACCCTGGGGGGGGGGGGTCAGCGGGGGGACTCTACTGTGGTGAGGTGGGTGGGCGGGTCGCCACTGCTGGGGGATGGGGCCTGGGCATCAGGGTGCTCCGGGCTTGGTGGGGGAGGGGTCAGCGTTGGCCCAGGAATTGTTGTGGGGGCTGCAATTGGGCCGTGGGGGAGGTTGGAGGGGCAACACTACGGGGTTCCTGGGCTGGCCAGCGATTGAGCTGGCCAGCAGATCGGAGAGACTGACAGATCGGGGCCACTACACATATGCCGAGTTCCAGAACTGTCAAACTCCAGTGCAAATAGGCCCCGCCCCCCCTGGGTTTTTAATGAGATTCACGACTGGGACCTCTGCAGTGCACAGAGTGCGGAGATTCGAGTGAGAAGTTGAATTGAGAAAACAGTCGTGATCGAGAACAGTTTTCCCACCAATTCAGAACTTTTGGGAGAATCACCCCACTCTTTCTCTATCTACTCTGTCTAATCCTGTTAGAATTTTATAACTTTCTATGAGATCATGGTGAGTTAAACGTAAACCGGGTGGTCACATGGACACTAGGATGATGTGGGTACAAAAGGGGTCATATGTCGGGAGCACGAAAGTTCTCCCTGGAGCACAGGTAGACACACAGCATGTAAGAACTGCTCAGTATTATTAATAAACATTTATCGTTTTAAGTCCTTGGTCGCCGGTCATTGCAACCCAGTACTGCTATGTTGAGAAAATATTGTTTTACAACAAAAGAGATGTATCTGTGAAGTGTGACAGTGAAACACATCCAGTAAATGCACACTATAGACAATAATTTATACTGGAGATTTACATTACATTTTAAAGAGAAAGAGGCTATGCTGAGTTGAAAGGCGTAATCTAATTTTGATTAGGGCGGCATGGTGGCACAATGGTTAGCACTGCTGCCTCAGAGCACCAGGGAGACAGGTTCAATTCCAGCCTCGGGCGACTGTCTGTGTGGAGTTTGCACATTCTCCCCATGTCTGCGTGAGTTTCCTCTGGGTACTCCGGTTTCCTCCCACAGTTCAAAGGTTAGGTGGATTGGCCATGCTAAACTGCCCCATTGTGTTCAAAGATGAGTAGGTCAGGGGATTAGTGGGGTTAATACATGGGGTTACAGTTATAAAGCCTGGATAAGGTGCTCTGTTGGAAAGTCAGTGCAGACTTGATGGGCTGAATGGCCTCCTTCTATACTGTAGGGATTCTACGTCCAAATTGCATTCATATTGAATTGAAGTCATATTTTAACTGTGGTTGTATTTTGTCCTGGAAAGATAATGCTTGTTAATACTTCTATTTTCATCATCCAATAATATGGTGTTGTTAAATGATTATCTGTGGGAACATCTCATAGAATCATAGAAACCCTGCAGTGCAGAAAGAGGCCATCTGGCCCATCGAGTCTGCACCAACCACAATCCCACCCAGGCCCTATCCCCTTATCCCTACACATTTACCCGCTAATCCCTCTAACCTACACATCTCAGGACACTAAGGGGCAATTTTAGCATAGCCAATCAACCTAACCCGCACATCTTTAGACTGTGGGAGGAAACCGGAGCACCCAGAGGAAACCCACGCAGACACGAGGAGAATGTGCAAACTCCACACAGACAGTGACCCAAGCCGGTAATCGAACCCTGGCGCTGTGAAGCAGCAGTGCTAACCACTGTGCTACCGTGCCGCCCCTGGTATCTCTCTGGTATCAAGCCATGGGCGGGATTTTACCACCTTGCTCGGGCAAGACCGGAAATTCCCACTCGAGGTCAATGGAGATTTCCGTTGTCGGACCCTCGCCCTTCTGATTTTGGGCGAGCGAGGTGGTGGAGTTCCGGCCCCTGTGTCTGAATTAATTACTTCCTTGAATCTGCATGAACGCACCAAGGCTGCGTTAATTGCAACTTCAATATAGTTGACCAATGCATACTTGTAATGTTTCAGCCTTGCATGTGCCTTCAGGTTCAATGCCTTCACTTGGAGCCTTTCATTCGCAAACTGGTGTCCAATCCTCAGGACGTTTCACAAGCAGAATAAACTAAAGTCTTAATTAAAAGCAAATTACTTAGTACGAAAGGAAATCATAGCATTAGACTTGCTCTGTTCCCATGAGACAAGACCTGGAGCAAATGAACAAGTTCAGTGCCTAACTGTTGTTTTTTTTTATGTTGTAAATCTTGTAATACCCCAGGTTTATTAACTGTTACTGGTGAATTTCATTGTCAAGTTCAGATATTATTATCTACCTTGGGAATTATATTGTCAGAAATTTACACAAAGTTCCAATGATCCTTACTTAGTATCTTCACCAATAAAACATGGGTAAAATAAAGGATTGAAAATAAATTCAAAATATCTTTCACTTCAAAATGCTTAAAGTTTTAAAGTTTAGTTATTAATGTCACAAGTAGGCTTACATTAACACTGCAACGAAGTTACTGTGAAAATCCCCGAGTTGCTACACTCCAGCGCCTGTTCGGCTACACTGAAGGAGAATTTAGCATGGCCAATGCTCCTAACCAGCACGTCTTTCAGACTGTGGGAGGAAACCGGGGGAAGCCCACGCAGACACGGGGAGAACATGCAGACTCCGCGCAGACTACGACCAAAGCTGGGAATCAAACCCGGGTCCCTGGTGCTGTGAGGCAGCAGTGCTAACCACTGTGCCGCCCAACTGTGCCAACCAAGGCTCAGTTGGTAACATGCTTGCCTCTGACTCACAAGGTTCTGGGTTCAAGTCTCACTCCAGGATTTCAGCCTGAAAAGCAAGGCTGACACTCCAGTGCAGCATTATTGGAGAGGCCACTTTTCAGATGAGATGTTAAAACAAGGCCCCCCCCCACAGCACCACTCCCCCCTCCCCCCACCACCATCTTCCTGCTCAGATGTTCCAGAGTCAGACAGGACAAAAATCCCTAAGTGCATGTCTGTCCTCAACCTGCTACAATGTTCCAGTAAAGCAAGATGCAAACTGGAGGCACAGCACCTCACCTTCTGATTAGGCACTTCACAGTCTTTTGGATTTAACATTGAGTTCAACAATTTCAGAGCACGAACTCTCTCCTCCATTTTGATATTTTATTTCCACACCCCTCTCCTCCTTACCCCCCACCCCCCCTCCCCCCTCCCCCCCCTCCCCCCCCTCCCCCCCCACCACCCACACTATCCCCGCCAGGTGCCAGTCTGAATCTTGTTCTCATGTTTTGCTTTCAGACCCTTGTTCTGCTACTAACACATTCTGCTATCTTGCTTTCAGCCAGGTCTGGCCTTTATGCCACTTTAATACTATCATTACCACTCGCTTTGTCTTCTGCCCCTGAAAGGGTTAATAATCACACAAGTTTAAAAATCACATAAGCTGAAAGCTGAATCTCAGTCACACAGGGAAAGCTATGTGCAAATGACAGGTCTTGATTAAAGCAGACTCAGATAAGAGTCAAGGACTATTCAATTGAATGATGTGCAGCTGCAGCTCATGTTTGCCCATTAAACAAGGAACAGTGGAAAAGGAGGTTGATAGACCATTGGTCAGAGATATAGCTATTATTGCTCGATGACATAACATGCACACGTTTTAATTGGACACTATACTCTAATATATGCATGATGTAACCTCAATCAATAACTATGATTGGATAGAGGTAACTCTGAAAACGTGATTGATATATGCTAATTACTTGTAATCAAATTTGAAACTATAATTGCTTGTGTATTTCTGAATTCTGCGCTTTGGCTAGCTGTGACTTTCTAGGTTCCGAGACATAACGCTCGATTAAAACAGCTGTTTAAGACAACTCTGTGACTTGGTCTGATTACTTGAAAGGTAAAGTTGAGATCAATTAAAAGGCTGACATCAAAGCCTGCAACAATCCCTGACATCTTTGTCATTTAATCTTCCCTGGCCTCCAACCTATCCTTGACATTCGATTTTTCTCCACTTGCTCCACATGCACCCTCCCCCCCACCACACGAAACCACCACCCCCTCCCCCCACCCCCAATCCTGGCCTTGTCAATAGAATAAAACCCACCACATTTCTTTCTGTAGCTCTGAAGAAGCGTCCCACGGATTCAAAATGTTGACTCTGTTTTTCTCTCCGCACAGATGCTGAGCTTTTCCAGCATTTTCTGTTTTTATTTGGGTTATCCCTAGTGTTTTGGCCAATATTTATCTTTCAATCAACATCAAAAAACAGGTTACATCTCATTATCACATTGCTGTTTGTGTATGTTTACAGAGGGCAGATTGATTGCATGTTTTCTGCCTTACAATGAGCGGGACTTTACAGCCTCACTCGAGCGAGACCAGAAATTCCCGCCCGAGGTGAATAGACATTTCCGTTGTCTACCCCTAACCCACTCTGATTCTGTTTCTATTAGTAGGAGAGACTAGGATCCGAGGGCACACCCTCAGAGTAAAGGGACAACCCTTTAGAACCGAGATGAGGAGGAATTTCTTCAGCCAGAGGGTGGTGAATCTGTGAAATTCATTGCCACAGAAGGCTGTGGAGGCCAAGTCATTCAGTGTATTTAAGACAAAGTTGGATAGGTTCTTAATTGATAAAGGGATCAAAGTTTATGGGGACAAAGCAAAAGAATGGAGTTGAGAAGCTTATCAGCCATGATTGAATGGTAGAACAGACTCATTGGGCCAAATGGCCTAAATCTGCTCCTATATCTGATGGTCCTGTGGAAGGGGCTCAAGACAGGTGGAATTTTATGGTCCTGTCGCGGTGGAATGGGGCTGGAAAACACAGCAAGCCGTTCAAACGCCATTGACCTCGGTGGGGACGGAAGATCCCGCATGTGGGAAGGGCCATAAAATTCCACCCCACATCTTTTTACGATCGCCACCTTCGGAATTCACATCAGTGAATTCTGACAAAGTAAGCTGATTTATACCTTGTTACTCAGAATGCCGCCTCCTTCTTTCTTGAGTCTCATTGCTTTGTCTGTACGCCTGCCTATGAAAATGACCACATGCTGCTTCCTTTTGAACTCCTGGAACAGAGCACACGTTGCCAAGCAGCCAACTGGGGAAAGGACCACACTCGAGCTGCGATTCATGTTCCCTTTTACAAGAGATTTGACATTAGCTCCTTTCTACTTCACCAGCTTTCACACGATTATTAGAAAGGGCAGTTGGGATTGAGGGATGGGCAATAAATGCTGGCCTATCCAACAATGCCCATATTCCATGAACTAATCAAAACAAAATAATGTCGGTGTTTCTACTAATAATCCAAGATAATGAATACAATATATCTGCTCGATATATTTCCAACCTCTTTGATTAGCAACTAAACAAATTCCACCAAGTTTGAAACCAGTTGGTCCAAGGTTCACCATTTTCTTCTTTTCCTCAAGTGGCTTATTCTTCCTTGAATACACTTCTCCAGGTAGTCGCTGGTCCCTGGTCATTAACTCTTATTTGCTTCTAATTCAGCACGGACAAGTTTCGAACATCATGGGGGTGATTCTCCCAGCCCGCTGCACTGCTCCAATGCAGACATGAGCAGAGGGCATTTCGCAGGGTTCCCGCTGGGCGCCACATGAGTCTCCCAGCCCACGATTTTGAGCGTCATCAGCTCCGCACCGGAAATTGGCGCAGAGCTGACTTGAACATCAAAATTCGTAATTTCCATCTGATTAGCAGGCCCAGGCGCGTGCGCTACCATTTCCACATCCCCCTCCCCCCCGGCGTCAGGAGTGGTTCCCTCCAGCGAGGTTTACAACAGCTCCCCACTAATGGGGAACAGGCACCCAACCCCATTTGAGGGAACAGAGGCCATTGAGGCCCCCCAGGAGGTCGGGGGTAAGGGGGGTTGCCCCCTGGGCAGTGCCAGCCTGGCCCCCAGGCACTGACGAAGGGGCAAACTGGCAATGCCCAAGGGGCACTTTGGCACTGCCTGATTCCCAGTGGGCTGTGCCAAGGGGGTGGGGCCAGGGGGTGGAGCCTCTTGTGGGCGGGGCTATTGGAGGCAATCAGTAGGGGTGGTGGGGTCCTGCATTCAGGATCGGTGGCAGAAGGAGGGTAGACGGTGATCAGTTGGGGTTGGGGGGAAGGGGGTTGGGACTGCCGGGGGGGTCAGGGCTGCCAGGGGAGAAGGGGAACTGCCAGGGGAGGGTTGGGACTGCCTGGGGAGGGGGGATCAGGATTGCCGGCAGGAGAGAGAACAGGAGATAGGGGCTGCGAAGGGAGGAGACATTGGGGCTGGCCTGAGAGGAGGGTCATGATGTGGAGATGCTGGCGTTGGACTGGGGTAAACACAGTAAGAGTTTTAACAACACCAGGTTAAAGTCCAACAGGTTTATTTGGTAGCAAATGCCATTAGCTTTCAGAGCGCTGCTCCTTCGTCAGATGGAGTGGATATCTGCTCTCAAACAGGGCCTCAAACAGTGTCTCTGTATGCCCTGTTTGAGAGCAGATATCCACTCCATCTGACGAAGGAGCAGTGCTCCGAAAGCTAATGGCATTTGCTACCAAATAAACCTGTTGGACTTTAACCTGGTGTTGTTAAAACTCTTACTGAGAGGAGGGTCCAGGGGGCCAGTGATTGAGAGTTGGGGAGTGGGAAGGCCAGCGAGGGGAACCGCTGAGCTGGCCAGCGATCGGGAGGCCAGCAATGTGGGGCTACTGCACATGCACCGGTCTCAGCGCTGACAGATTGGCGCATGCTCAGTGTCCTGCTCAGCGCTATGCTGCCAGCCTTTCCAGCGGGAATAGGCCCCACCCACTGATTTTCAGCGTGAATCCCGCGAGGGCACTCTGCAGTGCTCAGAGTGTCAGAGATTAAATCTGAAAATCCCGCTAAAATAACCAGCGGGAATTACTCCCGTTTTCACGCGAGGGGACTTAGAATTATTTGGGAGAATCTCGGCCCATATCTTTGACGGGAGAAACTTGGCAACATCAAGTGTTGTCCCTGGAACCATTGAATCATTGAGTGGCACATCACAGAAGATGGTCATTCTGCCCATTGCCCCATGCCTGCTGTTCAAAAGACAACCAATTAGTCACATTTCTCTTTCTGTCTTCAGAGCCATATTTCTTGTCAGAAAGCTGCATCCAATCCTCGTCTCAAATTTACTCTTGAGCTTTGGCGGGGGCGGCGGTGGGGGGGTGGGGGGGACGTGGGGGGCGCTGCAGTCAGTGGTGTGGGGGAGTGTGGGGGGGATTTTCTCTTTATTCAGTTTTTCTTTATTTGCTCCATCAAATCCTCATGTTTCTAAAAACATTGGGTGGAATTTCCTGGCCCATCCCATCGGCAGGATCTTCCAGTCCTGCAGAAGGCAACCCCTCCATCCCCCCCACCACCACAATGAGTTCCCTGGTGGCAGGGAACAATATAACTCCGTAGACACTGGTGGGATTGGAAGAGCCCACCAGCGCCCAATGGTGAGTTGCTGAAAAACACGCCAAGAGTTCCTAGTGGTGAGGGGTGGAATCCCACCCATTGAATCATAAAGAGTTAGAGCACAAGAGGCCTTTCTGCCCATTGCTCCGGCTTCCTCCCACAGTCCAAACGTGTGCAGATTCGGTGGATTGGGCATGCTAAATTGCCCCTTAGGTTAAATAGATTAGACATGGAACAGGTGTGGTGTTATGGGGAGAGGGCTGAGGTAAAATACTCCCTCAGTTGGTGCAGACTTGATGGGCCAAATGGCCTCTTCTGCATTGTAGGGATTCTATGATTCTATGAAAGGCCTGATCAGGTCATAGGGTAATTTTGAACAGCTCTATCCAATCGCCTCTTAGCCTCCTCTAATGAAAACATTCCCAGTTTTTCTAGTCTCTCCATGAATGTAAGGTGTTCTCCCTCTCATCCATTCGGTAAATGCACCCTCTGTAAGCCCAGAATTGGATGCATTGCTCCAACTGGAGCCAGACTATTGTTTTATTGCCTTTGTGTACTACAGGCAGAGCTTTCATTGGCCTGACCCACAGGAAGTGGGTCAGTCAGAAAGTTAGGCAAAACCCATTTTGCAGGACCCACCTCTCCCCCCCCCACCCAACCATTCCCCGCATCGCGGAGTTTTAATTTCACAATGGGTGAGTAAATGTCCGTAATCAATGTACAACTCCAGAGGTCATAGAGTCATAGAGTCCCTACAGTGCAAAAGAGTCCATTTGGCCCATCGAGTCTGCACTGACTCTCTGACCTTTCCCCATAACCCCACACATTTCCCAAGGCGAATCCATCTAACCTACATTTCTTGGGACACTAAGGGGCTATCTAACATGGCCAATCCACCTAACCTGCACATCTTTGGAGTGATGAATGCTCCTGGTTGATTCTGGGCATTACAGAATTACAAGATGTACAGTCCATGATGTACGGAAGATCGGTCAGAAACGCAAACCCGCTGCCAGCAAATTGTAACATGAGTCAGCACAGGCAAAGTTGACAAAATAGTTGGTCCTGGCAAAGAATCCAGTGGTGACCTGCCTTATGCAGTCATGCTGACTGAGAGATACAGTATTTATTTCCACTATCCCTGACCTGGAAGCACGTGGGAACAAAAGAAGTTGAGGGCAGTGATAGTTTTCATTCCCTGAGGCACTACATGCCGGCCAGGTCCAGCAGAGAGGGGGACTTCTTGGACGAGGCTGAAAGGTCCTGCCAATACCTAGTGTCACAATGTGATCCTTCAGAAGCACCGCTTTTTCAAAAGCTCATGGAAGCTGAGCTTTTCCATGTACATTCTGTTATGCCAGCAACTCCTCCCTGTGGCCTCAGCTCTTTGCTGACCATGTGCAGGCCTATTCACAGCAAGCTCTTGCGGCTGCTGGTGGCCCCCTTGCCCTTCATCCAAGGTCCAATATACCGACAACCACCCATCTCGATCTGGAACTTCAATGCCTTCAATGTGCACAAACTAGCTTCTGATTAGGGGGAGGTGATGGCCCAGTGGTATTATTGTTAGACTACGGGGTGTATGGGGTGTCAGTGAGGGGTAATAACCTCTGGTGGGGAAACAGATTGCATCTTTTTTGGGGCGGTTTGTCCACCTTTGGTCCCCACCTGGCACTCAGCTCTCACCTCTGGCTCCCCGTAGCTGTTTGCATGCGACAGCGGCCACACCCCGGGCAACGGCTTTGACAAGCCGGCTAAACCAGGTGAGGGTAGCCGATGGGTCTTAACCCTCGGTGAGACTGGGAGATGTCTATCCCAGCATATGAAGACAGACTCCGGCAGACTGAACGGACGAGACCAATGGAAGGTCCAACGGTCAAGAAGGCGGTCTCTGCAAGCGTCATGGAATGCGTAGAGCAGGACAAGACACAGTAGACGTCCTGGTCACTCACTGCGCCTCGTCCCATCTCCAGCCGTCTCGACTCTTGTCTTGCTATTGGATCCAGTTGGGAATTGGGAACAGAGAGTGAGGCTGACGCTGCGCAACTCTCCCTCACTTTAATCCAAATCACGCGCTAGTCTTGACACCATTATCATCATTACCGTCCTGTTCAACCTTTGAAGTCCTGTGGCGATGGGTGAGCGACGAAGCAGCAGGTGTGGATACACTGGGAGCTGTAGTCACGGACCTGCACACAGGCGGCTCAGGTCTAATGGTCGTTTTCCGTTGACCGAAGCAGCAGTGAAACTCGGCGTCTACCTGGGCGAATGAGCAGCCCTCTTCAGGAACGCACTGCTCACCTCCGTAGAATGAGGAAGGGGCTAGAAAAGGTGCCCTAAACATTGCCTGCTTCACTACACCCTGGCCAGTTTACCATGGCTGGCGGGGATCCCATCTTGCAGTCGAACAAACAAAATAATAAACAAGGTGACACCGCTCACCATTGGCACTTGGAACGTGCGCACACTTTTGGACAACCCTACAGCAGATAGACCAGAGAGAAGAACAGCCTTAGTTGCCAGAGAGCTTGCAAGATACAACATTGACATTGCAGCCCTGAGTGAAACTCGTCTTGCCAACGTAGGTCAGCTGACTGAAACTGGAGGTGGATACACTTTTCTCTGGAGCGGTCGCGGCAGCGATGAGCGTCGTGATGCTGGAGTTGGATTCGCCGTCAGGAGTCACCTTGTTCGGAAACTTGCTAGTCTCCCCAAGGACGTGAACGACCAGCTTATGACATTACATCTTCCGCTACAGAACAGAAGTCGAGCCACCCTGATCAGCACTTATGCCCCCACAATAAACAACCCGGGCGAGATGAAAGACAAGTTCTACGAAGAACTAGACGCCCTACTATCAGCAGTGAGCAGTACCGACAAGCTGATCTTGCCTGGCGACTTCAATGCAAGAGTAGGGTGTGACTCTGCAATCTCGCAGGGAGTTGTTGGAAGGCATGGAGTAGGCAAGTGTAACAGTAACGGCCTACTCTTAATGAAGACCTGTGCAGCACACGCCCTCCTCATCACCAACACAACATTCCATCTGCCTACCCGTAACAAGACCTCCTGGATACACCCCCGCTCTAAGCATTGGCATCTTATCGACTATGTCATTGTCAGGAGAAAAGACAGGCAGGATGTCAGAGTGACCAAGGCCATGTGTGGTGCTGACTGTTGGACAGATCACAGGCTCATTGTCTCCAAAATGAGGCTCCGCATCAGACCCAAGAGGCGACCACAAGGAAGCAAGGTTATGAAAAGAATCAATGTGGCCAAGCTAAAGAACTCCAGCATAGCTTCAGCACTGGCTGAAGACTTAGAAACCAAGCTTGCTGACCTACACCTCGCAGGCAGCGCTGAGGACGACTAGGAACATTTCAGGGATGCTGTCCATTCATCTGCACTGAAGATGCTCGGGCCCTCTACCCGCAAGCAGCTTGACTGGTTCGATGACAGCGATGAAGAGATACAGGCTCTACTTGTTGAAAAGCGATGAGGAGATACAGGCTCTACTTGTTGAAAAGTGCGGCAAAAATCATGTCAATAGTCCCGCGACCTTTGCGGAAGCTACACTGTGACTCTGGAAGCAGGCCCAGCTCCAGATGAGTGACCAGACGATTCAGCAAGACTCTTGCAAGGGTTTTTCCTGCGATGGAGAGCAGTGAGATTCCTCGATGGTTGTCGCATACTTGCCGATTGCCCTTCCTTTTGTAGAGGTGTACGATGGAAGCATCTTTAAGTTCCTGAGGAATGGATCCTTGCTTCCAAAAGTACTGGAACAACTCGGTGAGCTTCTCGATAAGTCCAGGACCAGCAGCTTTGTAGATCTCTGCGGGTATGGCGTCTGCATCGTGCCTGTCAGAACGACCCATCATCAGCTGCCAAGAAAAACGCCTTTACCAGTGCTCGCAGGACAGTCCAGAATAAACTGCGTAAAATGCAGGATGCCTGGCTGAGCGCCAAGGCAGATGAAATACAGGGATACGCTGACATAAACGACTTGAAACGGTTCTATGAAGCCCTCAACACTCTACGGACCTCAATCTCTCGGGAGTTCCTCCCTCCTGAGTACAGATGGTACAACTCTCATTACAGAGAGGGATCAGATCCTGCAGAGATGGGCTGAACACTTTGAAGCCATCCTCAACCGACTGTCATCTATTAACGATGAGGCGATAGACAGGATCCCCCAGGTCGATATGAACAGCGCTATGGATGATCCACCGGTTGTAGCCGAAGTCACGAAAGCTGTTAGCCAGCTATCTAGTGGCAAAGCCCCAGGGGCAGACGCCATACCCGCAGAGATCTACAAAGCTGCTGGTCCGGTACTTATCGAGAAGCTCATCGAGTTGTTGCAGTCCTTTTGGAAGCAAGGATCCATTCCTCAGGAACTTAAAGATGCTTCCATCGTACACCTCTACAAGAGGAAGGGCAATCGGCAAGTATGCGACAACCATCGAGGAATCTCGCTGCTCTCCATCGCAGGAAAAACCCTCGCAAGAGTCCCGCTAAATTGTCTGGTCACTCATCTGGAGCTGGGCCTGCTTCCAGAGTCACAGTGTGGCTTCCGCAAAGGTCGCGGGACTATTGACATGATTTTTGCCGCGCGCCACCTTCAGGAGAAGTGTCAGGAGCAGAATCGTGAGCTCTACGCAATCTTTGTTGACCTCGCGAAAGCCTTCGACACTGTCAGCCGACAAGGCCTGTGGAGGATCATGTCAAAGTTCGGCTGCCCCCCCAAATTCATTCAGATGGTACGCCAGTTCCATGATGGCCAGAGTACTGGACGGCGGAGAATCCCCTGACGCATTCCCAGTCACCAATGGTGTCAAACAGGGCTGTGTGCTCGCACCCACACTGTTCAGCATGATGTTTACTGCCATGCTGAATGATGCCTTCCAGGACAGTGTCGCTGGAATCAGCCTTAAGTGCAGAGTGGATGGGAAGCTCTTCAACTTGAGGAGACTTCAAGCTATTGCCAAAGTGAAGGAGACTGTTCTGAGAGACTTCCTCTTTGCTGATGACTGCACCCTGTATAGTGGCTCAGAGCCAGAGATGCAAGTCAGTATGGACAAATTTTCCACGGCTTGTGACAACTTTGGACTCACCATCAACATTAAAAAGACCGAAGTCATGCACCAGCCTGCACCTCATGCACCGTACACAGAACCCATAATCACAATCAAAGGGCAGAAACTACAGGCAGTGGACCAGTTCACTTATCTTGGCAGTACCCTCTCCCCAGCAGTGACTATTGATACAGAAGTTAACTACAGAATAGCAAAGGCAAGTTCTGCTTTCGGTAGACTGCATTCCACTGTATGGGAACGTCGAGGAATCAGCCCAGCAACAAAACTGAAGGTCTACAGTGCCGTGGTACTCACTGCCCTCCTGTATGCCTGTGAAATGTGGACTGTGTATCGAAGGCATGCAAGACAGCTCAATCATTTCCACATGACTTGTCTTCGCAGAATATTACGCATCAGATGGCAAGACAAAGTACCAGACACTGAAGTTCTCTCTGGAGCAAGTCTACCATCAGTCCACACACTGCTGATGAGAGCACAGACCCGGTGGGCAGGTCATGTCATCCGTATGCTGGACGAGCGCATACCCAAGCAGCTCCTTTTTGGAGAACTCTCTGCTGGAAGACACTCGCATGGAGGGCAGAAGAAACGTTACAAAGGCCTCCCCTGAAGTCGTTTGACATAGACACGACCACCTGGGAAACGTTGGCACAAAACCGCCCTACCTGGCACTGCCTCATCCACAAGGGCTGTCAAGCTTATGAAGCAAGGTGCAATGCTGAAACACAACTTAAGCGCGAGCTGCGCAAGTCCAGAGCCACCAGCGCAACAACTACAGCACCTACACAAGTCTGCCCAATATGTGCCAGGACATTCCGTGCCCGAATTGGCTTGATCAGTCATCTTCGGACACACCGCATCCAGCCTCATAATGACTAATGGTGTCGAGGTCCTCATCGACGATGATGGATGAACAACAACTGATCCAGAAACTCAGCAAATGTTCTGGGGACCTGGATTCGAATCCCACTACGGCAGATGGTGGCATTTGAATTCAATAAAAAATATCTGGAATTAAGAATCTACTGATGACCATGGAACCACTGTTGTCACAAAAACTCATCTGGTTCACTAACGTCCTTTAGGGAAGGAAATCTTCCATTCTTACCTGGTCTGGTAGAGCCAGAACCACAGCAATATGGTTATCAACTGCCCTCGGGCAACTCGGAATGGGCAGTAAATACTGGCCTTCCAGCGATACCAATGTCCCATGAATGAATTTTCTTTTAAATCTCAAAAATAAAACTTTCTCATCCTTAGCTCAAACGATACTCAGCTACAGCAAGGAGTTTCAAAGCGATGGGTTCAAGTCCCCTTGCAAAGATTTGAGCGCAACAATATAGTAAAAGCAAATTTCTGTGGATGCTGGAATCTAAAACTAAAACAGAAAATGCTGGAGAAACTGACAGCATCTGTGGAGAGAGAACAGAGCTAATGTTTCAAGTCTGGATGACTCTTCATCAACGCTTTTCAAGCTCTGCCTCCTTGGCACTGTCCACTGGCACCTTGACAGTTTCAACCTGGCAGTGCCAACCTTGGTGGATTTAACCCCCCCTCCCTAATCCACTTGAAATTTGCTGACTTGCACAGTAGACCTCTGCTATTTGTGATATATATAAATGATTTGGAAGAAGGTGTAACTGGTGTTATCAGCAAGTTTGCGGATGACACGAAGATGGCTGGACTTGCGGATAGTGATGAACAATGTCGGACAATACAGCAGGATATAGATAGGCTGGAAAATTGGGTGGAGAAATGGCAGATGGAATTTAATCCGGATAAATACGAAGTGATGCATTTTGGAAGAACTAATGTAGGGGGGAGTTATACAATAAATGGCAGAGCCATCAAGAGTATAGAAACACAGAGGGACTTAGGTGTGCAAGTCCACAAATCCTTGAAGGTGGCAGCACAGATGGAGAAGGTGGTGAAGAAGGCATATGGTGTGCTTGCCTTTATAGGACGGGGTATAGAGTATAAAAGCTGGAGTCTGATGTTGCAGCTGTATAGAACGCTGGTTAGGCCACATTTGGAGTACTGCATCCAGTTCTGGTCGCCGCACTACCAGAAGGACGTGGAGGCTTTAGAGAGAGTGCAGAGAAGGTTTACCAGGATGTTGCCTGGTATGGAGGGTCTTAGCTATGAGGAGAGATTGGGTAAACTGGGCTTGTTCTCCCTGGAAAGACGGAGAATGAGGGGAGACCTAATAGAGGTGTACAAAATTATGAAGGGTATAGATAGGGTGAACAGTGGGAAGCTTTTTCCCAGGTCGGAGGTGACGATCATGAGGGGTCACGGGCTCAAGGTGAGAGGGGCGAGGTATAACTCAAATATCAGAGGGACGTTTTTTTACACAGAGAGTGGTGGGGGCCTGGAATGTGCTGCCAAGTAGGGTGGTGGAGGCAGACACGCTGGCATCATTTAAGACTTACCTGGATAGTCACATGAGCAGTCTGGGAATGGAGGGATACAAACGAATGGTCTAGTTGGACCAAGGAGCGGCACAGGCTTGGAGGGCCGAAGGGCCTGTTTCCTGTGCTGTACTGTTCTTTGTTCTTTGTCGAGGAAATCAGCTAAATTGGCACAGAACGTGGGTTCACCCTGGGGACAACAATCTCGATTGACACTCTAATGCACTTCTAAGTGCGCTGTTGGAAGCGCTGTCTTTTAGATGGGATAATAAACGGTCTGCCCTCCCTGGTAGATGTAACAGATCCTGTGGCACTGTTTTGAAGAAGGACAGGTGAGTTTCCTCCAATTGCCCTGGCCAATATTTATCCCATAACCAACATCACTAAAACAGATTGATCATTATTATATTTCTGTTTGTGGATTCTACTAAGTGCAAATTTTCCTGCGGCACGGTAGCACAGTGGTTAGCACTGCTGCTTCACAGCTCCAGGGTCCCGGGTTCGATTCCCGGCTTGGGTCACTGTCTGTGTGGAGTTTGCACATTCTCCTCGTGTCTGCGTGGGTTTCCTCCGGGTGCTCCGGTTTCCTCCCACAGTCCAAAGATGTGCGGGTTAGGTTGATTGGCCAGGTTAAAAATTGCCCCTTAGAGTCCTGGGATGTGTAGGTTAGAGGGATTAGTGGGTAAATATGTGGGGGTAGGGCCTGGGTGGGATTGTGGTCGGTGCAGACTCGATGGGCCGAATGGCCTCCTTCTGCACTGTAGGGTTTCTATGACTTCTTCTATCACGACATCAACTACACTTCAAAGCTACATCAGCATATGTAAATGCATTTAATACGGCCTCAAATCTTGAAAGGTGCTATATAAATGCGAGTCAGGAAAACATGTGTGAACAATTGAGTCCAAGAACTTGCCTTTCACTACTTCTATCTTTGCCTCAATGGCAATGGCAGCGTGTCATGTTAAATGTAAATTTCAATGTAAATTACTTCATTTAAAAATGACCAGCACTAATTCATCCCTCCGAAAGAGTTGCACGCACACACAAACATTGAAATGTGCCCTGCTTAACCTTGGAAGTCATGATGTGGAGATGCCGGCGTTGGACTGGGGTAAGCACAGTAAGAAGTCTCACAACACCAGGTTAAAGTCCAACAGGTTTATTTGGTAGCAAACACCATAAGCTTTTGGAGTGACGAAGGGGCATCGCTCCGAAAGCTTATGGTATTTGCTACCAAATAAACCTGTTGGACTTTAACCTGGTGTTGTGAGACTTCTTACTGTGCTAACCTTGGAAGTCAACAGGTTGGATTTTATCAACACCAAATCCATTCTCTTTGATGTTAAAATTCTGCTTAATGTCGAAGAAATATTCTGTGAATGATACTGGCACCAAGTCACAAGTGTATTTGAATCAAACAGACATAACAAACTGATCCGATCCAAAGGATTTCTAGAATCAGTTTTAAATTAACCCACCGACATCTTCTCCCATCGCATTTTTATTCATCCTGATTCCCTCTGAATTGACTTCATCTGCCCTGCTTACATTTTCTTTCATTTAAATTGGCTGCAATCAGCTCACATCCACCTCGACTCCAGCAGAGCTTCAATCGCCTTTACTTCCTGAGCAAAACTGACTGATAAAATGGATTTGACAATGAGTTGCTGTTGGCTACAGCTTCTTAATGAAACTGCTGTTTACTGATATGGACAACTTCACTCATTAATCCATTCACTTATTTGTGCATCGTTTAGCTGAGGAGAGGGAAAAATAGTGCAACAATTTCAATGACAGAATGAAACCTGCCTGCAGCTGCTACTCCTCATTCCAACTCCTATCTATTCCCCAACAACAGCTCCATTTATGCTGCAGATAAAGAGCAAACAAGGCCTGGTTCTTTGGCCATCACTTGTAATCATTGGGAACACTTATTTCCCTCAAAATAAATGAGTCTGCTCATTGCTTAAGGGTCTAATAAACACCCAAAAGCCTCAGACACATTGAGCAAAAGTAACAGTGCCTTACTCATCAAGGAAGAGAGAGAAGTATTCAGACATTGCGATTTACTTCGACAAAGGAGAGTTTCTTCAACTGGATGGTTTTATGTACTGGCTGGTACCACCATAAACAGAATTTCAATTCTAAATGGTTGCTTTATGGTGGTCTGAAGGTTATTATTCTGCTGCTTTTCACACGTCAGTAGCTCATTTGTTAGTTGGTGTTGACTGTTTATACTGAAAAAAAAATCATACAGTGCAATATTTTGTTCAAATAATAATTGCATGAAAATATCTCTTCTAAGTTCCCTAATTGAAATTTTAAACCCAACAAAGAGAAAATGAGTTTGGTTTTATGCACCCTTACTACTCAATATGTGAACTGTTTATCTGGATGTAGAGGTCCTATAATTGTCTATGATAGCCATGAGATGAAGATGTCGGCGTTGGACTGGGGTGGGCACAGTAAGACGTTTCACAACACCAGGTTAAAGTCCAACAGGTTTATTTGGGATCACGAGCTTTCAGAGTTCGACATTTCACTCACCTGATGAAGGAGCAGCGCTCCGAAAGCTTGTGATTCCAAATAAACCTGTTGGACTTTAACCTGGTGTTGTGAGACTTCTTGCTGTGTCTATGATAGGGGGAGGCAGTGGCACAGTGGAATTATCGCTGGACTAGCAATCCAGAGACCCAGGGTAATGCTCTGGGGACCTGGGTTCTATTCCCACCATGACAGGTGGTGAAATTTGAATTCAATAAAAATCTGGAATTAAAAGTCCAATGATGACCATGAAACCATTGTCGATTGTCAGAAAAACCCATCTGCTTCACGAATGTCCTTTAGGGAAGGAAATCTGCCGTCCTTACCTGGTCTGGCCAAGATGTGACTCCAGACCCACAAAATGTAGTTGACTCTTAATTGAAATGGAGGGTGGTAAGGGATGGACAATTAATACTGGCCCAGTCAACGACACCCACATCCTGTAAAATGAATTTACAAAACAAGAAATGCACATGGCTACATGACAGTCAGATAGTTGTCAACATAGATTGCAAGTCTTCTGGCTCCAATGTAAGACAGGGCAGCACGGTGACATAGTGGTTAGCACTGCTGCCTCACAGTGACAGAGATCCGGGTTCAATTCCTGGCATGGGTCATTGTCTGTGTGGAGTCTGCACGTTCTCCCCGTGTCTGCGTGGGTTTCCTCTGGGTGCTCTGGTTTCCACCCACAGTTCGAAAGACGTGCTGGTTAGGTGTTGTTCCTCATTTACAACATCTTACGGAGAAGGCATTTAAAATATGCCAGTTCCATATCTCAGGATAACAACCAAATTAAACAGGACATTTGCAATTCAGTGCCTTTCCCTGAAACCAGAACAGAATTTCACAAGTGTATTCGAGAGTAGATGGTATGAGGAATTCAAGGTATTAAGGAAACAAAGATACATTGAAACAATCAATCTTTTTGCAGGCCGTATTTAAATGTCAACAATGACTGCCCATTAAAAACTGATTGATGAAGATCCAAAAGTCAATTGGTCGCCAGTCAGAGGTGGTGATGTTTCATTAATATATTTTCGTTTTTAAAAAATCTATACAAATGAAATCTTAAAACTCAATATTTTAAGAAAACAAATAGTGAAGCATTTCAAGGATGCAATTCGAATTCCAAATATGTTTGTCACTGTGTGTCAGATCTTTTAGATTTACTCAACAACAGTAAACTACCCGTAAGATGACAGCACGTTTCAAAGATAAAAGGTTCAGCAGTTTCCGATTTTAAAAAAAAATCTGCTTCAATTGAAACAAATGCCCAGATTCAAGGCCTCCAAAGAATACAGGACTAAGTTGCAATGACTGAAACAATGTTCCTTCAGTACATGGCTCAATGACAGTAGCCCCCCAGCCCCGCGCGCACCACCCCCCCCCCCCTCCACACCCCCACACCCCCCTCCACACACCCCCCCCCCCCCCCCCCCTCCACCCCCCCTCCGCCCCCCCTGCTTAACTTGGTGAAATTATGAGCTGTGTTCACAAAGGAAATACCAAAACGTGCATTTATATCATACCTTTCATTCTCTGAACCACAGAAACCCTACAGTGCCGAAGGAGGCCATTTAGCCCATCACGTCTGCACCGACTCTCTGGCGAGAATTTTACCGGCCCTCGCCCGACACGTGAATCGGAATGGGTGAGGGGCGGACAATGTTAGGAATGGGTTAACTCCTTCCAATTAAGTCCTAATTTGATGTCAATTATTCAATAGAAGTCACTGATATATAAAGGGGCCACAGGTGGCACTATTTGTCGATGGAGAATTGTGTGTGGAGTTGGATCAAAGATATAAAGGTATTTTACGAAGAACTCATGACTCCTTTACAGCAACTGAAAGCCTCAAATAGACAATGGAAAGGTCCGTTGACCTTGGGCGGGATTTTATGGTTTCAGGATGTGCGAGGCTATGAAATCCCACCTTCTGGAAGAGCACATTTACATAGGAACGTAGGAATTAGGAGTATGAGTACATAATTCAGCCCTTTGAGCCTATTCCTCCATTCTATATGGTCATGGCTGATCTCCATCTCATCCTAACTCCTTCTCTGCCTTTTCCCCGTAGCCTTTATCCCACTTTTGCCCAAATATTTATCTATCTCTTTTTCTTGAATCCGTTGATTGATTCTGCATCCATTGCATTCTGAGGCAGTGAGTTCCATAGATTCACAACCCTCTGGGAGAAGTAGCTTCTCCTTAGCTCTGTCTTGAACCTCCCCCCTCTTACTCTACAACTATGACCTCTTGTCATAGTTGGCTAATCCACCAAAACTATACATCTTTGGACTGTGGGAGGAAACTGGAGCATCCGAAAGGAACCCACACAGACACGGAGAGAATGTGCAGACTCCACACAGTCACCCGAAGCCGGAATAGAACCCAGGTCCATGGTGCTGTGAGGCAGCAGTGCTAACCACTGCGCCACCATGCCACCCTCATGACTGCAGTATGTCGCAAAGTGTGAGGAATTACCTTGGAAGTGTGGTCGCTGTTGCAGTGTAGGAAGTGTGACAGCCAAGCTGTGAGGTCCCACAAACAATAATGAGGGGTGGCACAGTGACACAGTGGTTAGCACTGCTGCCTCAGTGTCAGGGACCCGGGTTCAATTCCAGCCTTGTATGTGCCGAGTTCGCACATGCTCCCCGTGTCTGCCTGGATTTCCTCCGGGTGCTCCAGTTTCCACCCACAGTCCAAAGATGTGAAGGTGAGGTGGATTGGCCATTCCAACTTGCCCCTTGGTGTGTGTAGATTAGATGGATTTGCCATGGTAAATGAGTGGGGTTACAGGGAAAGGGTGGGGGAGAGGGCCTACATGGAGTTGGTGCAGACTCGATGGGGCAAATGGCCTCCTTCTGCACTGTAGAGATTCTATAAATGATATTACCAGATAATCGGTTTTTGATAGTGATGGTTGAGGGATAAAGGATGGTGAGAACACAAGGGAACATTCCTGCAGGCCTTGGAATGGTGCCATTGGCGCATGGGATCCTTTGCACTGTTGGAGTAAAATTGAGACTGTTCAAGCCATTATTGTGACTTTAAAACTTTTTAAGCCATCATTGTGAATGTAAAACTTTTTAAGACAAGAAAAGTTGTCTATGTAACTTTTGCACTCTGTGGTTAACCACAAACACTCGAGCCTTGACTTAGTGACAAGCTGGGGTGAGCCATGTCTCATTTTAGTGTAAAAATGCAAAGCAAGCAGGAATGGTCAGACAGCAAAGGACAGAAATAGTCAGGTAGCTCAGGGGCAGATGGCCTGAAAGGGAAACTCGAACAGTGAGGTATTTTCAACGAAATGTGATTGGGAATTATTGATAACTAGCTATTGTCAAGGGGCACAATTGGCCAAGTATGTAACCGCGTAAGGCTTGATGCAAAACTGCTGATGTTTCCCCCTCCTTTTGGGGAGCTGCCCCTTTTACTTTGTCCTGACTTAATCTGAGTTTGTTTATTTGGTTTGACCTAAAAAGAGGGCAATGTTTTAACATATATAAATGCACTTGCTGCCAAGCCAGATTGAGGAACTCTGCCCAGAAATCCTCCCGAAGCTTCGATTTTAATAAACTGCATGTTGAATCTCAAGTCTGATCTCCAAGTGATGACTTTTCCCACAACAGCACTCATGTGAGTGCATGGATGGGGCCCCTGTGTTTACCCAAAAGGCAGTTTCTGTGATAGCGCAATAGTCCCTCAGTACTGCATTAGTGTATCCACTTAGATGATGTACTCAAATCCTGGAGTGGGACCTGATCTGGGGTGAGTATAACACCTCTGAGACGAGACCGACAGTGAGAAGGGACCAGTTATACCAAAAGGGACCAAAGAATCTGTGACCGACTAACCATAACTGCAACTCTTGATGGCTTAATTCGGTCTGAGCAATTGAGTTCATGCACACCCTAGCTACTGTTGGTTATTATTAATAAAGTGGATGCTACCTTCTGCTAATGATCTTAAAAATCTCAACAGAATTATATTTCATCTCACCATCTGTTTAAATCTTACATGATTATTGTATTGAGTATACAGTCCTTTGTAATTACTATATTTCCTACACTGGAATTTTTGATGTGTACATATAATTAAGCAATCTCTTTTAAGCTCCTTAAAATGAAGGATAAAAGTATTCAGACACACCACACTTCTTTTAATCTCTTTGCCCAACTGGCAACATCAGGTGTATTTTAAATAGGTTGGAAATGCCTTGCAAAAGTCACTTAATATTAGCACCTACCTTCCAATGCACTGAACATCTCTATATCTCGGTTGCTAACGAATCATAGAATCCTATAGTGCAGAAGGAGGCCACTCGGCCCATCGAGTCTGCACCAACCACAATCCCACCCAGGCCCTATCCCTATAACCCCATGTATTTACCCTAGCTAGTCCCCCTGACAGTAAGGGGCAATTTAGCATAGCCAATCCACCTAACCTACACATCTTTGGACTGTTGGAAGAAACCGGAGCACCCGAGGAAACCCACGCAGATATGGGGAGAATGTGCAAACTCCACACAGACAGTGACCCAAGTCCCTTGCACTGTGAGGCAGTAGTGCTAACCACTGTGCTGCCCCCGTCCCAGGTGTTGGGATAGCACCCCAGACAAGGACAACCTGTGCAAACAGGACAGCTCTGAAAGAACTTTTCAGTTAGCCACATTCCACTGTCTGATTCTATAGCCTTTTTGCTGTTTTATTTATTCAAACACTTAGCTCAATCTTTCCTAAAAGGATTATGTTTTCTGCTTTCATCATAATTTTCAGTTGGGCATTCCATGCCTGAACAAAGTTCTTTGTAAATACAAGCTCTTCAACCTCTATTATTCTGGTGATGATCTTAATTTTATCTCCTTCCGGGAGACGCTTACCAACAAGTAGAAGCATTTTCCCTGAATTTACCTATTAGAGAACCTTCTTGTAACCTTTGACAGATTTTAACCTACTCAATCGCAATAACAAGCCTCTACTCGTTATCTTGTCAGAATAACTAAATTTTATCGACAGACATAGCTGAGAAGGGCAAGGAGAGATTTAACGGAAATTATAAAAAAAACTTTGGGTGTGGTCTTACCTGCCATTCCCGCAACACTACCGCTGCAGCAAAGTAGGAGAATTTGGCAGCCAGACAAATCTCCACTCGCTGCAGCGCTATGGGAAAATCCCACAGGCATGAACGGTGATAAGAGTCCGATCTTTGATAGAGCAAATCAGGAGGAATTGTTTCCACTGACAAGAGAGGGTGGCATGATGACACAGTGGTCAGCACTGCTGCCTCACAGCGCCAGGGACCTGGGTTCGATTCCCAGCTTGGGTCACTGTCTGTTTGGAGTTTGCACGTTCCCCCCCCCCCCCCCCCCCCCGCCCCCCCGTGTCTGCATGGATTTCCTCCGGGTGCTCTGGTTTCCCCCCACAGTCCAAAGACATGCTAGTTAGTTGAATTGGCCATGCTAAATTTTCCCTCAGTGTCCCCGAACAGGTGCCGGAGTGTGGCGACTAGGGGATTTTCACAGTAACTTCATTGCAGTGTGCTTGTGACTAATAAATAAACTATAGAATTGGTCACCAGAGGACATAAGATTTAAGATGAATCCAAAGGGGAGACGGTTTTTTTTTGCGCAGCAAGTTGTGATCGGGAATGCACTTCCTGAAAGAATGATGGAAGCAGATTCAAATGGAAACAACAAAAGGAAAAAACAGTGCAGGTCTATGAGGAAGTTCCAACATCACACTGGGCATACTCTTCATCGCGTTTATCTGGCACTACCACCATGGTAAATGTGAGAAATTCAGGACAGATCTAGCAGCTCAAGACTGGGCATCCAGGAGAAACTGTTGACCTTCAGCAGCAGTAGAATTGTATTCAACCACAATCTGTAACCTTATGGCCCAGCATGTACCCCCTCCACTCCATCATTTCCAACAAGACAAGGGACCAACCCTGAAGAGTGTGGGAAGGCACCAGGCATATCTAAAAATGAATTGTCAACCTAGTGAAGCTGTAACACTGGACTACTTGCATGTCAAACAGTGAAAGCAACGTGTGATAGTCAGAGCTAAGCAACCCCTCAATCAACAGATCAAATCAAGGCTGTCTTGCCACATGCAGTCATGAATAGTGATGGGCAATTAAACCAGTAACTGGAGGAGGACCCATCCTCAGGGCAGCCTGGCATATCAGTGTAAAAGACCAGGCTGAAGCCGTTGCAATGGTTATTAGCCCAAAGGTGCTGAGTGGTTACCTGAGCCTGTCCCTGAGGTCACCAGCATCAAAGATGCCAATCTTCAGGCAATTAGTTCATTCTATGCGATATTGAGAAATGGCTGAAGGAACTGGATACTTCAGCGGCTATGGGCCCTGACAACATCCTGGCAATAGTACTCAAGCTTGGTGCTTCGGAACTAGTCATGCCCTAACCAAGCAGTTCCAATACAGATAAAACACTGGCATCTATCTGACAATATGAAAAATTGCCCAGTTATATCATCCACAAAAACCAGGACAAGTCCAATCTGGTCAATTACCATCCAATTAATCTCCTCTTGATCATCAGTGAAGTTTTGGAAGGAGTTGCCAATAGGGATTTTGAGTGGAATGTACGCAGCAATAATCAGCTCACAGGTGCCTAGTGTGGGTTCTACTAAGGCCATTCAACTCCTGACCTCCTTACATCCTCATTCCAAACATGAACAAAAGAGCTGAACTCAAGAGGCGAGGTGGAAGTGACTGCCCTTGACATCAAGGCAATATTCAACTTGAGTGTGGCATCAAGGAGTCCTGGCAACATTGAGAAAACTTTCCTCTTGTTGCAGTCATACTTCGTGAAAGGAAATTGATTCTAGTGCTTGGAAGCCAATCATCTCATTCCCAGGATGTTGCTGCAGGAGTTTCTCAGGGCCTTGTCTGAGGTCCAACCATCAACTGCTTCATCAATGACCCGCCCTCCATCATAAGGTCAGAATGAAGATGTTCACTGATGTTTGCACAATGTTCAGTGCCATTTGCGTCTCCTCAAACACTGAGGCAGTCTCTGTCCAAATGTAACAAGACCTGAACAATATTCAGGCTTGGGCTGATCAGTAGCAAATTTCTATCCCACAAGTCCCTGGGCGGCACGGTAGCACAGTGGTTAGCACTGCTGCTTCACAGCTCCAGGGTCCTGGGTTCGATTCCTGGCTCGGGTCACTGTCTGTGTGGAGTTTGCACATTCTCCTCGTGTCTGCGTGGGTTTCCTCCGGGTGCTCCGGTTTCCTCCCACAGTCCAAAGATGTGCGGGTTAGGTTGATTGGCCAGGTTAAAAATTGCCCCTTAGAGTTCTGAGATGCGTGGATTAGCGGGTAAATATGTGGGGGTAGGGCCTGGGTGGGATTGTGGTCGGTGCAGACTCGATGGGCCGAATGGCCTCCTTCTGCACTGTAGGGTTTCTATGATTTCTATGATCTAAGTGCCAATGACCATATGCAACAAGAGAAAATCCAACCATCCAGCCATGATATTCAATGACATTTAAATGCTGAGTACCACAATATCAACATCCTGAGGTGTTGACCAAAAATTGAACTGGAGCAGCTGTATAAATACTGTGGCTACAAGAGCGGGTCAGACATTGAAGCAATTAACACACTTCCAGACTCCCAAAAGCCTAACCAGTTTTTAGAAGGCACAAGTCAGGAGTGTGATCTAATGCTCACCACTTTGCCTGAATGGGTATGGCTCCATCAACATTCAAGAAGCTCAATGTCATCAAGGACAAGGCTGTCCTGTTGATTATTACCCCATCACCAACCGAAATACTCACTCACTCCACCACCAGCACACAGTGGCAACAGTGCGTACTTTATACACGATGTACTGCACCAAGGCTCATTTGACAAGAAACCTATAACCTCTACCATCTACAAGGACAAAAGCAACAGGTTCACGGGAGCACAAGTAAGTTTCTCTCCAAGACACTCATCATCCAGACTTGGAACTATATCACCGTTCCTTAATTGTTGTGGGATCAAATCCTGGAACTCCCTTCCTGATAGCAGTGTGGAGTAGCTGATGGAACCATAGTCGTTCAAGGAGACAACTCATCGTTGCCTTCTCAAGAGAAATTAAGGATGGGAAATAAATACTGACTTCACCATGAAAAAATAAAAAAAGATCAGGTGTGTGTGGGAATAAGAACAGGGATGCACATGGACCAAATATCCTTCTCCTGTGTTGTATGGTCTGGCCTCTGGTATATTTATTCTTAGTCTATCTACACACAAACCCCAATGTATGATATCACATTTCTCTGAATTGCATTCCATTACAAAATATTTGCCCACTCTACTTAGCTTATGTCCTTTTGAATTCACTCACAGATATATCCCACTGCTAGTCAGACTCCCCTGTTGTGTCACTGACATATGTGGATTGTGTCCTTTGCGGTCAAACCCAGATCATTTATATCTTTTGAAGAGAAAGGGATGTCAACACTAGGGGGCAGCACCGTTTCTCTCCCTCCATTTCCAAATACAAATTCCTATTTGTCCTTTCACTGCGGCCTGCTTCAGCAACATTATCCAGTGAGTGCTAATTAGCTGTGAATCAGGATCTTTTAATTCACATTCCTGGGAACCATTAAACGCACAACCAGCATCAGGGCAGATTCATATAATTCCCTCTATCCAAATATGACTTTAAATCAAGAAACAATGTTTGGTACTTCTGTAGATTTTTCTCATGTACCATGATAGCAATGTGATCAGCAATTTACAGATTGCAACACGATACAGGAAGTGAAGGTAACTGTGACCATTAACTCGGGAGGGTGTTAGTGACAAACATATGTTGGCTGCTATAATTGGTTGGGGTGTGTAACATTCATGTCTTCTGCTTCAGAGATGATTGTGAGTATTTTTTTAGGTTGTGGTAGAAATAGTACATGATTTGAATTACTGCGGGGTTAAATAATGATCTATATAATTTTTAATCTAATCTCCTCCATGTTCTTCTGTGGACCAATGATACCAATTGAGGTGCTTGACCTGACGTGCTTGGGGCGCGACGGTGGCACAGTGGTTAACACTGCTGCCTCACAGCGCCAGGGACCCGGGTTCAATTCCAGCCTGGGGTTACTGTCTGTTAGGAGTCTGCACATTCTCCCCGTGTCTGCGTGGGTTTCCTCCGAGTGCTCCAGTTTCCTCCAACAGTCTGAAAGATGTGCTGGTTAGGTGCATTGGCCGTACTGAATTCTTCCTCAGTGTACACTCCGAACAGGCTCCGGAGTGTGGCGACTAGTGGATTTTCATAGTAACTTCATTGCAGTGTTAATATAAGCCTACTTGTGACACTAATAAATAAACTTTAAACTTTAAAATTGATGACCCCCCCTGAGCTCAGGTAGAACACCCATTTTTCTCTCCATCACAACTTATCCTGTTTGCCCAATTCTCCAATACTAAAGCATTGAATGCCATTCTTAAATGCAAAGTCCAAATATGCTAATCTGCACTCTCATCTTCATCACTCCCTCCACCCTCACTATATGTTGGATTCAAGGATCATTGCACAAATTCCCATTTGAACCCGTGTTTCCCAAGACATCATTCCTTCTGTCAGTGATTCCAACTTCTTACAGACTTCAGACTTATTCATATAACCTTGGCATCACCTCACTTGCCCCGCATTTATCTTATCTTTTCTTGCAGATCTGTGAAACAATTAATTAAATCAAAGGAAGGTCTCCTGTTCATAGAACCATCTTTGGCTTTGTAAAAGTATTTTATATTGGTAGCAAACACAGAAGAATAATAACTGCTCAATTTTGAGAACAAATGCTGCCAAGTTGTTCTCACCATTAGGTTAATGGCCAGGTCAAAGTTAACATTGTGAAATATCCAATCTATAATTTTGCTTCTTACATCATGAGATGTTGCTAAGTACTCATTATATACAATTTAAAGAGGCTTTTAGGTGGAATCATTCTCTAAAATGTCAATAAATGTCATCCTATGTTAGATATTATAGATCTCTTTTATTGCAAAGTATTGTTAGTTTTTTGAACTAAAATTATTAGATTAAGTTATTTTACTGCAACTGAGACTTTTGGACCATCCAGGTAAACCGTCCAGAGTAGTCTGATATCATTTACAAAGCATCAGATTGACATCTTGTTAAATGTATGTTAGCCAGCCGTCCTAATTTTAGTAAGGATGGTTACAGTACTCGCACACTGGCTCAATTTCACTGACTGATGATTCAAAATGGCAATGCTTTGTATATCTTTTCAGATTCTGCCCACACAAAGGCTGCTTCTGAGACTACTGTAATATAATGGACATTTTTACTTTGCTTGGTTTGTCCCTGAAAAAGATACAGGGAGCAATGTCAAATCAGCTGATTTTTTGAATTAATAACCAAAACTGGAAACATTGTCAAATCTATCCTGGCAAAATAAATTTTCAGAGACAATGAATGCTTGATAAACTCAAAAGGCTCGCTTTTTGCTGTTAGTTGCCTACCAGATAATTATTTGTTTAATACGCTTGTGAACAGATCTTTTTGCTAAATAGAAAGTATGATAAAAATTTGGCATAGTGACAACAAACGGACATTTATATCTCTTTGAACAGCAAGGCGACTTGTCCACAGATTTGTGATATGAATCACTCAGTACCAATCAACAGTACCAGACATACAAACCTTGAACTGCTATTTGGGAGATAAATTTATCTGAACACACAATTGGTCAGGTTTAAGGTCAGGTAAACGCACTCGGGAGTTTTTGGACTATTCATACAATCCCAAGTTAATTTACTTCTCTCTGTTCTCCAGATGTGTTAATCCTGTGTTCTGCATTGGGGTGGAAACTTACAAGAGTCCATGGGTTGGAGAATTGGCATCCAGAATTAGTTAGTACCTTTGACCTGGTCTCCGTTCAATCATGGATTACAGAATTACAAAATTAGCCCAAGGAATTACGTGGGATAAATGCATGGTGCAGGATACCTTTTAAACCAAAGATGTTTATATCACTGTATGAAAGAATTTCACCAATGGCAACATTTTTTGATTTGATTTAATATCACATGCATTAGTATACAGTGAAAAGTATTCTTTCTTGCATGCTATATAGACAAAGCATACCGTTCATAGAGAAGGAAAGAGTGCAGAATGTAGTGTTACAGTCATAGCTAGGGTGTAGAGAAAGATCAACTTAATGCGAGGTAGGTCCATTCAAAAGACTGATGGTGACAGAGAAGAAGCTGTTCTTGAGTCAGTTGGTACGTGACTTTTGTATCTTTTTCCTGACGGAAGAAGGTGGAAGAGAGAATGTCCGGGGTGCATGGGGTACTTGATTATGCTGGCTGCTTTGCCGAGGCAGCGGGAAGTGTAGACAGAGTCAATGGATGGGAGGCTGGTTTGCATGATGGATTGGGCTACATTCACAATCTTTTGTAGTTTCTTGTGGTCTTGGGCAGAGCAGAAGCCATACCAACCCATACCAACCAGAAAGAATGCTTTCGATGGTAGATCTGTAAAAGTTGGTGAGGGTCATAAAAACAAAAAGAAGATAGGAGGAGGCCAATTGGCCCTATGAGCCTGCTCCGCCATTCGTTACGATCATGGCTGATCGTCCAACTCAATAGCCTAATCCTGCTTTCTCCCCATAACCTTTGATCCCATTCACCCCAAAGCTACATCTTGCCGCCTCTTGAATACGTTCAATGTTTTGCAATCAACTACTTCCTGTGGTAATGAATTCCACAGGCTCACCACTTTTTGGGTGAAGAAATGTCTCCTCACTTTCGTCCTAAGTGGTCTACCCTGAATCCTCAGACTGTGACCCCTGGTTCTGGACTCCTCCAACATTGGGAACATCCTCCCTGCATCTACCCTGTCTAGTCCTGTTAGAATCTTATAAGTCTGGATGAGATCCCCCCTCATTTGTCTGAACTCCAGCGAAACAATCCTAACCGAGTCATTCTCTCCTCATACATTAGTCCCGCTATCCCTGGAATCAGCCTGGTAAACCTTTGCTGCACTCCCTCAAGAGCAAGAACATCCTTCCTCAGAAAAGGAGACCAAAACTGTACACAATATTCTAGGTGTGGCCTCACCAAGACCATGTAAAATTGCAACAACGCATCCCTGCTCCTGTACTCAAAACATTTCACAATGAAGCCCAACCTACCATTTGCCTTCTTACCAACCCGCCTGCTGCACCTGTAAGCTTACCTTCAGTGACTGGTGCACAAGGACAGCCAGGTCCCGCTGCACACTCCCCTCTCCCAGTTTACTATTCAGTCGTAGCTGACATGCCAAATTTCCTTAGTCTTTTCAGAGAGTAGAGGCGTTAGTGGGCTTTCTTAATTATAGTGTCGACATCGGGGGACCAGGACAGGTTGTTGATGATTTGGATACCTAAAAACTTGAAGCTCTCGACCCTTTCTACTTCATCCCCATTGATGTAGACATTTTTTAATGACAGCTGAAATTTCACCCCATATATTTTCTCTGGATAACATTATCATAAATATGAGAACAGGAATAAGCAAGTGTCAATGCATAATATATTAGTGACTTCAATGAGATGTAGCTGGTGGGCAGCCATTTTGTAGAAAGGAAAAAGGTTAAGGATCTATCTTTCATTTTTAAAATGTTTCATCCTGATTTTTTTTTTGTTTTTTTGAAATTGACTCAGCGGAGGTTGGTATATTTCAGCATTAATACCACACAAAGCCATGAAACAGTAGGCTTTGTCCTGTGTGCACAATTATCCAAACTGCGAATCCGTGATATTATTCATGTCAGTGCGTATGTCAATGCTTACCCCAGGGAAGCAAGAAGGAAGTCAGAGGCTAAAGTTGATCTTAATCACCATCAAACAGCTAACTTTGGAGATTGGAAGCAGAATGTAAGCAGGTTTCTCAGGTGTGCTGTCTGGTAGGGCTACAGATGGTACATGATGTGGGCAGAAGCAAGAAAGTTGAAGGATGGAAGAGACCACACAGACCCTCATTCTCAATTTTAAAAATATACTAAGTTATATTCCCCCACCATCCAACTCCTCTTTCAGAAAAATAACCCAGTGTTAATATGTGTTGTGTCTAGCAGGTGAGGGAAAATAATCATAGACATCGTAGAGTCCCTACAGTGCAGGAGAGGGCCATTCGGCCCATCAAGCCTGCACCGACAACAATCCCATCCAGGCCCTTTCTCCATAACCCCACATTTACCCTATTAACCCCCCGACACGAAGGAGCAATTTAGCATGGCCAACCCACCCAAAATGTATATCTTTGGACTGTGGGAGGAAACTGGAGCATTTGGAGGGTGGTGGGTGCCTGGAACTCGTTGCCGGGAGAGGTAGTGGAAGTGGATACGGTAGTGAGTTTTAAGGGGCATCAATACATGAATAGGATGGGAATAGAGGGATATGGTCCCCAGAAGGATAGGGGGTTTTAGTTCAGTCAGGCAGCATGGTCAGTGCAGGCTTAGAGGGCCGAAGGGCCTGTTCCTGCGCTGTAACTTTCTTTGTTCTTTATTCTTTGTTCTTTGAAACCCATGCAGACACAGGCAGAATGTGCAAACCCCACACAGACATAGACCCAAGGCCAGAATTAAACCTGGGTCCTGGCATTGTGAGGCAGTAGTGCTAACCACTGTGTCGCCCCTAATAATAATATCTGCCCATTTGTCTGACATGATATAATCTACTTCGATTGCAGCCAGGACCTAGATTTGAGATATTGGCATTAATGGAGACAATAAGCTCCTACCTAAGGTGTACAGTCGACTGCGCAAAGGACAAGTAAACAACAGTGTTCACTGATGATCCCCAAAATATGCTAAGTCTTTATTTGACTTATAGCCCACCAACACCTCCCCTATCCCCACCTAACCGCTTTCCATTTAGGTTTCTTCACTCACTATGCCTTTCAGAGACAATGAGCTCTTGATAAACTCAAAAATGATCTAGTTGGCAACCAATTGCGAAAACTCAACCTTTTGAGTTTATCAAGCGTTCATTGTCTCTGAAATATTATTTTGCCAGGATAGATTTGCCAATGTTTCCAGTTTTGGTTATTAATCCAAAAAATCAGTTAAATTGACCTCGCTCCCTGCATCTTGACTGAGAAACCAGGCTCATGACCCGATGACAGATCTGTGCAAATGCTACTCGGGAAACCATTTCTAAGTTGATTGCATTTATGTAACCTTGACCTGAGTACAGCAACTTAATACTCCGAGAACACACTTTTGTCAAAACAAATATCCTTGTCTGACTTGATAGCGAAATATATTTTACGGTGAACACAATCAGGTTCACACTAGTATGGTGCCCTTTAACCCTTTCTTGTCCACTGGTTTGAATGGTAATCAACCACATCGGCATCCAAGTCCAAAATGATTTGTCAGGCCATACGCCTTACTCATTGATGAAAAGGGTCGATCAAAGGACATATTCAACACTGTGCTGCCATTAAATGCAGTAACGTTCTGTTGATCAAATTAGATTTTCTTCTGGTAAAGACATATCAACTTGGGATTCGATGTCCTCTCAATCTTTTTCTTTATTCATTCATGGGACATGGGTGCCACTGTCTAGGCCAGCATTTATTGCCCATTCTGTGCCCTCGAGAAGATGGTGATAATCTGCCGCCTTGATACAACTGAGTGGCTTGCTGGGCCATTTCGGAGGGCAGTTGAGAGTCAACCACATTGCTTTGGCACTGGATTCATATGTAGGCCAGACCAGGGAAGGACGGCAGATTTCATTCCCTGAAGGACCTTGGTGAAACAGATGGGTTTTTCTGCCAATCAACGTGGTCATCAGTAGATTCTTAATTCCAGATATTTTTTATTGAATTCAAATCCCACCTTCTGTCATGGCGAGGATTCGAAACTGGGTGCCCAGAACATTAGCTGAGTTTCTGGATTCTGGATTCATAGTCTAGCGATCATACCACTAGGCTATCTCCTCCCCTGATGACTGAAACCCAAACGATCGGAGTGTATCCAAATATTTCAACAGAGGCTTATAAGAAAGCTAATTCAAGCTCACTAATTCATTAAATATGCGTATATATAACTTAAGCCTCTAAGCTTCAGCCACCTCTTCTGTCTTCCCTGAGTTGATGTCATCGATGTCATAACAATTAGGTTAGGGTAACCTTTGTTACTGGGACTCTGCTGAGCAATGAAGAGGCAGTGGCCAGTGAATGAGGTAAAGTAGGATAAAGCTTAAAGATCAAGAAAACCAATAAAATGATTCGCAAATGGATATTAAAGATTCACTGCTGTTTATATAATGCTAGTTTGTACAATTGAATCTTCAGTGCTGCTCACATAGTTGCTAGATCAGAAGTCAGAATTGCTTTGGTTGTGTTTGTGATGCCCGATCAGATTGCAGCTGAATTGTGGGACATATTTCTGTTTGCTTGGTATCAGCGTCAAACCACTTTTAGTCAAGTCTAGAGTAAAGATATCTCTATTCTGGAACAACAAAGCTCTTTGACTCTAAACTTGGAAAAGCAGCCTGACCCCATGTCCTTCTTAGAAAGTTAGCTGGCAACAACTTTTCGTTTTAAAAAAGGTTGGATCACTCTTTGAAAAAGAGAAATATTAAAGGGCATGGGGAGTAATAAGATGGAGAAGGGAGTTAACATTGGAGGGTTATGGAGGAAAGCCTGGAGTGTTATGGGCAGCACGGTCACATCATGGTAAGGACTGCTGCCTCACAGCGCCCTGGCTTCAATTCCCCCCTCAGGTGACTGTCTGTGTGGAGTTTGCACATTCTCCCTGTGTCTGCGTGGGTTTCCTCCAGGTGCTCCGGTTTCCTCCCACATTCCAAAGATGTGTGGGTTAGGTTGATTGGCCATCTAAATTACCCTTTAATGTCAGGGGGGATTAGTTAAAGTTTATTTATGAGTCACAAGTAGGCTTACATTAACACTACAATGAAGTTACTGTGATAATCCCCTAGTTGCCACACTCTGGCGCCTATTCGGGTACACTGAGGGAGAATTTAGCACGGCCAATGCACCTAACCAGCATGTCTTTCGGACTGTGGGAGGAAACTGGAGCTTCCGGAGGAAACCCACGCTGACACGGGGAGAACATTCAGACTCTGCACGGGCAGTGACCCAAGCCGGGAATCGAACCTGGGTCCCTGGCGGTGTGAGGCAGCAGTGCTAACCATCGTACCACTGTGCCACGCCTGGGGGTTCGGGGATAGGGCCTGGGTGGGATTGTTGTTGGTGCAGGCTCGATAGGCCAAATGCTCTCCTGCACTGTAGGGATTCTACGATTCTATGGAAGCCTTGATGCAAGGTTAGAGTCAAAGCCTATTATTGTTTCAGGTTAGAGTTTACTCTACTCTGGATTGGGGCAGACCCTACGTGATATTTCAACTCCAATATCTTTCTGGATGTTTGCAGAGTGGGAAATTTGTTTCTAACCTCTGTTACGTTCGACCTGATCATCGACTTCTCATGTGAGAGACACAAATTTGCCTCCCAAATCAACACCACCTATTGACTGGAATTTGGGTGGGCTGGCCATTAGCTCCAGTATGGTTAATCGATGCGTAATAAAAACAAAAAAAAACGCCAGATGTGCTCAGCAGTTCAGGCAGCATCCTTGGAGAGAAACAGAGTTAATAGGCTGGATTTTCACGGTCCCGTTCAAGATTAAATGGAGATGGGTGTGGAAACAAAAATGGCGGCTGGTGTGCGAGTCTGGGCGACATGGTGGCATGGTGGTTAGCACTGCTGCCTCACAGCACCAGGCCCTGGGTTCAATTCTGGCCTCAGATGACTGCTTGTGTGGAGTTTGCGTGTTCACACTGTGTATGATGGGTTTCCACCGGGTGCTCCGGTTTCCTCCCGCATTCCAAAGATGTGCAGGCTAGGTTGATTGGCCATGCTAACTGCCCCTTAGTGTCAGGGGAATGAGCAGGATAAATAAATGGAGTTATGGGGATAGAGCCTGGGTGGGATTGTAGTTGGTGCAGGCTCGAATGGCTGAATGGCCTCCTTCTGCACTCGAGGGATTCTATGATTCTATAAATCCAGCTCCCACTTGTGGTGTTGGCCAATTTCACTGGGGTGTGGGAAAGGGCAAAGAGATAAGAGTGGGAACATGGAATTAAAATTATTCTTGGGGGTCAAATTTCCAGACTGAACTGAGGTGTTCTTTGTAATAAGTCTATGGGGGCAGAAGTCCCTTCACCAATGTCCCTTTATTTACAATTCCAATAGCAGTACAGAGTGCTATCAGTCAGCAGCCTACCTTTGGGAGTGCCAGAGGAACTGACGCTTCCAGTTAAATACAGGGAAAAGACTCCTGATTGGCCAATCACTTCACTCCTTAATCAGGGAGTTCATACTCCAATAGGCCAACCTCAGTGGCCTGATTGAAGTCATTACATTCTTCAAAATGATCGCACAATCTGAATTTGGTCTCCCAAATCATACAGAGTGATTACATTATGCTACATTGAAATAAGTACAAGTAAATCACTGTTTCACCTAGAAAGCGTATTTGGGGCCCTGATGGTAGAAAGGGAAAAGATAAAAAGGTCAGTTGTTGCTTCCCACGTGCTTGCATGGGAAAGTGCCACGGGAAGGAAAGGCGGTTCTTGGACAAAGCCAGGTCTGAAGAAGTGTGCAGCTGTGGGAGTTAGTGGGCTTATAGTGTCTACTGGATGGCAACCTATCTTCAGGAATGGAGGCAGAGATGTGGAAGAAGAGAAGTGAAGAGCCTAAGATCGAGAAGGTGAGAGATGGGGAGAAATTGAAAGGAAAATTGACAAAATTTTACAGGGTGCCCCATTTAGTTTGTGACATGCGCACGCTGAAGGTATCTATAAAGAAAGATATCAGTGGAGTGGCAGTAACCCATCCCCACTCCCCACTCCTCACTCTCAGCATGGCTCCGTTTCATTTAAGTTCAATACATTTACTTGTGGACATCCAAAAGCAAATGAGCCAAGCCTCTTGTACTGTTCCTTCAGTGTCACAAATGGGGGGAACAGCCAATGTGACCAAACTGATGTTTGTTTCTCTATTGTGGTCGCCATGGTACCATAATGGGTTTAAAGTTATTTTAATGCACTGAGTACTGATTTTTCTCTCGTGTTGCAGAGCTCAAACAGCTTTCCTGTCAGCCAAAATCTGCAAAAGTGACATTTGTGAAAATGTACTGCCTAATCTTATAACAGGGAATTGGGAATAATGTGTAATGATACAAGAACATCTTAGATTTTCTGAGTAAACTGCATTATTGTCCTGGGATTTAATTAGTAAAAGGTTTTCAGATTTTTTTTTGAAAAAAAAAGGCTTCTGGTAACATTTTGTGTGAAACCTAAAAGCAATTTCCTGATCCCATTGAAATGCTGGGTTAGTGATTAGAGCTTTTACTATGTTGATGTAATTGTATTGTCAGTTCCTGTACTTTGGCATGCCTAACACGTTTGCCACAGACTAAACACCTTGGGCGGGATTTTCCGGCCACCCTCGCCCCAAGACCAGAAAGTCCCATCAACGGACCTTTGCATGGGGCGGCACGGTGGCACAGTGGTTAACATTGCTGCCTCACAGCGCTGGGGACTCGGCTTCGATTCCCGGCTTGGGTCACTGTCTGTGAGGAGTTTGCACATTCTCCCCGTGGCAGCGTGGGTTTCCTCCGGGTGCTCCGGTTTCCTCACACAGTCCAAAGATGTGCAGGTTAGGTAGATTGGCTATGCTAAATTGTCCCTTAGTGTCAGGGGGGCTGGCTAGGATAAATACGTGGGTTAGGGCGACAGGGCTTGGGTGGGATTGTGGTGGGTGCAGACTGGATGGGCTGAATGGCCTCCTTTTGCGCTGTAGGATTCTATGATTCTGTCCCGCCCGTTATGACTTCCCATGGCGGGCAGCACGGGAAATTTCCGCTATGTGGATTGGAATGTAGTTGGAACACCTCTCAGACCTGTTCATTTCATAAGAAGAAATCAAGCATCATAAATCATAGATCTCATAATCTCAGTTATAATACATTTTGATATAATGGTGGGACAGAAGCAGCTGGCGAAATGACAATAGGTTCATGCATGCTCAATATTAATCCACAAGTCAACCTGCAACCTATTGAGAGGAAGAGATATTCTGTGAGTTATAATTTCAGAAGTTGCTGGTTGCTTTGTGCTGCTCTGCATTGTGAAAACAACAAAGCCTTTCTGGAGTTTCAAGGAATTCCTGCATTTTCACACTGATTATGAAATAACGGGGGCGATTCTCCCAAAAGTGCTGAATTGGCGGGAAAACTGCTCTAAATCCCGTGTGTTCCGACAGTTCAGCTTCTCACCTGAATCTCCGCACTCTGTGCACTGAAGAAATCCCAGTTGTGAATATCATTAAAAACCCAGAGGGGCGGGGCCTATTCACCCCAGAGTTTGACAGTTCTGGAACTCTGCGCATGCGCAGTGGCCCCAAATTGTCAAACTCCCGTTTGCTGGCCAGCCCGATCACTGGCCAGCCCAGGACCAACACAGTGCTGCCCCTCCAGCACCCCGCCATGGCCTGATTCTGGCCCCCACAACAATTCCCGGGCCAGCCCTGACCCCCCCCCCCCCCCGCCCCCCCCACCCCGCCCCGGAGCACCCCGATGCCCAAGCCCCCCCCCCCCAGCAGTGGCGATCCCCCCACCTCCCTCACCCCGGCAGGCCTCACCCGGCAGACCACCACCACCCCCCCCCCACCAGCCTGCCCCAATCACTGCCCTCCCTCCATCTCAGACCGATCCCAATGCAGAGTGGCAGTGGGACCCCGCCCCCCCCCATCCCCACCAATTGCACCTAAGCCCCACTCACAAAAAGCCCCGCCCCTTGGCACTGCCCAATGAGCTGTGCCAAGGTGCCAGGGGGCACAGGCTGGCACTGCCAGGGTGCACATGCCCAGGGGGCACCACCCTCTGCCACCCGACCCCCTGGGGGCCCTGATTGCCCCCCTTCATTCCGGCGGGGTCTCCCGCTAGCTCCCCGAACGTGGGGAGCTAATCTGAACCCTGCCGGAACGAAGTACTCCTGGCGGGGTGGGAGATTCGATCAGAACCTGGAAAGGCCTGATAATTAACAAAAGTACATTTTTAAAATAGATTAAAAACAGATTTAAATTACTTACCTGCCTTCCCGCTGGTTTCCAGCATGGTCTGATTGGCGACTGTTCGCCAGCTCTGGGAGGTGCGCATGTGTTCTCGGCGCATGCGCAAATCCCCGTTCAAGGCCGCAGACGCGCATCTCCCGACCAGACCCGCCAGGAAAGTGATGGGCCGCAATGGGAGATTCGTGGCCAAGGTGTCTGCAGAAAGCTGGTATTTAAAAAATTAAGGGCACTTTTTAGGATAGAATTTACATTTCTGCAATGCCCCTTGGGCAGCATGGTGTCACAATGGTTAGCACTGCTGTCTCACAGCACCAGGGACCCGGGTTCGATTCCAGCCTTGGATGATTCTCTGTGTGGAGTTTGCACGTTCTCCCTGTATCTGCGTGGGTTTCCTTCGGCTGCTCCAGTTTCCTCCCACAGTCCAAGGATGTGCAAGTTAGGTAGATTGGCCGTGCTAAATTGCCCCTTCGTCTCCCAATGTGTGTAGATTAGGGGGATTAGTAGGAAGAGTCGGTGCAGACACAATGGGCCAAATGGCCTCCTTCTGCACTGTAGGAGTGCTATGGTTCTATGATTCTATCCAGCCAAGATATGGGAACAATTGAAACACATTTGCAGGGATTCTCATTCCTGCAAATTATTCTTAGAGATTGGTCCCATAGTTCAAGTTCAGGGCAGTATGCCAGGCCGAAAGGGATCTTGTTCAGCTTAACTCTATATTTTAAAGGCAAGCTGGATTGTCATTACACCTTGCCCTTCATTTGCATGACCACAAGACCATAAAAAATAGGAACAAGAGTAGGCCATTCAGCCCTTTGAGTCTGTTCCATCTTTTACTAAGATCATGGCTGATTGAACACTCACTAAAGCCATTTATCTGCCTTCTTTCTGTAACCCTTAATTTCCCTACTGAATAAAAACCTCTCAATCACAGCCTTGAAAATGTCCAAGGACTTGGCCTTCACAGCTCCCTGGGGTAAAGAATTCCAAAGATTCACCACTCTTTGCGAAGTATGGGGAGGTGTGAAGGTAAGACAGAAAACCCAGAGAATCAAATGTTGGCTTGGCTCAGTGGTTGAATTCAAACCTTGGTGTCAATGATTATGAATAGAAGGTTCAAGCAAGAATTTGAGCGCACAATCATGGCTCACATTCCAGCATAGCGCTGAGGGAGAACCGCACTTTTAGATGTTCCATCTTTAAACTATTGAACTCAAGTCCCTTCTGCCTCCTCAATAAGGATGTAAAACAGTGGTGGACAACCTTCGGGCCACATATGGCCCATTTGGTTTCTCAGTGCGGCCCCCAAGAGATTTTGTTGACTGTTTCCCATATGCAGGATTGCAAGATTCCGCCGGTTTCCTTCTGTATAGAAAGTAAGGAGTTCAGATATTTGCCAGTCAAGTCAGCAATAATCATACTGTGAGAATCTAAAAATGTAGCTGTACGACAGCAACAAGCTGACCTTCGAGTGATATCTTTGTATATTGTTTTCCAAGCCTGTGTTTGTACCAAGTCTCATGTAAGATTATCTGTGCCACACCTGGGTACGTTGGACTTCACTTCGGATTGGGATTGCAAACAGTGCCTGGACCACTCAAGCTCCAGACCAGCTGTTGTCACCGGGGTCCCTGATGGGCAGAAAGCTGTGAGACTCGTTATTTTCATTTCTCTTGCGTTATTTATTCTTTTGCAATAAACCAGTATAATAGTTTAGAGATATTGGGGTGAATTTTCCAGTTCCGCCCGCCACGAGAATCATAGCAGGCAAGGGGCGGACCATGGAAAGGTCCGTTAACCTTGGATGGGATTTTATGGTTTCGGGGCGAGCTTAGCCAGAAAATCCCGCCCTTTAAATTTTAGTCTGTCTCTTATTTAACATTCTCCCGATCATTAAAAGAACAAAATGAAACACCGTCCACATAGTTTCTTTGCCTACCAGTATTACTAAAGCGTTATGCATATCAAGCAAGGACACTTGAAATGAGTTGCATGCTGATTGTGTATGACATTGACCATGAGAGAAGTGCCCTCCCTTTGCGCCCAATCAAAGTGCTGCTGTGGTTCAATTGGCACTCCCAGACAAATACTGGGTACACAGTGCAGTTCGCACATAATTAATGTTTCGCATTCATAGCATCCTTCTACAGTCACAGACTCAAAACGTTAACTCTGTTTCTCTCTACATAGATGCTGCCAGACCTACTGAGTTTATGCAGCATTTTCCGTTTTTATTTCAGATTTGGAGAGGCAGTGACATAGTCGTATTGTCACTGGACTTGTAATCCAGAGATCCAGGGTAATGGTCTGGCGACCTGGGTTCGAATCCCACCAGGGCAGATGGTGGAATTTAAATTCAATAAAAATCTGCAATTAAAAATAACCAGTTGTCCTGTTTTAGTTAAAAGCAAAATACTGCAGATGCTGGAAAGAAAATTTGTTCATGAGATGTGGCGTCGCTGGCTGGGCCAGTATTTATGACCCATCACTGAGGGCATTTAAGAGTCATCACACATTGCTATTGATCTGGAGTCACATGTAAGCCCAACCAGGTAAGGATGGCAGATTTCCTTCCCTAAAGGATATCAGTGAACTAGATAGGCTTTTACAACAATTGACAATGGTTTCATGGTCATCATTAGACTTTTAATTCCAGATTATTATTGAATTGAAATTCAACCATCTGCCATGGTGGGAATCGAACCCAGGTCCCCAGAGCATTCGCCTCGATCTCTGGATAACTAGTCCAAGGAACGAGATTGGATTGGACAGGGGATTGGCTAACTAACAGCAAGCAGAGAATCTGGATAAATAGGTCTTTTATATGTTGGCAAGATGTAACCAGTAGGATGCCAAAGGATTCAGACCTTAGACCTGCCAGAGACCCGGGTTTGATTTCGGCCTCAGGTGACTGTCTTTGTGGAGTTTGCAAGTTCTCCCCGTGTCTGCATGGGTTTCCTTCAGATGGTCCGGTTTCCTCCAACAGTGCAAAGATGGGTTAGGTTGATTGGCCATGCTAAATTGACCCTAGTGTCAGGGGATTAGCCGGGTAAATATGTGGGGTAACGGGAATAGGGCCTGGGTGGGATTGTGGTCGGTGCAGACTTAATGGGCCGAATGGCCTCCTTCAGAGTGTAGGGATCCCATGATACTATGAAACTAGAAGCAGGGCTAGGCCATTTGGTCCTTTGAGCCTGCTCCGCCATTCATTTTGATCATGGCTGATCAACAAATTCAATATCCTGATTCCCCCCTTCCCCCCCATATCCCCTGATTCCTTTGGACCCAAGACCTATATCTAATTTCTTCTTGAAATCACACAATGTTTTGACCTCAACTACTTTCTGTGGTATATCGATATAAATATAAATTGGATAATATTAGGTACCGTAGCCAAATTTGCAGATGACACTAAAAGAAACTACAAAGGTTCGTGAACGAAGCCCAGTCCATCATGCAAATGTATCTCCAATACATTGATTCTGTCTACACTTCTCGCTGCCTCAGAAAAGCATCCAGCATAATTAAGGACCCCATGCATCCCGGATGTACTCTCTTCCAACATCTTCCGTCGGGAAAAAGACACAGAAATCTGAGATCACCTATCAACCAACTCAAGAACAGCTTTGGGGAGACGATGGCCTAGTAGTATTATAGTTAGACTAAGAATCCAAAAAATCAGCTAATGTTCTGGGGACCCAGGTTCAAATCCCGCCTCGGCAGATGGTAGAATCTGAATTTAATAAAAAATATAGAGTCAGAGGTTTGCAGCATGGAAACAGGCCCTTTGGCCCAGCTTGTCCATGCTGCCCTTTTTTAAAAAACCCCTAAACTAGTCCCAATTGCCTGCATTTGGCCCATATCCCACTGTGCCCATCTTACCCATGTAACTGTCTAAATGCTTTTTAAAAGACAAAATTGTACCTGCCTCTGCTACTACCTCTGGCAACTTGTTCCAGACACTCACCACCCTCTGTGTGAAAAAATTGCCCCTCTGGACCCTTTTGTATCTCTCCCCTCTCACCTTAAACCTATGTCCTCTAGTCTTGGACTCCCCTACCTTTGGGAAAATATATTGATTATCGAGCTGATCTATGCCCCTCATTATTTTGTAGACCTCTATAACATCACCTCTCAGTCTCCTATGCTCCAGAGAAAAAAGTCCCAGTCTATCCCGCCTCTCCTTATAACTCAAACCATCAAGTCCTGGTAGCATCCTAGTAAATCTCTTCTGCACTCTTTCTAATTTAATAATATCCTTTCTATAATAGGATGACCAGAACTGTGCACAGTATTCCAAGTATGGCCTTACCAATATCTTGCACAAGTTCAACAAGACGTTCCAACTCCTGTACTCAATGTTCTGACCAATGAAACCAAGGCATGCTGAATGCCTTTTTCATCACTCTGTCCACCTGTGACTCCACTTTCAAGGAGCTATGAACCTGTACCCCTAGATCTCTTTGTTCTGTAACTCTCCCCAACGCCCTACCATTAACTGAGTAAGTCCTGCCCTGGTTCAATCTACCAAAATGCATCACCTCGCATTTATCTAAATTAAACTCCATCTGCCATTCATCAGCCCACTGGCCCAATTGATCAAGATCCCATTGCAATTCTAGATAACCTTCTTCACTGTCCACTATGCCACCAATCTTGGTGTCATCTGCAAACTTACTAACTTCGAGGCAAAAATGTGAACTGTATATTTGTAACACTTTTATTCCAGGGATCTATGTATCTGTGTTTATTGCTGCCCCATCTCCTGCAAACCTCTTGGCGACCACAAGTCTGAATGAAGCCAGATTCCATTTTCTCAATATGCACCCTCCAACAAACCTTTAGGCGAGTGGGCAAAACAAGGGCCCTTCAGTTTAAAAACGACTCTTCCACACTGTGGCCTGCAAACAGATGCTGTGCCTGCTATGGGTGTTGTGCATGTTTGGAAAAAGTTGACCAGGGCACAAGCATGCTATTTAGCTGGTAAGCTCAACAATGTGGGAGACAATCAAAGGGAAGGTAGGTTAGGAAATGAAGGAAACAGAGGGAATTCATCAGGAACAATTGAATTGATCCCTGTAAGTTTACCTCTTTTAATGTCTTTCTTAAGTGAAAGGACTGAACTTTTAATGGCCGTGTATATTTTCTCTTTATGCTTCCCATTTATTTTTAACTTCATCCTCTCCCATTATGGAGCTGTTTGTTTTTTATCTTTATGTTTCCTTTCCTATTGCCTGATGTCACTTTTCTTCATGCCTTTAGACGTCCTGACTAATGTGATTCAACGTTAAGTTCTTCACAGAAGTAAAAAATACTATGTTAAAGAAAGCAAGAAAGAGTTGCATTTATATAGCATCTTTCATGACCTTTGGATGTCTCAAACTCCTTTATACCCAATAAAATGCTGTATAAGCATAGTCACTGTTGTAATGTTGAAAACATAGCACCCAGACTGTGAACAACATGCTCCCATTAATAGCAGTGTGAAAATTATCAGATAAACCTTGTTTTTGTAATGTTGATTACAGGACAATTGTTGAAGAGAACTGCCCTGCACTTTTTTGAAATGGTGCCATGGGGTCTTTTAGGTCTTTTATCTATGATCATATGTGGCCCTTCTTGGCATGGGCATCTTGGTGGCACAGTGGTTAGCGCTGCTGCCTCACAGCGCCAGGGACCTGGTTTGCACGTTATATCCATATCTGCTGGGTTTCCACTGGGTGCTCCGGTTTCCACCCACAGTCCAAAGATGTGCAGGTTAGGTTGATTGGCCATGGTAAGTTGTCCCTTAGTTTCTCAATATGTGTAGGTTTGATGGATAAGCCATGGTAAATGTGTGAAGTTACAAGGATAAGGTGGGGAGAGGGCCTGGGTAAGATACTCTGTCAGAGACTCGGTGCAAACTCGATGGGCTGAATGGCTTCCTTACGCACTGTAGGGATTCTATGATTCTATGCATGCATGCCTGAATTTAATCACTCCACCATTGGCCGTGCCTCCAGCTACCCATGGCCTAAGGTCTAGAATTCCCTACCAGTTAGATAGTCAAATTTAGTCTTACAACATTTTACAAAATATTTCTACTTAGCTAAACTCAGAAATAAACCTTTTCTAGGTAACAGTCCCTATAGATTCTTAATCCATAAAGTCCATGGGCGGCACGGTTGCACAGTGGTAAGCACTGCTACCTCACAGCGCCAGGGACCCGGGTTCAATTCCCGGCTTGGGTCACTGTCTGTGCGGAGTCTGCACGTTCTCCCCATGTCTGCATGGGTTTCCTCCGGGTGCTCTGGTTTCCTCCCACAGTCCAAAAGACGTGCTGGTTCTGTTTAGCTATGCTAAATTCTCCCTCAGTGTACCTGAGCAGGCACACGAGTGTGGCGACTAGGGGATTTTCACAGTAACTTCATTGCAGTGTTAATGTAAGCCTACTTGTGAGACTAAGAAATAAACTTAAACCACTCCTGCAAGTAACTTTTTACCTTTACTATTCCTCATCTCACCAAAACTAATTCTACGCTCCCATCTCCAGAATTAAGGTTAACTCTCTCTACACCAATGTCATCCTTAATTAACAAGATATACCCCTCCACCTATTCCCACCTTTCTGTCTTTCCTAAATATCACGCATCCTTGAATATTCAGGTCCCAGTCTTTGTCATCCTGCATTAATTATTGTGAATACAGTCCTTTATTACTAGTCCAGCAACATAATGACTGCTATGCTATACCTACTGAAGAAGGGAAAGGGTTAATGTTTTTTTTGTACTCAATGTATTTTGTGCCTAAAAGGTTGAACTTTGTACCTGGAATGTATCACAAACCTAACGTTTCCTTGTGGCGAGTCACCCCTTTTTTATATTGCTCCTGGTAGTAGCATAAGCCATTTGTTCATGTCTTTCATCTTTTACTTTAGTATAAGCCATTTGTTCATGGTTCCCTCGCTTGTTTATATCATTCTGATAAAACAGACAGTTGAATATAGATTTTAGTCTTTCTTTCTCGTAGGCTTGTCTATGATTTAAACAGAGGAAGCAGCGACCAAATGGTAGAGTGCGAGAATGGCCGTTTGAAGGAGGACTCCCACTGGGACAACTGCACTCGTACTCAGTCACCTCAAAGGAAAGCTGCGGAAAGAGCAGGGGACCAGAGGTGACACCTTGACTGCAACGACCAGAAAAATTGTGCTTTATGACCCAAGAATACCAGATGGTCTCTAACCATGATCCGGAGACTATCAGAAACTGTTAAAGGAACTATAATTTACGATCAAGGATTGTTAACTGGACTTTGCTTCATGACTTGTATTGGGAACCCTGATGTATAAATATCCATGCTTCTTGTGTTCAATGAGAACTTTGGCTTCCACTTTTAAGGGGTCAAGTTCTCCCATAAGCTTATGAGAATAAAGCATGACTGTATTTTGACTCATACCAGCCTATAGAGGTATAATTTCCGACTTCACCTACCAACTTCAAGACATACACCTTAGAAATCATAGAAACCCTACAGTGCAGAAGGAGGCCATTCAGCCTATTGAGTCTGCACTGACAACAATCCCACCCAGGCCCTATCCCCCTAACCCCACATATTTACCCTGCTAATCCCCCTGACACTAAGGGGAAATTTAGTCCGGCCTATCAACCTAACCCGCACATCTTTGGACTGTGAGGAAACCGGAGCACCCAGAGGAAACCCGCATAGATATGGGGAGAACGTACAAACTCCACACTTGCAGGAGGCCATTCAGCCCATCGCGTCTGCACCGACTCTTACCCAGGCTTGAACCATAACCCCACATATTTATCCCGCTAATTCCCCCTAATCTATATATCTTGGGACACTAAAGGTCAATTGAGCATGGCCAAGCAACTTAACCTGCACATCTTTGGACTGTGGGAGGAAACCGGAACACCCAGAGGAAACCCACGCAGACACGGGGAGAACGTGCAAACTCCACATTTGCTTTTAAAAACAATCTAGAAAGAATTTTGAAAGAAACTAAAGAACAACTTTGTTTTTTCCCTTCTGTCCTGCTGCCGATTTCTCAGTGTATGGACCGCTGTTAAGATAATTGGGAGAAGTGGGCTAGAGGCCATTTTCAGTGTCACATCAACCGGGAGATTCATTAGCATAGCAGTCAGAATGACCTCACTGGTGTAGCACCATGGTGTTAATGACTGTTCTTGCACTGATGTAAAATCAGCTCCCTCAGAGTGACAAGCTCACGGTAACACCTTCAACACTGTCACTCCCACCTCGCAAGGATAATTTGTTTCAGGTTACTGGAACCACAGGAAACAACAGTAGTAATGATTTGAAACCACTGCTCCTCTCGGAGGCAAGAACGGATATCCACAGGGAACAGCAGACAGAGAGGTTGCTTTCTTAATGACCAACTTAAGGGTCAAACAGAGCTATGCGATGATTTGTAAACTTATAAAACAGAAAAATATTAACTTGGGATGGCTCACTTGGTTAAAACAAAGTACAACCACGCCAGAATGAGACATGGTGAGTTGTTGATGCTGCATGAGGTGCTCTTTCCATTAGGGTCTCCTTGCCATTGGCTGAGGCCTTTTGAGTTAGAGAGGCAGCGAGGCAAATCTGCCATAATCCCGGCCCCCTATCCACAAAAGCCTGCGGCGAGGATAGGACAAACCTCAGATATGAAGCCCTCTTCATGTTGAGGCAGCCTGCTGATACTCTTGATGTGGGCCCAACCACGAAGAATACTGGCTTCTTTTCTCTATTGCAAGGCATCTTCTTAAACCCTTCTCTCCTGTCTTCTCCACCTTCACCCTGTGTCTGCGTGGATTTTGTCCGGGTGCTCCGGTTTCCTCCCACAGTCCAAAGATGTGCGGGTTAGGTGGATTGGCCATGCTAAATTGCCTCTTAGCGTCGGGGGGATTAGCTGGGTAAATACATGGAGTTACGGGGATAGGACCTGGGTGGGATTGTTGTCGGTGCAGGCTTGATGGGTCGAATGGCCTCCTTCTGAACTGTAGGGATTCTATGATTTTCTCCTACAAGCTCTAAAGCTCACGGATGTTGTTTACACTGAGATTGAGAATATCTAATCAGCCACCTCTACCATGTTCCCTCCTTCCCTTAGCTCACCAGGCCTCTAGGACTCTTCCCATACCCAAGCCAAAGCTTGTACCTGTCCTGGGTTTCTCTCCTATCTCCTCTCATGCTCTTGCTAACATTATTGTATTTATAAGACCCGCCTGACCTCTGGAAGCTATTCCCAATGAACTACGCTGCAACAACACTCAAGCTCTAGCAACACTGAAGAAACTTGACACCATCTAGGACCAAGCAGCCCGTTTGATTGTACCACATTCACAAGTATACACTCCCTCCATCACCGACACTCAGTGGCAGCAGTGTGTATTATCTACAAGATGCACTGTAGCACTTTACCAAAGATCCTTAGACAGCACCTTCCAAACCCACAACCACTTCCATCTAGAAGGGCAAGGGCAGCAGATACATGGGAATACCACCACCTGCAAGTTCCTCTCCAAGCCACTCACCGCCCTGACTTGGAAATATATCACCGTTCCTTCACAGTCGCTGGGTCAAAATCCTGGAATTCCCTCCTTAACGACATTGGGGTCAACCTACAGCACATGGACTGCAGCGATTCAAGAAGGTGACTCACTATCACCCTCTCAAGGGCAACTAGGGATGGGCAATAACTGCTGACCTAGCCAGCAAAGCCCATGTCCCACGAATGAATAAAAAAAACAATCTTTTCTTTCCTACATTAACTGACTCTGTTAAAACTGTCTGTCCTCAGGTTCTGTTTTTCTCTCCTCTAAATCTGCTGACCCTCAAAAAGCAAACTGGTGATCCCTCTATCCCGGTGAAATTACTGCCCCCATCCACAAAGCCCTTTTCCACTACAACTGAATACAAATGTCCCAAGCATGTAACTGTGATTGCCTTCTTTATTCATGAAGAAGAATAATTAGCACATGTGCAATCCTGGAGAGGTGTGGACAATACATATTGGATGAAGAGAGTATGTCCGGGGTGCGTGGAGTCCTTGATTATGTTGGCTGCTTTCCCGAGGCATTGTGAACCGTGAGAAGGCTAGGACTTCAAAATGACATAGAGCGGGTGGGCAGGTGGCAGATGAAGTTCAATGCAGGAAAATCTGATTCATTTTGATAGAAAGAATATGGGGAGACAATGTAAAGCAAAGTTTACAACTCTAAGTGGGGTGTGAGAGGAGTGGGATCCGAATGTGCGTAAGTTATTGAAAGTATCAGAGTGAATTTGTGGTTACTACGGCATGCAGGGTGCTGGGCTTTATCAATAGGTATTGAGTACAAGAACAAGGAGGTTATGTTGACCTTGTATAAGTTGATTTTAGCTGGAGTATTGCATGCAGGTCTGGGTGCCACAGTTCAGGAAGGCATTGGAGAGAGTGCAGAAAAGATTCATGAGAATGGTCCCTGGGATGGGAAACTTTAGTTATGACGATAGATCGGAGAAGCTAGGACTGAGAGGAGATGTAGAGTTATTCAGGATTATGAGGGGTCTGGACAGAGAGAAACTCTTCCCACTCATGAAATGATGGAGAATGAGCGGGCACAGATTTAAATTAATTCGTCAAAGAAGCAAAGGAAATGTGAGAAAAAACTTTTTCACGCAGCGAATGGTTCACGTCTGGAATGTTCTACCTGAGAGTGTGGTGGAGGCAGATTCAAGCAAAACACCCATACGGGAACTCAACAGTTATTTGAAATGAAACAAAGTGAAGGGTTACCTGCGGGGAGAAGGTGGGAGAATGGAGCCAGGTGAACTGCTTATTTGGAGAGCGGGTGCTGACATGATGGGCCAAATGGCCTCTTTCTGCATTGTAACATTTATCTGATTCAATACATGGAAGGCAAAAATCTATTGCCATGATGACTTAGGAAGAAATGCTTGAGATGTGCTTGTGGAGAATTCCAGTTCAAAAATAACCCAGGATTTTTTGAAGGATGCAAATAGTTAAATTGTATTTGCGTAAAACTTCACACAATTGCCGACAAATCCTGAGGCAGTCATTTACCTACCTTGTTCTCCCCTTAGGCTGACACTGACAAAGTACAACATGTTTTTAGATTGACAAGTTTGATGGCCCTGGTTAGGAGGATTAAGCTAAACTCAACCGGGGAAGGTGGATAAAACTGAAAACCATGCAGAACTGCACTTAGTTCTGCTTACCGATCCGCACTTAGGAGAATGTAGTCCCTCTAACTCTTGAATCCCTAGCGCACTGTATGTATTGATGAATACAATCTCACACTGCAAGGTTCTCACCTTCACAAACTTAATGCGGCAGACATGGCAGAGAAAAAAATAATGGAGTCTGAACAACTCTCACTGTTATTACTGCGCCAATCCAACATCAACTTGTGATTAGGAAGAGAGAGTCCATGAACTGTCACCAGTCGCTGGTTGATTTGTTCCTCTGTGCCATTAGCTTTTCTCTTGTGCTTTGCTTAATCTTGTACTTAATCTCACTTAAACTTAATTTTCATCCAATTGCTGCATTGACATATTAATAGCGGATTGAACTCATTCTGTTATATAGCACTGATATTTATCCTGCACTTCAATAACATTCTACCTCCCGAATATAAAAATAATGATAGTATAATTTTCACTGATAGCTGAGTATTCTGTTTTATTCTAAACACCTTTGAACTGATTAACATGGTATGTAAGGGAGATCTGTACCTCAAATAGCCAGAAAGCGCAGTCGCAACATGCCACACTAACTCGGGGCGCCCACTTAGGGCTGGCACGGTGGCACAGTGGTTAGCACTGCTGCCTCACAGCGCTAAGGACCCGGGTTCGATTTCTGGCTTAGGTCTCTCTCTGTGCGGAGTTTGCACGTTCTCCTCTTGTCTGCGTGGGTTTCCTCCGGGTGCTCCGGTTTCCTCCCACACTCCGAAAGACGTGCTGATTGGGTGCATTGGCCATGCTAAATTCTCCCTCAGTGTACCCGAACAGATGCCAGAGGGTGGCGATTAGGGGATTTTCACAGTAACTTCATTGCAGTGTTAATGCCAGCCTACTTGTGACACTAATAAATAAACTTAAAACTTTTTTAAAAAGCCAATACTCTGAAGTTGACTGGAATTGTTAAGTAAACCTTCACTTCTGCAGAAACTAATAGGCATTTTATAGAGAAGATTGGGAAGAGGGTCAGTTCCGTATTGTATAGTCCTGATGGGTCCATCTGCTGCACTTTAAGATTACAATGAGGGTAACTGAAATTCATAGAAGCCATACAATGCAGAAGTAGGCTATTCGGCCCATCAAACCTGCAGCAAAAACAATCCCACCCAAGCCCTATCCCTGTAACTCCATGTATTTACCCTGCTAGATTGACACTAAGGGTCCAATTTTACCAAAACTTCGCGCCCATTTTCTGCACCCAATTCCAAGCAGATCGCGGTTTTATCGACACCCGATTCCCCGTGCCCGAATCGGGCGCCCCGACGATTTAAATGCATTAGCATGCATTTAAATTGATTTAATGAACCGCGCGCCCAACTCTACCGCCAAACCCCACTTTACCGTCTTCTGGCCCGCTCCGAATCCACACTTTTAGCGACCTGCAGAATAAAAGTCCGAAGCGGATTTCTATTCTGCAGGGGAACCTCCGAAGCCCTCTCTGCCCTTGTGAAGTCACCATCCTCCTCGCCCATCCTTCGCGGACCCCCCCCCCCCCCGTTAACCACCCCGGCAGACCCCCCCCCCCCTCCCGGATCAGACCCCCCTGGGAGGCAGGCCTCCCTGGCAGATACACCCCCCCCCCCACCCCCCGGGGATCGGACCCCCCTGGGAGGCAGGTCCCCCCCCTGGCAGACCCCCCCCCCCCCCGGATCAGACCCCCCTGGGAGGCAGGCCTCCCCGGCAGACACCCCCCCACCACCGGGATCGGACATCCTTGGGAGGCAGGCCCCTCCCGGCAGACCACCCCCACCGGGATCAGACCCCCCTGGGAGGCAGGCCCCCCTCGGCAGAGACCATCCCCAACATACCTCGATCGCTGGTCTCCCTCCACCATCCTTCCGTTAGCAAGATAAGCCGTATGTTCCTCAGCTAGATCCACTTTGGTCAACACAAAGATGGTCCTTCTGCCTTGTGGATCCAGCTGGCTCACCAAGTCAGTTACAATACTGCGTTCAGCATCTACTGAACCATCTTGGATACAAAGGATAATGAATGGTACTGGTTGATCTTCCTGGTGTTATCAGTACTGTAACATCAGGAATGGCTGCCGACACCAAGGATATAATTTTTAGCATAAGCAAGGCTTACATGCAGAACATTCATGCCATTATCCTTTGTATCCGAGATGGTTCAGTAGATGCTGAACGCAGTTTTGTAACTGACTTGCTGAGCCAGATGGACCCGTCACACCCCCTCTCCTCCTCCCACCCCCCCCAGAGGGTGACCTGGGTCCCGCCCCCTCTCCTCCTCCCCCCACACCCTCCTCTCTGCATCACCCCCCCCCCCCCCCCCCCCCCCCCCCCACCCAGATGATCTGTGTCTGAGAGCCGCTCTCTCTGCTTTTTTCTCCCCGCCCGGGCACGCTGCTTCGGATTTTTTTTCGAACTGAGCATGCGCAGTTCAGAACTCTGATCGGTCCGGCAGTGCTAAGCCCCGCCCACTACGCGAATCGGACCGGAGCCAGCAAAACGCGTATGGGCGCGCTGGAAAGAGGATTCCAGGCTCGGATCTATTTGACGCCCAGATTCGGCACTTTGACTCAAAGTGGTAAAATCAGGCCCGAAGGGTCAATTTAGCATGGCCTATCAACCTAACCCGCACATCTTTGGAGTGTGGGAGGAAACCGGAGCACCCGGAGTAAACACACGCAGGCACAGGGAGACTGTGCAAACGTCACACAGAGAGCGGAATTCCCACCTGTCACGGGATTTGTACCAGGTGGGGCGGGGGGGCGGACCTTGCAAAGGTCCGTTGACCTCGGGTGGGAATTTCCAGCCTTGGGGGCGAGCGCGGCCGGTAAAGTCCACCCTCAGTGTCACCTAAGGCCGGAATTGAACCAGGGTCCTTGGCGCTTTGAGGTCGAAGTACTAAGGTCAAAAAATGTTTGCTCTTACCCAAAGTTGGGCAGTGGTCCAACGCAATACAAACTGAACTTGGTTCGGAGAAGCATTTCAAATAGGAAACGGAAGCTCAGAGTTTCCGCTGAGATTTTCTTGAGGAAATAGGAGAGAGAGAGATGGACGGCTCTCCGAGATTAGACCTGGCTGTGATCTTGCTTTCAGCAGCAGCTCCAGAGGAGGCTTTACCTCGTTAGCAGATCCACATCTTTCAGTGCATTAAGACTGAATGAAAATCACACTGTGGAATTCTTGAACAAATGCATAATGAAAATAAAATTCACACAGCACTCGGGGCAAATTGCTGAAAAATTGTATAGTGGCCATGCAAACACATGAAAATAACTGGGTAATTATCAGATATGCAATTAAACAGAACCAAATGTCCTTTTCAGTCCAATTGTTTACTACTGCACTTCATCACGCCTGCAATTTTTCCACCTCTTAAAGAACCCTGGGTGCTCTATAAATTGCATTCTCCTCTCTGTTTGACCTTTTGAATTCAGCAACATCAGAAGCCAGCCCTGCAGGCAAATTTCTGTTTGAGAGCCAAGATAACAATGCTGGCCAGAAGTTCTGCAATTTGTATGTAATTATCCTGCATTTGCCTAGCTCTGTGGCTGAGCTTTATGACATGCCTGGGCAAATTGGAATAATTCAGCAGAACGCAATACCTGAAGTGTCAGTGCCTCACGATGAGGACTTTCATCACTGTCAAAATGCAGATCATGACAATCTCTCAAAATAGATGTGTGGAAGGAGCGGCCTGAGCGACTGTGTTGCAGATTCTACTTCATCGATGAGGAAGTTTAATCTGCTACACAGCACTCTTCCTCATTGCAACTGATGATTCAACTGTATGGCGTGCAAAATTCTGTTTTTAATTCCTCAACGTACAAGCAAGTTATCTGCCCAATTACTGGAGTGCCTTTGCTGCTTAACACTTAGCATTCAGCTCAGTTCCATCAAGGTAGCATCCAGAGCACTAACTTCACATTTGATTTGATTTAATTTATTATTGTCACATGTATTAAGATACAGTGAAAAGTATTGTTTCTTGCGCGCTATACAGACAAAACATACCGTTCATTGAGAAGGAAACGAGAGAGCGCAGAATGTAGTATTATAGTCATAGATAGTCATTGTGGCTCAGAGTAGTCTAGGTCTGGGGAGGTGACACCAAGAAGCGGCAGCCCTTGTGTTCGTTCTTAGTTTAACGTTTTAAAGTTTATTTACTAGTGTCACAAGTTACATTAACGCTGCAATGAAGCTACTGTGAAAATCCCCTAGTCGCCACATTCCGGCACTTGTTCCAGTACGCTGAGGGAGAATTTGCATCTAACCAGCACATCTTTCCGACTTGTGGGAGAAAACTGGAGCACCCGGAGGAAAACCAGGCAGACACAAGAAGAATGTGCAGACTCGGCACAGACAGCGACCCAAGCTGGGAATCGAACCCGGGTCCCTGGCGCTGTGAGGCAGCAGTGCTAACCACTGTGCCATGACTTTTTATACAGAAAGTTTTTTATACACCTAGTCTGCCGATTGGATCCACAGAGGACCTAATTCCAAAAGATAAATTGGATCCACAGTATTACCCAAGCAAGCCAGGTCAGCTGATTAGTACCAGGGAAGGTCACCAACTGTACTCAGATTTGTTCAGGAGATGTCTATTGCACCACAGTGAATGCATAAACTGCATTTTCATGGGCTTTTCTTCTGTATTGAATTCTGGGGATTTTGACATGAAACAGGAGACAGAAAACCATCTACACACACATTAAAAATAACTTCCATGATTACAGCACAGTTTACAATCTCAAACATCCAAAACTCTTGACAGCCAATTAAGTATTTTTTTTTGAAGAGTAGTCATTGTTGTCCATTGTTGGTAAGTGTATAGACAGCAGGCTCCCACAAATAGCAATGAGATACAAAATCAAACAAGCTTTCTTTTTATTTTTTCTGGTATTGGCTGAGGATAAATGTAGATGGGAGAGCTTTCCTATTCTCCATCAAAACAGTGTGATGGAATTTTCACATTGGCTCCAAATATTTTGTAAGCTTGCTATATTTTTGGACTGTGCCATTAACTTAAGGTAGAAATGGAGGAATGAAGGGGGTCATATGACTTGTTCTTGATTCTGCCTGACATCATGGGTGGCTGGGTTGTTTGAGGTTAAAAGGAAGCCCACGTTGTTTTACTGGGATGCAGGTGCAAGATATAAACAATGACCAGTACAGCTGTGCTGACAGTGGATAGGCTGTTAGTCTCTAAATCCCAGGAAGGTGTTAGGAATGTCACGTTTTACGAACAGTTATTCTTTAAGCTCAGTGTCTAGTAAATAACCAATTCGCATTTTACCTGGAAACAAGGTCCATGTGATTCATGTTGCCATGGAGATGGACTTTGAAAGGGGATGATTCAGTAGGCAGCCATTGTAGGACTGGGTTGCATAGAGGGAGACAGAGAGATAGAGGGAACAATTCTCTATTGTTGACCACACAGAATGCAGACAAGAGCTCAAGCTCAGATTGAAGAGATCTGGTTCACGAGATCTTAAACAAAACTGGAAGATTCACCTAGCTTTGCCCAGAGGAAGGGATTTCCAATTGTCCCTCATGGTGGAAGCCAGTTTGGGGAATAAAAGTTGTCAGGTGGGAAAAGAAGCTGAGAATAGCTTCTGACAGATTCCTAGAGAATGAAGTTTCTACCTAAGGGACAGTGTTACAGATGGGGTAGGGTGGTTGGTTAGATTTTCCCCTTTTTCCTCACCTCTTGGTAATCTGCGACAAGATGTATACTTTTAGAGGGAGTGTTTTAAAGTGTTTAACATTGTGACTTTAAAGGACAAACATCAAACAGGCTCTTTGGTATTTAAATCAAAAGAAAAGAGAAATGTTCATTTACACAACACCTGGAATATAAATGCAATGAAACACACTCCCTCAACATTAAACACACACACAAGATTAAATTTACAGTGAACACGTGCACTTAAATTATTAATAACATTACAAGAAAACAAATTGTGGGGGTGATTGTACCAAAAAGGTTGAAGTGCCACACGGGTGTGAAAATGGAAGAGAATCATGCTGTTTTGTTTGGGCAAGAATCAAATCTTACCTAATTCCATCAAAAAAATTAAGCCAAACCTGCTTCTCACCAGCAGGGAGAGGGGCAAGGCCTAAACTCGCTGAGCAGCAGAGGGCGCTATTGCGCATGTGTCTGTGAAGAGGCATTTGAGAGTGACTGTCTCCCTCAGCTATAGCTGGCCTTCATGGTTGAAACCAACCCCCCTCCGCTACTCCGGGGCTCAGTGGCTGATTGAACCCTCCTGCCAAGCCCGATCACCCGCACCAACGCACTGGCCGATTGCCCCTCTTGCTACCATGGGACTCCGTGACCAAAACCACCTCACCCCCCTACGCACAGACTGGCCAATTGCCAGTTGCATACTGGCAGCAGTTCCCCCCACAATCGCTAAGGCAGATAGGCAGCAGATCCACCCCATGATTGCTGATTTAGAGTGGCAGCAGTCCCCCCAACCCCTGATTGCTGTTGCAGAGTGGCAGCAGTCCCCCCAACCCCTGATTGCTGTTGCAGAGTGGCAGTGATCATTTCCCCCCAACCGCTGTTGCAGAATGGCAGCAATCCTTCCTCCCCCAATCAGCCAGTCCACATATGTCCCCCAGTTGGCCCTGCCCCCTCAGGCCCTGCCCCCTTGGCACTTCCTGGTGCCCAGTCGGCAGCGCCAGGCTGACAGTGTCAGGTTTCCTGGTGGGCAGTGTCAGGATTCCAGGCTGGCACTGCAAGTATGCCAGGCCTGCAGTCCCAGGCTGGCACTGCCCAAGAAGCAAACCCCCTGCCCTGACCTCCTGGGGGCACCTCAATGGCCTCCAGTCCTACTAGCAAGGCCACCACTTCTGCTCCCTTTTGATGGGGATCCTCGCAGGAGAAAACCTTACTGTCAAGGCCAATTCTATTTTAAATAGAATTTAAATATTACAATCTGTCTCGCACCCAAAAGGATCCCATCCGAAATCTAGTGCCGGTAAGATTGCGAGATGCATGAATTCGGGCGTGAACCTGATTTCTCTGCTCTCTCGCGATCTGACCAGCTTGCCCCACCCATCAGCCGGTGGGGCAATAAAGTAAGATCACGGCCTATGTATTTATTGGTCCTTTAAGATTAAATCATTGCGTGCCTAGATGGTGCCCTCTCTCATGGTTCTTTAAAGGTGAATGGAAGTTGGAAGCCTTTGGGTTTTCAGGGGAAGTTTTCACCAAGCTGCTGGGCAAAATAGTTATATTTTGCTAGTCCCCTCACTCTGCCTGGGTTGACTTCTTGCTGAGGCAGGCTTCTGTTCTTCCTGCCGTTTGTCCCAGGCTGACCTGTCTCTGGTTTGTCCTTGGAGTAATAGCATTTGCTACATCACACCAGGTTTGACACATGTGATCACAGAACTCAATATTCCCAGTGGAAGGGCTCCCTGCCCTTTCCGTAGGTGGGATATTCCGGTCCTGCCAAAGGTGACCTCCTGATACGGGCTCCCTAGTGGTGAGGTGCAAGATCCCATTGCCAGCAAATGGCGGGCTGCCTCTGCTACCACAACAATGTGGGAATCGTGCCCACTGAGTCTGGGGTCGACCATTGAAGTTGAGTTTCTGTAAATGTCCAGATAATAGGATTTGTAAGTTCACAAAGAGTTTGTATCTGGGATACCTTTTCAAGGGAAGGGTACCTGACCCACCAACATTTACATTTTATCGACATTACAAAAAGGAGCAGCACGGTGACGCAGTGGCGAGCACTGCTGCCTCATAGCGCCAGGGATCCAGGTTCAATTCCGGCCTCGGGTGACTGTCTGTGTGGAGTTTGCACATTCTCCCCATGTCTGCACAGGTTTTCTCCGAGTGCTCCAGTTTCCTCCCACATTCCAACATGGGCAGGTTAGGTTTCTTGGCCATGCTAAATTGAGCCTTAGTGTCCCAAGATATATAGGGTAAGCGGATTAGTGGGCTAAATATGTGTGGTTATGGGTTAAGCCTGGGTGAGTGTTGGTGTAGGCTCGATGGGCTGAATGGCCTCCTGCACTGCAGGGATTCTACGATTCAAAGTTTTTTGTGCAGAACTCACAAAACGCCACCTGAAGCCCTGGACTCCATTAGGGTCAAGGTAAATTATTCATTTGTCATGCTGTTTTAGTGAAAAGACAAAATTGTTCATCATCCCCGTAAATTCATATGCATATGATGTGATTGTGACAACACAGTAAAATTTAAGAGTGGAAGGAGATATGTGGTCATAGGATGGCACAGTGGTTAGCACTGCCAGGGACCTGGGTTTGATTCCTGGCTTGGGTCACTGCCTGTGCAGAGTCTGCACCTTCTCCCTGTGTTTGCATGGGTTTCCTCCGCATGCTCCAGTTTTCTCCCACTGTCCGGTTAGATGTATTGGCCATGCTAAATTCTCCCTCAGTGTACTCTAATGGGTGCCGGAGTGCACAGTAACTTCATTGCAGTGTTAATGTAAGCCTACTTGTGACGCTAATAAATAAACTTGAAACTTCCTTTAGTACTCTGGGATGGAGATTATCAGGTCCTGGGGATTTATCTCTTCAATCCCATCAATTTCACCACTATTTCTCTACTGATACTGATTTCCTTCAGTTCCTCCCTCTCACTAAACCCTGTATTCCCCAACATTTCTGGGATCTTATTTGTGTCCTCCTTTGTGAAGATGGAATCATCAAAGTATCTATTTAGTTGGTTGGCTACTTCCTTATTCCTCATTATACATGTAGCCTTTTGCCAATTTAAAAAATATAAAGTATTGATGTAAAGTCCATAATATAATGGAACATGACATCAGTAAAACTGGAACATGATACTCTGCAACCAGTTGATTAATTCTCCAGTGAGGATCTAATCCCAGCTGCTAGCCTTGTTTACTGGTTTCAACAGCCTTCAGTACTGACCTCCAATTTCTCTGCTGGGATAATGGCCAACTCCAATTCCAGTGAGAAGTAGTTTCTTCTTCTGGGACACTGACAAAATGGTACACAAACAAGAATTCTGGCAGCCTGAAATACTGACAACTGATTCATATGCAGCACGGTGGCACAGCGGTTAGCACCTCACAGCGCCAAGGATCCGGCTTCAGTTCTGGCTTTGGGTGACCATCTGTGTGCAGCTTGCACATTGTCTGCGTGGGTTTCCTTTGGGTGCTCCGGTTTCCTTCCACACTCCAAAGATGTGCAGGTTGGGTAGATTGGCCATGCTAAATTGTCCCTTAATGTCAGGGAGACGAGCAGGGGAAGTATGTGGGGTTATGGAGATCAATTGGGGATCCTATGCCTGCGTGGGTTTCCTCCGGGTGCTCCGGTTTCCTCCCACATTCTGAAAGACGTGCTGGTTAGGTGCATTGACCCGAACAGGTGCCGGAAGATTTAGGGGATTAACTAGAGCAACTAGGGGAATTTCACAGTAACTTCATTGCAGTGTTAATATAAGTCTTACTTGTGACTAATAAATAAACCTTAGCTTTATAGGGTCTGATGGGTTTGTTGTCAATCCTCCATTTGATTGAGTTTTTTGAAGGGGTAACTAAGAAGGTAAGTGAGGGCAGTACAGTCGACGTTGTCTACATGAAATTTAGTAAGGCCTTTGACAAGGTACCTCATGGCAGGTTGTTGCATGAGGTTAAATCTCATGGAATCTAGGGTGAGGTAGTCAACTGAATATAAAATGAGCTTGATGAAAAGACAGAGGATGGTTGTAAAGGGTTATTTTTCAAACTAGAGGCCTGTAACCAGCAGTGTGTCTCAGGGATCAGTGCTTGGTCTACTGTTATTTGTTATTTATATTAATGATTTGGATGAGAATGTAGGAGGCATGGTTAGTAAGTTTGCAGATGACACCAAGATTGGTGGCGTAGTGGGCAGTGAAGATGGTTATCTAGGATTGCGATGGGATCTTGATCAATTGGGCCAATGGGCTGATGAATGGCAGATGGAGTTTAATTTAGATAAATGTGAGGTGATGCATTTTGAATCGGGGCAGGACCTTCTCAGTTAATGGTAGGGCATTGGGAGAGTTATAGAATGAAGCGATCACGGAGTACAGGTTCATAACTCCTTGAAAGTGGAGTCACAGGTGGACAGGGTGGTGAAGAAGGCATTCGGCATGCTTGGTATTATTGGTCAGAACATTGAATACAGGAGTTGGGATGTCTTGTTGCAGTTCTACAAGACATTAATAAGGTCACACTGGAATAATGTGTACAGTTCTGGTCACCCTAGTATAGAAAGGATATTATTAAACTAGAAAGAGTGCCAAAAAGATTTACTGGGATGCTACTGGGACTTGATGGTTTGAGTTATAAGGAGAGGCTGGATAGACTGGGACATTTTTCCCTGGAGCATAGGAGGCTTAGGGTTGATCTTATAGAGGTCTATAAAAAAATAAGGGGTATAGGTCATCTAGATAGTCAACATCTTTTCCCAAAGGTAGGGGAGTCTAAAACTAGAGGGTTTAAGGTGAGAGGGGAGGGATACAGAAGGGTCCAGAGGGGCAATATTTTCACTCAGAGGGTGGTGAGTGAGTGCCTGGAATGAGCTACCAGAGGCAGTAGTCGAGGCGGACACAATTTTGTCTTTTAAAAAGCATTTGGACAGTTATATGGGTAAGATGGGCATAGAGGAATATGGGCCAAATGCGGGCAATTGGGACCAGCTAAGTTGGTGGCATGGACAAGTTGGGCTGAAGGGCCTGTTTCCATGCTGTAAACCTCTATGACTCTATGACTCAATTCCCAGAAAACCATGAACTGGAAATCAAACAAACTAAGGCCATATGATGGTGAACGTGTGGTTTAGGTTGATTGCCAATGCTAAGTTGCCCCTTACTGTCAGGGTAAATTAGCAGGGTAAATATGTGAGGTTACGGGGATTGGGCCTGGGTGAGATTGTTGTCGATGCAAGCTTGATGGACTGAATGGCCTCATTCTGCAATGTAGGGATTCTATGATTCTATGTTGGAAATTCAACAATCACAGCAGAGGATATTGCTGGGAGCAAGATTTTTCTTCCTTCAATGTCAACCCCAATGTGGTTGATTAGTTTCTGTTGAGATTTCTGTTAGCATGGCGCATACTGTTAATTGTACCAATGGAGGTTAAGTACACACAGGGCAATGATTTGATAGTTAATTGAGTGCATGGATATGGAAGAAGCTCATCCACTGCCAGATGCAGGATCTCTATGGAGGTTCTGACTCTGCCACTGATGGAGGGTGGTGAGGTGCTGTTATACCTTCACACCAAGGTAGTAACTTCCCTAATTCAGAACCAGTATTAATACCTTAAGTTGAGCTCCCTTGTGGATGGTGTGCACTCCTAATGTTTCTCTTCTGCCAAGTGCATGACCTCAATAATGACGTGGAGCTCTTGCTTATAGCCCTGGGAGGTCTCCGTACCTCATTCTGAGAGTTGTCTGTCTTTTTCCGGGAACTGATGAGAGTTTGGAACATAAAGGCAGGATGCTGGAAATCTGAAATAAAAGCAGAAAATGATGGAAAGACGCAGCATATCTGGCAGTGTCTGTGGAGAGAGAAACAGAGTTAATGTTTCGAGTCCATACGGCTCTTCAGAGTTCCGAACTGACTCAGAACGTCTGGCGAGATCTTACCAGCCATTAATTAATGCCACACTCTCATTGCAGCAAGATTGGCGCCCAGCCAAATCTCTGTTCACTTCAGCGGAATGGGAAAATCCCACCAGCATGAATGGCCATAATATCCCGGCCATTAACTCTGTTTCTCTCTCCCTCGATGTGGAGATGCCGGCGTTGGACTGGGGTAAACACAGTAAGAAGTCTAACAACACCAGCTTAAAGTTCTGAAAGCTATTGGCTTTTGCTACCAAATAAACCTGTTGGACTTTAACCTGGTTTTGTAAGACTTCTTACTGTGTCTCTCTCCCTCCACAGATGCTGCCGGACCTGCTGCATTTGACCAGCATTTTCTGTTTTAATTCAAGTCTGGAACATGGCTGCCTCCTGCTCGCTCCCATTCTCCAGCAGACAGACAGGCAATGGTCCAATGGTAGAAGCTCAAATGCCAATTAACTGTGTGCAGATTGAGGATTGAATTGAAAGTCCTGAATCCGTGCTACACGCAGAATAATTTCACCAAACCATCAGGGAAGCAATAGAATAATAAGTTTATGCAAATTTCCCCACAGTACCCTTATCACATTGCTTTCCTGTCAAAGGACCAGCATTAGAAGGGGAAATCAGGTTAACTGAGAGCATTAACTTAACCTTTTGAATATTTACCATGTGTTGCTGCCTCGTTGCGGCACAGAGCAAACAAGTTTCAGGTGAAAAGTCTTAATGCTCTCTGAATATAATTTGTGTAGTTTGCATTCATTCAGCACGTTGGACAATATTTGTTTCTGTAGCATTTATTCACAAAGTATATAAATTATGCAGCTGTGTTCTTTCTCTAATAATCTACTTGTCAATTTTGGACCTGTTATGTAAGTCCAAGTCAATCAGTCTCTGATCTCTGTTTGCTCGAACTACTGTCAATTATTTGGCAAAAATTGTCTCCATTCACTGTTTTATGACAGCCTTGGACTCAACTGCAAAGCCCCTCAATAATCTCCTAAACTCATGGAATCTTACTGTTAAGAGTAAACATGAACGTGGTCCATTTGTGTGATGGGGTTTGCCATTGGGGATGTGGCAAAACAAATTACTTGAACTCATGGAAACTGACCCTGTAATCAAGCCCTAAAGGAAGGGGGTCGGGTAGTGGTGTAGTTACTGGGGTAGGAATCCAGGGTCATAGTCTGGGGACCCAGACTTAAACACATGGAAACAAACCTTGTAAACAAACCCAAAGGGAAGGGGGTAGCATAGTGGTATAGTGACTAGGGTCGCAATCCAGAGACCCAGTGTAATGGTCTGTGGACTCGGGTCAAATCTGACCATGGTGGATGATGAAATTCCCATTTAATAAAAATCCCAATGACAGTCAATGCTGGCACAGCCAGTGACACCCACATTCCATGAAAAAATAAATTTAAAAAACTGCGGGAAGGAGGGAGAATATTGTCCCAAAAATTTATTATACTTTCTAACAACAATAATATAAAGTAAAATTGAAAAAGAGACTTTAGACTTAAGTTGCAAGAATGATTGTTTTTTATTAAAAGGCACTTGAAATTATACTCTACAATTTGAATTTTTCTTTATCAGGTCTATATTTTCTTTATTTCTTTTATTTAAGTCTACAAAATAATGAGGGGTATAGATAAGGTGGATAGTCAACACCTTTTCCCAAAGATAGGGGAGTCTAAAACTGGAGGGCATAAGTTTAAGGTGAGAGGGGAGGGATACAAAAGGGCCCAGAGGGGCAATTTTTTCACTCAGAGGGTGGTGAGTGTCTGGAACAAGCTGCCAGAGGTAGTTGAGGCGGGTATAATTTTGTCTTTTAGAATATAGAACATAGAAAAGCTACAGCACAAACAGGCCCTTCGGCCCACAAGTTGCGCCGAACATGTCCCTACCTACTAGGCTTACCTATAACCCTCTATCTTACTAACTTCCATGAACTTATCCAAAAGTCTCTTAAAAGACCCTATCGAATCCGCCTCCACCACCACTACCGGCAGCCGATTCCACGCACCCACCACCCTCTGAGTGAAAAACTTACCCCTAACATCTCTTCTGTACCTACTCCCCAGCACCCTAAACCTGTGACCTCTTGTGGCAACCATTTCTGCCCTGGGTAAAAGCCTCTGAGAATCCACTCTATCAATACCTCTCAACATCTTATACACCTCTATCAAGTCACCTCTCAGCCTTCACTTCCCCAAGGAGAAAAGACCTAGCTCTCTCAACCTATCCTCATAAGGCATGCCACCTAATCCAGGCAACATCCTTGTAAATCTCCTCTGCACCCTTTCTATGGCTTCCACATCCTTTCTGTAATGAGGCGACCAGAACTGGGCACAGTACTCCAGGTGAGGTCTGACCAGGGTGCTATACAGCTGCAGCATTATCTCCCGATTTCTAAACTCAATTCCTCTATTGATGAAGGCCAGTATTCCATACGCCTTCTTAACCACAGCCTCTACCTGCGACGCTGCTTTGAGCGTCCTATGAACCCGGACCCCAAGACCCTTCTGATCTTCCACACTGCCAAGCCTCTTACCCTTAATATTATATTCTTTCATCCTATTCGACCTGCCAAAATGAACCACCACACACTTATCTGGGTTGAAGTCCATGTGCCACTTCTCCGCCCAGTCTTGCATCTTATCTATGTCTCGTTGCAACTGCTGACATCCCTCTACACTATCCACAACACCACCAACCTTTGTGTCATCAGCAAACTTGCCAACCCATCCTTCCACTTCCTCATCCAGGTCATTTATAAAAATCACAAAGAGCAAGGGTCCTAGAACAGATCCCTGGGGCACTCCACTGGTGACCGACCTCCATGCTGAAAAAGACCCATCTACAACCACTCTTTGCCTTCTGTGGGCAAGCCAGTTCTGAATCCACAAAGCAATGTCCCCTTGTATCCCATGCCCCTTCGCTTTCTCAATAAGCCTTGCATGGGGCACCTTATCAAACGCCTTGCTGAAATCCATATAAACTACATCTACCGCTCTTCTTAGACAGTTACATGGGTAAGATGGGTATAGAGGGATATGGGTCAAATGCAGGCAATTGGGAATAGCTTAATTGTTAAAAACTGGGCGGCATGGACAAGTTGGGCCGAAGGGCCTGTTTCCATGCTGTAAACCTCTATGGCTCTAAACGATCCCATTGCAAAACCTTAAATTGCAATGGAACTTGATTTTCTACCAAATGCAAAACTAGATGGGGCATGTGGGGAAGCTGTGAGAAACTGTAAAAATTCCGCCCTTGTTTCATGCAATTCCCAAATTACTTCAAATGGATGTTCCTCTACCCAGAAACAAAATGGAGCACCGTAGATGTTGTGAAAATGGAAAAGTAGTCAATGACTTTGTTGAGAAACCAGTTGAGCCAGTAGTTGCTTTGGTGTCTCGAAATCCTCATTTGAAATGTAAGTGTACACAGATTGATAGATCATAGAGTTGTTGACTGAAAGCTTTAGTTCCTTAGTGCCATATATTTGCCATTATAAGTGCAGTCTTGGCTCCACTTGTGGTCATGCAAACTTACTGGTGTAAGGTGTGTAAAACATTATTTCATATAGAATGGCAGAAGGAGCCATTTGGCCCATTGAATCTGCATCAACCCTCTGACAGACCATTTCACACAGACCCTATCCCTGTAACCCCATGTATTTACCCCACAAGTCTCCCTAAACTTCTTGGGACACTAATGGCAATTTAGCATGGCCAATCAACCTAACCTGCACATCTTTGGACTGTGGGAGGAAATCGGAGCACCCGGAGGAAACCCACGCAGACACGGGAAGAATATGCAAACTCCACGCAGACAGTCAGCCAAGGCTGGAATTGAACCCAGGTCCCTGACGCTGTGAGGCAGTAGTGCTAACCACTGTGCCACCATGCCACCCTTTTGGTGAAAGCATTAAGATGCATGCAAGGAGCGTTGGGTGCAAGTATGCAGAGTCGGCAGATCCTGATGTCAATCAATGTTTAATACTGATATGACTCAACTTTGAAGCTCAAAGCCTCACTAACACTTTCTCTTAACCTCACACAACTGAGCATGCTTTCAGCATCCATTCCCGAACATTGCTATGTAAAGGGACCATCAAATATCTGTTTACACTGCAGTGGAAGCTGAAATAAATACCATCACACCCAACAAGGTTGGACTCGCAAGTGTATTAATTGAGTTGGCCATTCTTCTTGGAAAGGAAGCTTTAGAACAAAGCCCTGTGCAATACATTTTTTATTCATTCATGGGACATAGGGATCACTGGCTGGCCAGCATTTATTGTCCATCCCTAGTTGCCCTTGGAGGGCAGTTGAGAGTCAACCACATTGCTGTGGCTCTGGAGTCATATGTAGGCCAGACCAGGTAAGGACGGCAGATTTCCTTGCCTAAGAGACATTAGTGAATCAGGTGGGTTTTTCCGACAATCAGCAATGGTTTCAAGGTCATCAGTCGATTCTTAATTCCAGATATTTTTTAATGAATTCAAATTCCACCAACTGTTATGGCGGGATTCAAACCCAGGTCCCCAGAACTATAGCTAAGTTCTGGATTAATAGTCTAGCAATAATACCACTAGGCCATTGCTTTCCCTATTGGTGCTGGATTTATCCATGCTGCTTGAGCTTTCATGCAGATCTTCTGGAAGACCTGCCAATGCACTAAATACTTAATTTCGCATCCGCATTAGCCTACTTCTGTAGCCCACTTCATCCACATTCTCATCTGGGTCTTCTGTGACAGATCTCGTCTGAGGACTCACTCTCTGATATCTACATTATCCTTGGCCCCTGACTGCAGGCTTGTGTCTGATGTCTCACCATTTGCAAATCCCGCTCTGAATCGCTTCCAGTATCTTTATCGAGGTTTGACTCCTGACATTGACACCATCGTGATCTGATGCCTCCTGCCTTTGTAAAGTTTGTTTGGAGGGCCTTTGGATTACATGTGATTAAATCACATCACCCCCTCTGCCCATCTCCTCCACCAAGGTGTCCTTAAAGGGTCAGGGAACACTACAGCCTGCACTTTGCCACGCTACTTCATAATTTGCTCTTCCTGCTCAGACTATGCAAAGATTTCTAGCTCCTGCTCCAGCGAAAATGTACTTTAAGTGGTGCTGGCTGGGTTTAAATAGTGCTGGCTCGATTTAAGTGATGCTAGACTTGGACAAACATGGGTTCCCTATTAAGGCATGCAGCCACTCAACAAGGCATTTAGTGCTGGCTACAAGCAGTAATTACAAATATTAACAGGCAGCATTACATTGACACGCTGTCTGCATTGGACGCAGTGGGTGAAGTTTAATTGTCCATCAATGACCTGCATGCCCAATTTTGTGGCTTTCATATTTTGCCTCCTATAATTCTAGTTTCCGTGGATACTGAGTTATACTCCTTACAGGGGCAAAATTATGTCCATGGATTTCCCTGCAGGAAATGCAAGATGTGATGATTCTCAGGTTGTTTCCTTCAAAATTAATAACTATAACATGTAAGGCATTTTGCTGCATATATCACTAAATTTTAGCTCGAGAAAAGATATCTGAACTTGAAAAGATATCTGAAATGGGAATTGTATTATTTCTTCCCTAATACCTCATTTTGTAGTTCTTTCTGGTGACCTACTTTACTGCTTCATCAAAATGTTCATTTGCCAGATTATGTAATACCAGTTTAAAAAAGTTATATTTACTCCTTGTGGACTGATACTGGTTTTATACTTCCGTCACCAAAATCGTTTTAATGAGAACACAAGAAAGAGCCACACCTGTATCTCACAGCACCCAGGGACCTACAGGATACTGGGCCAGGTTGAAGCAATGGGTTTTAGCTCCCCGCTGTTCATTTCCCATTGGGCGAGCCTCCACTGGCTCCATAAGGGAGTTTGTACTCCATGAAATCCTTGGGGAGATCTATTGACGATCCCCCGTGCCTTTAATGGCCGTCAGAACAATTGTGCTGCTGCCAATTTAGTTACATCTCTTGAATTAATCTGTAAATAAATCCAAACCAGTAATTTTACCATGTATATATTAGTTTTAAAGGTTATCTATTAGTGCCACAAGTAGGCATACATTTACAGTACAATGCAGTTACTGTGAAAATCCCCTAGTCACCACATTCCAGCACCTGTTCGGGCACACTGAGGGAGAATTTAGCATAGCCAATGCACCTAACCAACACATCTTTGGGGTATGGGAGAAAACCAGAGCACCTGGAGGAAACCCACGCAGACACAGGGAGAACGTGCGGACTCCACACAGACAGTGACCCAAGCCAGGAATCGAGCCCAGGCCCCTGGCCCTGTGAGGCAGCAGTGCCGCCGTGCCAGCTTGGTAGAATGGGAAACTACAATGGATACCTGACATTTTTTCCAGGGAACAATTTACCATGGTTAGGGATTAAATATGGGTCCTCTATCCCATATGTGACACAAATACAGTTGCAACATTTGATTTCACAGTAACTTCATTGCAGTGTTAATGTAAGCCTACTTGTGATTAATAAATAAACTTTACTTTACTTCACCATAGACTCAGTGGGTGGGATTTTATGGCCTCGCTCGAGCGAGACTGGAAATTCCAGCCCAAGGTCAATAAACATATCCGTTGTCCGCCCCTCGCCCACTCCGATTCTGTGATGGGTGGGGTGGTAGAATTCTGGCAGATCTATTCACAGGAATTGCTGAACATAAAGAGTAACGGTCATTGAAGTTGGAAGGAAGCCTGAACGGTAAGCATGTGCAGAATGCAACAACAGGTAGAGGTGGGCATGTGTGTGCCAGGAACTGCAGTGAGATAGTGCCTCTGACATTTACAGGGAGATAGGGAATAAATGGCCAGCATGTGTTTGCAAGGAGAAACCCACAGGGAAGGCTGGGAAGTCTTGATAAATTTAAAAGCCAGGATGTCATCGTCATTTTTTCATTAGCCACAGCTTGCCAGACAGGAAGTTGGGGAAGCTGACTGGCATTGGATTGTAATAATTTGATTTGAATTGACTTATTATTGTCCTGTGTATTGGGATACAATGAAAAGTATTGTTTCTTGCATGCTATAGAGACAAAACATACCATTCATAGAGTACATAAGGGAGAATTTTATAAGTTTTTATTAGATCCCCTCTCACTTTTCTAAACTCCAGTGAATATAATCCTAACCAACTTAGTCTCTCCGCGTATAACAGACCTACCATCCCAGGAATCAGCCTGGTATACCTCCATTGCACTCCCTCTATAGCATGGACCTCCTTCCTCAGATAAGGACACCAAAACTGCACACAATATTCCAGGCGTGGCCTCACCAACACCCTGTACAATTGCAGCAAAACATCCCTGTTCCTATACTCAAATCCTCTCACTATGAAGGCCAACATACCATTTGCCTTCAGCACTGGATATTGTCCAATCCACAAAGCCTTGCACCTCCAGTCTTCACTGAGAGTACAGTGGGTGTACCAAATTTCTCAGCCTTTGCACTGGGTTGCTCTTGGAATATGGACTCCAGCAGGCTGTTAGATGTTTCATTGTCCTCCACTTTGCCCCAGTTGAAGCCAGTTTCCATGCCATCATCCTTGTTTGATGCAGATATTCATTGCTGTGAGAGGTCACGAAATGTGCATTGATCGAAATTAGTGCAGATCATCATTTCTCCCCTTCCCCTACTCCACCCCCCCTCCTGCCCCCCCAGGCACTACGCAGGGGTCCCTATCCACAGAAACACCGTTAATAATTGATGACTGTATGCACTGTGGTAGCAATTCTTGGGAACTCTTTTAGCAAGAGTTTGCTTCACATTCCAGCTGAGATAGCCTGCCTCTCCTGCCCCAAACTTGATGCAAGGAGGTGCCCCTCAAGTTATGTAACCAACTATTTCTCTTTAATAGAGAGAGATTTGCCTATTGTTCCTCATGGACTGTGGATAATTACTGAACTTAACCTAGAGATAATACAAAATTGCTTTAAGTGCATATATTTTTGGATCTACTTGTACACTGTACCATCCGTGTATAGTGCCATCAATCACAGCAGCAGTCGATAAGAGTTCCAGAGTGACATCTGATGGAGCGTGGGAGTGACAGCTATTTGAGCAGGAGAGGTGAGTCGGGGAATCATTTTTGATAAGAGAGGGTTAAGTAGATTGCCAAGCAAAGCATTCTGAGGAAAGGGGAGCTTCGAGCTTTGGGTCACTGGATCTCACTGTGTTTTATTGAAAATAAAAATGGCTTGGTTTATGTTTGAAGATCAAAACATTTTCAACTGTCAAGTCTGGAAGCATTTAAAGTTCATCAGTCAGTTCAGTTGGCGGCACAGTTGCACAGCGGTTAGCACTGCTGCCTTACAACACCAGGGACCTGGGTTCGATTCCAGCCTTGGGTCACTGTCTGTGCAGTTTGCACATTCTCCTGTGTCTACGTGGGCTTCCTCCGGGTGCTCGAGTTTCCTCCCACACTCCAAAGATGTGCAGGTTAGGGCGATTTTTCATGATAAATTGCCCTTTAGTGTCCAAAGATTTGTAAATTAGGTGGATTAGCCATGGTAAATATGTAGGATTATGGTAATAGGGCTGGGAGATGTGGTTCTGGATCAGGTGCTCTTTTGGAGAGTTGGTGCAGATTCGACGGGCCAAATGGCCTCTTTCTGCACTGTAGAGGTTCTGTGGTTCTATGGCTAGATGGCTAATGTGCAGTCAAGAATAATGCCAACAGCAAGAATTTATTTCAACAACAAAAACAGAAAATGCTTTGACGAAGGGTCATCTAGATCCGAAATATTGGCTCTTTCTCTCCCTACAGATGCTGTCAGACCTGCTGGGATTCTCCAGTATTATCTGTTTTTGTTTCAGATTCCAGCATCCGCGGTATTTTGCTTTTAGCATGAGCTTGCGTCCCATTCCAGCTGAGATAGCCTGCCTCCCCTGCCCCAAGCTTGATGCAAGGTAGTGCCCCTCAAGTTAGGTAACCAACTATCTCTCTTTAATAGAGAAAGAGATGCCTATTGCTCCTCATGGACTGCAGGTAATTACTGAAGGTAACCTGGCGATAATACAGAATTGCTTTCAGTGTATATATTTCTGGACCTACTTGTTGGAGGAGGGGAAAAATGTCAGAGCCAAAGGGAATGATTTTAGCAACGTAGGAACAGAAGTAGGTCATTCAACTCTTTGAGAATGTTCCACCATTCAATAAGATTATGCTTGATCAATGACCTAACTCTTGAAATCCCACATCTCTGTCTCCCCTGCTCCTCAGCTGGAATGGGATGCAAGCTCATGCTAAAAGAACCAAATTTCAACCACCCTTCGCATGTCGTAATGTTTGCTAATTCCATTCCTAAAAATGCTTGGCTCTAACTTCTAAACTATCTTATGGTCAAGTTTGAATTCCTTGCTTGACATCAGTTTTCACAAACTGCAATTGATTCTAAATTTAAAACTGTGATTGATATATTTTTTGATAATCAATGTTATTAAGAGATGTGGGATTTCAGGAGTTAGATCATTGATCAAGCATAATCTTACTGAATGGTGGAACATTCTCAACGAGTTGAATGGCCTACTTCTGTTCCTGCGTTGCTAAAATCAATCTTGGCAAAGCCAAAGGCAGTCCATTTTTCCCCTCCTCCAACAAGTAGGTCCAGAAATATATGCACTGAAAGCAATTCTGTATTATCGCCAGGTTAACTTCAGTAATTACCTGCAGTCCATGAGGAACAATAGGCATCTCTCTCTCTATTAAAAAGAGAGATAGTTGTTACCTAACTTGAGGGGCACTACCTTGCATCAAGCTTGGGGCAGGGTCGGCAGGCTACCTCAGCTGGAATGGGACACAAGCTCATGCTAAAAGAACCAAATTTCAACCACCCTTCGCATGTCGTAAGGTTTGCTAATTCCATTCCTAAAAATGCTTGGCTCTAACTTCTAAACTATCTTATGGTCAAGTTTGAATTCCTTGTTTGACATCAGACAATATTATTTGATATCTTCTTTCACACAGTAATGAGTTACCTGCTGCTACTGAGATACCGAAAGCTTTATTGTGAAGAAAAATAATTAATTTCTCAAGATAGAAAGTAAGCCATCATGTTTAGGAAGGTTGAAGACAAGCAGACAAGCCCCTCCCTTTCTAAAATAATGATGTGGAGATGCCGGCGTTGGACTGGGGTAGGCACAGTAAGTAGTCTCATAACACCAGGTTAAAGTCCAACAGGTTTATTTGGTAGCATGAGCTTTCAGAGCAGCGCTGTTTCTAAAATAAAATTATTAACATGTTCATATTCATCACCTATTTCAAAATATTGAAATGTACACCAAATGCAGAGAGTTTTCGGTAAACAGAAATTTCTGGGGGATATACCCCCCAGGCTACCTCTCCCCTCAAAAATAAATCTTGTACTTTCAACAATTATACTCCTTTGATTTGATTTGATTGATTGTTGTTACGTGTATTGGGATACAGTAAAAAGTATTGCTACTTGGGCGCTACACAGACAAAACATGCCATTCATAGAGTACATAGGGGAGAAGGAAAGGAAAGGGTGCAGAATGTAGTGTTACAGTTATTGCTAGGGTGTAGAGAAAGATTAATTTGATATGGGGTAGGTCCATTCAAACGTCCGATGGCAGAGAGAATAAGCTGTTCTTGAATGGGTTGGTACGTGTTTTCAGACTTTTGTATCTTTTTCCCGAAGGAAGAAGGTGGAAGAGAGTATGTCTGGGGTGCCTGGTTATGCATTTCCGACAGAGTCAATGGGTAGGAGGCTGGTTTGCGTGATGGACTGGGCTACGTTCACAACCCTTTGTAGTTCCTTGCAGTCTTGGTCAGAGCAGGAGCCACACCAAGCTGTGATACAAGCAGAAAGAATGCTTTCTGCTTTTTCAAATGTACACACACTTAAAAATGAATGATATTTGGGTACAGTATTAATTGCTAAAAGTATATGCCTGAGTCCCATTATACTTTCAGAGTAGCTTCTTGCTTTGATCAGCTGTTATTCTGCAGTTGTCACTTTTTTTGGTTGGTTGACATTGCTTAAAGTTTTAGGCATGTATACATGGGGTTTGTGTAGATGGCAGTCATTTTGGTGTTGCCATGGTATGGGATCTAAGGATTTTATTCAGGAACCTGAAGGTGTGGAGTCCACCTTACGCAATGTGTTTTATCTGGGAATTCAGAGATGGTGAGAATCAATTCAGAAGTACTGTGCAGCTGTATTTCTTGTTGCTTGTGATTACCATATACACATCATTATTACTGTGCAAATGATGCTTCATTTCCAACTAAAAGCTTACAATTAAAGTGCTCGCTCCACATCTCTGCTGTTTACAACGCATTGTACAAGTTTGACTTGAATTAATGTTTACAGTGGTACTTGTTAACACATCCCCTTGCATTAACCTAACACATTGGCCCCCCTGCCGAGCACCAGAAGTTCATGAACTACTCACTCCCCTTGGCTGGAACAGAAGGCATGGTAGGGGAGCAACAAATAAAAAAGGCTTGGCCTGTTTCAGTGAGTAATTTGGGACCGGTTTAGATCTCAGCTTTGAGACATGGTAGTTATCTTCAGAGAAAAAATTAAAGACTGCGACGCAGTCATGTCAGGAACACAAAAGCAATTTGAAAATAGCTTGACCTCCTGATTGCTCTCACAGCATGTGTGAGTGGGTACCAACATTTACATTGTACACAGAACACATCACGTCGCTGCGAAAAGAGAAAAACAGAAGCAAGAGGAGTATTGAAGACTAAAAACAAATAATGAATGATGAGAATGGAACCAAACTGCAGACAAAGATTCAGCTTAGAAATACAACCAAATCATCCGTGCTCACGCAAGTAAATTACTCACATTTGGGGACTGAAGGTTTGATTTTATCCTTTTTTTAAAGGGGTAATCCAATAGAGAAACTTCCAAAGACACAACTGACAAGTGAATCAAATATTTTAGCCGGGTTGACTTCATAAATAGATGAGAACAAGCCCTCACAGCGCCATGCATTGGCCATGCTAAATTCTCCCTCAGTGCACCCGAATGTGGATACTCGGGGATTTTCACCATAGCTTCATTGCAGCGTTAATGTAAGCCTACTTGTGACACTAATAAATAAACTTTAAAACTAAAAGCTGTCTTAATTCTTCACAGGATGGGGAAGGTGATGCGCATTATCACACACGAGGCTTGAGATGCTCAGGAAATAAAGGCTTTTATTTGCTGTTACAACGAAGCTACTAATTATATACACGATCCCAGACTGAGGGGTCCCAGACAGAGCAGTGACCTTTATACCTCTCCCAGGAGGCGGAGCCCGACTGGGATGTACCACAATAACTATAATACAAGGTGTAACAGCCCAACCCTAACCCCAACAGCAACAAGTAGAACAACCCATCCCTAACCCCAACAGCAACATATATACATACTTGTAGGACTGGCCAGACCCTAGCTCAGTACTATCTAGTGGGAACCAACGATGGTTCACCACAGAAGGGAGGAGTGAAATGCTTGCCTGGCATTCGGGGAGGGGGCTGAGGGCACAGTGGTTAGCACTGCTGCCACACTGCGCCTGGGACCTGGGTTTGATTCCTGGCTTGTCCGTGCGCAGTCTGCACGTTTTCCACATGTCTGTGTGGGTTTCATCCAGCTGCTCAGGCTTCCTCCCACAATCTGAATGATGTGCTGGTTAGGTGCATTGGCCATGCTAAATTCTCCTTCAGTGTACCCGAACAGGAGTGTGGCTTCTCAGGGATTTTTCACATTAACTTCATTGCTGTGTTGATGTAAGCCTACTTGTGACTCTAAAGAATAAATTTTAAATTTAATACATAGTACCATCAATCAATATTAACTTGATATGTGAGTCATCAATACATTCTATATGCTCCATGCTCTTGTAGTCCTTTATTGAGACTGCTGCTTACAGAATTAAAAATCCCAGTTCTGGTCTCATTCATGCCACTATCCACGTACATCTTTGAATTTCCATCTGGACTTATTTTGAATGCTCGCTAATTCCCTGTGTTTTCCCCATCTGCATCCACCAAACCCACCCCCCCTCCCCCTCCCCGCCCCCAGCCCACCCTTCCCCTCCACCCAGCCCATAAGCATGTTGGACTGTGTCATTGATACATGATAAGGGTCTGAAGCAATATAAAACAAGGGAAAAGGAAAATGCATCCAGTTCAGCAGTTTCAAACATTGCCCTGTTTATAGCAACAAGCAAATCTGTCCCCAATCCATTCATGAAACATGGAGACAAATGGATAGTTCCCGCCCACATCAGTTTGAAACCCAATTCTGTGGGCTGAACCCAGAGCAACGTATCTGACATGCTGTGAGGGTGGCCACGAGTGCCCACCTCATTGTGGCTTGTGGCAGCAAATCAAACATCCCCTCCATACACGAACCAATTGGGAATTGGCTGATTAGTTTGTTGCAGATTCCCTGCCACTATTATTCATTAATTAATTTGAGTATGAATAAATTGATAACATGTAGTTTATTTCACCAATATTTCTTCTCAGTTTCCATTCTCTATTAAAGATGGGGCGGGGGAAGGGGGGTGATCTTACCTCCTGCCAGTCAATGAGTGGGCAAAGTGGTAAGATTGTGAAATAGGCGAAAAATTAGGTTTGTGTCTGATTTCTCGTCCGTCGCAACCTTATCGGACCCAGATATCAGACGGGATCAGCCTTGCAGCCGAAAAGGGCATGAGGCTGGTTATAATATTTAAATCTATTTTAAATGTGATTTCAATACTACCAGTGAGCCCGGGACACTATCATCTGGGCTCACTTGCCTTTGCGGCTTTGCCGGGGATGGTCCTCACCGGTGAGGATTATGTTTGGCCCCAGGTCGTGATGGCTTCACCAGAAGGACTGGTAGCCATTGAGGCCCCCTGGGAGTTCGAGGCAGGAGGGGTTGCCCCTTCAGCAGTGCCAGCCTGGCACCCTGGCACAATCCACTGGGCACCCTGGCACTGTCAGCCTGGCACATTGGCTGTGCCCACCAGGCACTGGGCAGTGCCAAGAGGGAGAGGCCTGAAGGGGACATGGTCTACTTGAGGGGATGGAGCCTGGATGGGGGCAGAAACTAAAGGAAGACGGGCGGGAGGATCATTTTTGCTCACTCCAAAACTGGGGTCGGATGGGGTAGGTGATTGTCTGGGCCATGTGGCAATCGGCCAGGCTGTGCTTGTTGGGTGGGGGGGAGTGATTGGCCAGGCTGTGTTGGGGGGGTTTGGGATTAGCTGGGCCAGGCAGGTGGGGAGGGGCAATCAGCCTGGCCTTGCAGGGGTTGCAGGCGGAGGCTACTGTTACACAGAACAGAGAGATCTGCGCAGGTGCGATTGTGCCCTTGACTGTGAGCTGCTGGCTTTCTAGTGAGCTCAGGCCCCTCCCCTTTCTGGCGGGAAACAAATTTAGCAATATTTTTGCACAGCGTGGTATAAGACTGGACTTGTGTCCTCACCCAAAAATGGATATGGAACTGTCCCGTTTTCCCGCTTGTTCAGGATTTAGAATTTCTTTGATAAGATTGCTCCCAGTGACTGGGATTTTTATGGGACCAGAAAGTCTTACCCTATTGGCTGGTATAAGGATGGTTACAGCCAAGGTAGCTGCATTCACATTGTAACACGTGTTTTTTATTTCAAATAAAAAATTTTTTTAAAAAACAGCAGTGAGCTGAGGGATGAGTGCAAAAGGCAGGCAAACATCTGGGAGGAGAACATTTGTCAACTGACCTCTTGGAGAAATGGAAATACGTGACAGTTTGTAACTAAGATGCCGCTTTATGTAATTTGACGAATTGTAATTTACAGATGATTTTATCAATATTCCCAACAGCACAACATAAGCTGGGATTTTCTAGGGATCATCGTGGGTGAGACAAAAAGATTCGCTGGACCTGCTGATGCTTCGTTGACTTTGGGTGGGAATTTCCAATCCCTTTGTATCTCACTGATACCAATGTCCATCCAGGACCCTCCACATCTTCCTGTCCCCCTGACACCATGGGTGGAATTTTACTGCCACTTTATGCCCATTTTGCAGTGGGAAAATGCCATAAAATCGGGCGTAAAGCTGCTAGTGCGAGTGGTGCTGGTTTTCGCGACTGGCGCGATATTACGACACCCAGATTTTGGCATGGCTAGCCTCTCACTGGAAATGGGCGAGAGGCTGATTCATTTATTTAAATGTATGTGTTTGCTCATTTCCATGTATTTTGTGAGCCCGGCGCTCAATCGTCCGGGCTTGCTTACCTTTATGGCCTCGCCGGGAGAGGTTCTCTCCGGCAAGAAAGACACCTGCTCCCATAAACGGGGAAAAGTCATGATGGCCTCGCTGGTGGAACCGGAGGCCATTGAGGTCCCCCCCCCAGGTGGGCCGAGAGCAGGGCGGGGGTGCCATTTGGGCAGTAACTGCTCTTTGGGCAGTAACTGGCAGTGCCACCCTAGCACCTGGGCAATGCCAGCCTGGCACCTGGGCAATGCCACTGGGCATCTGGGCAATGTCCATCAGGCAGGGCATCTTGGGCCATGGGCCCATGTGATTGCAGAGGGATGGGGAGGAGTTAGTTGAGGCTGTCTGCAGTAGCAGGGGCCTGACAGCTCTCTCTGTTTGTCAGACCCCTGCTACTGTTAATGCGCATGTGCAGCATCAGAGGTCTGCACATGCGCAATACCTCCCTCTATAGGCTGTCTGGCGAGTTAAGCCCTGCCCCAGCCTCTCTGGCCAGAAACAGGCGCATCCAAAATTTCACAGATGGAGTGCATAAGATTGGGTCTGAAAACGCACCCAGAAAATGGATCTGGAATTCTCCCAGTTTCAGACTAACTGGATACTTAGAAAAAAATCTTGTAAAATTCCATCCCACTTCTTCTTCTAATCCTTGCCCTTGCCATGTATTCACAATAGTCTCTGACCTTTCCCTCTCTGATGCTAAATGTTCTGGACTCAGCAATGGACTCACTTCCATCCCCATTGGCCCTCACCTCAATGAATTTCAGGCTTGACATGATGCTGAACATTTCTTCCGTCGCCTTCATCTCTGTGCTCATTCTTTGAGTGGGAGTCCTCAGTGGATGCTTTCACCCATCTACAGTATTCTCCCTCTACCTGGAACCCACCCTCAGACTTCCTACCTGCTCCTCATAGAATCCTATACTACAGAAGGAGGCCATCGGCCCATCGAGTCTGCACCGCCAACAATCCCACCCTATTCCCGTAACCCCACGTATTTACCTTAGCTAGTCCTCCTGACACTAAGGGACAATTTAGCATGGCCAATCCACCTATCCCACGCATCTTTGGACTGTGGGAGGAAACCAGAGCACCCGAAGGAAACCCATGCAGACATGGTGAGATCGTGCAAACTCCACACAGACGGTCCCCCAAGGCCGGAATTGAACCTGGGTCCTTGGCGCTATGAGGCAGCAATGCTAATAACTGTGCCACCATGCTGCCCCTTGCGATTTTGAGAATTTTTGGCACAATCTTGGCTGCTTCAATTTCTCTGTTCCCCTTACCCACTCCAATCTGTCACTTTCTGAACTTGCTACACTTTGTTCTCTTGGGCCCAACCCTAACTTGTTATCAAACCTGCCCACAACAGTTCATTGCTGAGTCCAGAACATTTAGCATCAGAGAGGGAAAGGTCAGAGACTATTGTGAATACATGGCAAGGGCGTTGTTGTTTGACATACTGACCCCCATCTCAAAGAGGCTGAATGTCAATTCTCAGACACTTCCTCCCACCTCCCTTTGGACCACAGCCTCAAAACCGAACATCAAGCCTTTGTTTCTAGGACTGTCATTGCCTGACCTCATCACCGCTGATTATCTTCCCTCCAGTTTCCAACCTCAGTCTGCCAACCCCACACAGCCTGCTTCTACCTTCTTCCCAAAATACATACATAGGGCTGCCCTGGTAGACATATTCCTACCCCATGGAACTCATTTCTTCCTATCATGACTGTATCCCCTTTTCCCCTTGTCCAGTCTCCTCTCACCTACATTTGTGATTTCACTGATACCCTACATCATATCAACAATTTCCAATTCCTTGACCCTAACCACTTCCTCTTGAATATGGATCCAATCCCTCACCATCTCCATTCCCCTCGAGGAGAATCTGAGAGGTCTCCTTTTCTTCCTTCAGCAGAAGCCCCCAAATTTCCCATTCACCATCACTCTCCACTGCCTGTCACCGTAATCATAGAATCCCCACAGTGCAGAAGGAGGCCATTCAGCCCATCAAGCACAATCCCACCCGGGCCCTAACCCCCTAACCTCACGTTGTCACTCAACAATTTTGGCTTTAACTTGTCTCACTTCAGGCACCCACCCCATGCTCGACAGGGCAGACTGGCAGACTCCTTGTGTATATTTAAAGGGCAGGAAAGTGGATGTGAGGAAAGTCGGATCAGCCATGATCCTATTGAATGGCGGAGCAGGCTCGAGGGGGCGAATGGCCTTATGGTTTTATTTCCCTGATAGTAAAAACAAAATTGATGATCACAGACAGGCGGAGAGCCTGGACATCTCAGGTGACTATTAGGGAAATATGGTAATTTGATGTGGAAAAAGCTAGGTACATATTTTATACAAACTGGGTGAACCCATTTATATTGTGTTATTAAAATGAAAATAAAATGTGGTGATGTAGGAGGAGACAATCAATGTAAATAAACACATTGCAGTTGATGAATAATATTGCGAGGAAATGTTCTTTCAAATAAAAATTAACAATGGATCCTTAGAAGAAAATTACCTGCTGTGACAGATACGCACTGAAGAATTCTGGAAAGATCTCGGAAGGTTAAAGGTTTATATTGCAGCAGTAAACTTGATGAGGGGTGTGATTGTCACTTACACAGATTCCTTCACAAGGGCACTATCTCATGGCGGAAGAAAAGCCATGAGCGAACCTTTTTCAGAAGGCGAAGAATTTTCTCATGAAAAAGAACTCCTTAAGGCAAATAATAAACTCAGTTTTGAGACAAAGGCTTTCATGTTCGAAGGGGCAGTGTGGGTTTTGCAGCTGAATCCATTAATTACTCTGCCACTTTTATTGCAGCTTCAGGCATTGCTTTAGTAGAAAGAATCAAGACAGGTCGCAAGGGTCCTTGTGAGTTTGATTATCTGAGGTGATGTGCCGGCTCCAACTCCGTGGGACAGAGGCATCGCAACAAGCACAACCCAACAGCAACAAGACAGGGCATGAAGGGTATACCTAACCAGTATCTAATAACTCTGTTACAACAGAAAATAGAAGCAGGAGTAGATGATTTAGCTCTTCGAGCCTGCTCCACCATTCATTTTGATCATGGCTGATTATCAAATTCAATATCCTGATCCTGCCTTCCCCCATATCCCTTGATCCCTTTAGCCCCAAGAGCGATATCTAGTTTCTTCTTGAAATCACAAATGTTTTGGCCTCAACTACATTCTGTGGTACTGAATTCCACACTTTCATCACTCTCTGGGTGATGAAACTTCTCCTCACCTCAGTCCTAAAACGGTTTACCCCTTAGCCTCAAACTATGACACTTAGTTCTGGAATTCCCCATCATCAGGAACATATTTTCTGAATCTACTCTGTCGAACCCTGTTAGAATTTATAAGTTTCTATAGATCCCCTCTCACTTTTCTAAACTCCAGTGAATATGATCCTAACCAACTTAATCTCTCCTCATATGACAGACCTGCCATCCCAGGAATCAGCCTGGTAAACCTTCATTGTATTATAGCAAGGACATCCTTCCTCAGATAAGGAGACCAAAACTGCACACAACACCCCAGGTATGGACTCATCAACGCCCTGTACAATTGTGGTAAAACATCCCTGTTCCTATACTCAAATCCTCTCGCTATGAAGGCCAACATACCGTTAGCTGATGTCCAACATACTATTTGCATGGTACTTACATGGCAGTTTCGCTGTTACTGATTATCATAGCTGGGCCTGATTCAGAATTGAAGCTGTTCTACTTTAACCCTTTTGAGAGCCAATAGGAATTGAAATGAAGGACGTATTACTCATGACAAGCTGAACACAGATGTTTGAATGGTTCCGAAGTATAAAACATTGCTGTGAGATAGGTCATTGAAATCCCAATCAGTTACTTAAATTTTGTTTTTAAAATTTACATTCTTTTTTATTCCTAATGGCATGGGGCGGCACGTGTGGAACAGTGGTTAGCACTGCTACCTCACAGCGTCAGGGGCCCGTGTTCAATTCCGGACTCAGGTCACTGTCTGTGTGGAGTTTGCACATTCTCCCCGTGTCTGCTTGGGTTTCCTCCAGGTGCTCTGGTTTCTTCCCACAGTCCGAAGATGTGCGGGTTAGGCTGATTGGCCATGCTAAATTGCCTCTTAGTGTCAGGGGGATTAGCAGGGTAAATATGTGGGGTTACAGGAATAGGGCCTGGATGGGATTGTTGTCGATGCAGGCTTGATGGGCCGAATGGCCTCCTTTTGCACTGTAGTGATTCTATGATTCTATTCTATGATTCACATTGAGGTCAATAAGACATGCAGTTGAACTGATAGTTTTCCATTTTAAATGCTGCATTTCTTCCACTTTAATCAATTCTCCTTAAATATTGCTAACTGAAAAGCAAGACTGGACAAGGTTATGGGGATAAAGCAGGGGAGTGGGACCAGGTAGAGTGCTCTTCCAGAGAGCCAGTGCTGACTCGATGGGCTGAATGGCATCCTTCTGCACTGGAAAGATTATGTGATTCTTTAGGGAGATGCAGGGGATCCCCAGTGAGCTGGGGCTGGTTCCACAACCAACGTCACAAAAACAAATTTCAAGAGAAAATTATTGTGGATGCTGGAAATCCTCAGCAGGTCTGACTGCATCTATGGAGAGAGAGAGAGACTATTAATATTTTAGGCTGGTTATTCCTTGTCAGCACCAGGAGCGTTTCGTGATGTAGCACTTGCCATTCTAAAACACCAAAGGACGGCACAGTGGTTAGCACTGCTGCCTCACATCGCCAGGGACCCGGGTTCAAATTGCAGCTCAGGTCACTGTCCGTGTAGAGTTTGCACATTCTCCCCGTGTCTGCGTGTGTTTCCTCCGGGTACTCCAGTTTCCTCCCACACTCCAAAGATGTGCGAGTTAGGTGGATTGGCCATGCTAAATTGGCCCTTAGTGTCAGGGTGATGAGCAGGGTTAATATATGGGGTTCCGGGGTGGAGTCTGGGTGGGATTGTGGTCGGCACAGACTCGATGGGCCAAATGGCTTCTTTCTGCATTGTAGGAATTTTATGAATTTCGACCCGATATTGTTGAACTCAATATTGATTCATAGTCATAGAGTCATTGAGTCATAGAGGTTTACAGCATGGAAACAGGCTTTTCGACCCAACTTGTCCATGCCGCCCCCTTTTTTTAACCACTAAGCTAGCCCCAATTGCCTGCATTTGGCCCATATCCCTCTATACCCATCTTACCTATGTAACTGTCTAAACACTTCTTAAAAAACAAAATTGTACCCGCCTCTACTACTACCTCTGGTAGCTTGTTCCAGACATTCACATGTGACTCCACATTCAAGAAGCTATGAACCTGTACCCCCAGATCCCTTTGTTCTAATCCACACAAGTCTGCAAAGAATTGAGCCAGAAGATGAGATCTTGTTCCTAGTGTTAACTCTAAGCTTCACTGGGACAATGTAGAAGGCCAACAGAAAAGAGCAGAGAATTAAAATGATAGGTGACTGGAAGTTAGTGATCACGCTTGTTGACTGAATCAAAGCCTTCAGCAAAACCATCACCCAATCTATAATTGACCTCCCCAGTGTAAAGCAGGCTGTGCAGTGGAAGTGAATATAGTCTATTAAATGGATACAAATGCAAATCATAGAATCATGGAATCATAGAATCCCTACAGTGCAGAAGGAGGCCATTCGGCCCATCAAGTCTGTACCGACCACAATCCCAACCAGGCCCTATTTCCGTAACCCCATACATTTACCCTGCTAATCCCTCTGACACTACGGTCAATTTAGCATGGCCAATCAACCTAACCCGCACATCTTTGGACTGTGGGAGGAAACCAGAACATCTGGAGGAAACCCACGCAGAGACTGGGAGTATGTGCAAACTCTGCACAGACAGTGACCCGAGGCTGGAATCGAACCCGGGTCCCTGGTGCTGTGAGGCAGCACTGCTAACCACTGTGCCACCGTACCACCCAGTTTAACCTGAAAGAAACATTTGGGATTGTGCAAAGGAAGAAGGTGAAAGGCGACGTTTTGTCTCCTTCGCGGAAAGTTGCTGTTAAAAAAAAGGGTTGACTGAGGAGTGAACCAGAATATCAAAGAGGGGGCAGCCCCTTCAGCCTGATGTAAGGGGCGAAGAGGGGTTGATGTGTTAATGTAATGGTGATCAACACATGTGGGGGGAATGTTCCCATCCCACCCGCCACAGGGGGAGGGGGTGTGGTCCATGCAATGGTCCATTGACATCAGGGGGCATTTTCTGGTTTTGAGGAGAGCGCGGCCAGAAAATCTCACACATGACATGTTGACTGCAGAGGCTGGTGGGATGGAAAGTGAGGACAAGGGAGATTCTGTTGTGCTTCTGGGAGGTGGACAGAAATGAGGGAAATGGAAGAGGCACGGTTGAGGATACTGGCAAACATGGTGGTTGATGTTTTGCGGGGAAGGAAGTGAGTGTTGGGGGGGGGCATTGGCAGGAGTGTGGAGGGGTAGGGGTAGACATTTCACAAGGGTGGGGGGGGGAAGGGAATACTTCTAAACTCAGGAAATGGCGCCTCATCTTTCAGCTCAACACTGAGTTCCACAATTCCAGATCATACCCTCTGCCTCATTTTACCGACAGCAACTGTGGTAGTGATTCTCTTACACCCATTTACACCTCAGCATATTATTTGTTTCCTTACTTGTTCTGTCCCCATCTCCTTTACTTTACACTATCATTTCTGTTCTTATTTAATCTCTCCTGCCTTCCCTTTAGTTTTTTTTCCACCTCAACCGCCTCATTCCCATTTTGACTTTAAATTTGTTAGCCCCCTAAACCCTCGGGGGTTCTGACAAATGGTCACCAATTTAAAGAATCAAAATAAAAGCAAAATACTGTGGATGTTGGAAACCAGAAATAAAAACAGAAAATGCTGGAAGAACCCAGCAAGTCTGGCAGCTTCTTTGGAGAGAGAAAAACAGAGTTAACATTTTGAGAATTGTGACTGTTCCTCAGAGCTGAAGAGAAGGAGAGATGTGATGGGTTATATACTGTATAAGAGGGGGTGAAGCAGAGTAGAAGGTCAGTGGTAGGAGGGAGCTAGGAGAGATTGCAACAAAGACGTGCAGATCACAAGTCAGAGGAAGTGTGAATGGCAGTGTGAAACTATGGAATCATAGAATCCGTACAACGCAGAAGGAGGCCGTTTGGCCCATTGAGTCTGCATCGACTCTCCAACAGAGCATCTTACCCAGGCTCATCCTCTGCACTGTGTAAGCCCACGCATTTATTCCACTAATTTCCCCTTACCTACACATCTTGAGACACTAAGGTGCAAGTTAGTATGGCAAATCTACCTAACCTGCGCATCTTTGGACTGTGGGAGGAAAGTGGAGTACCCGGAGGAAACCCACGCACACACGGAGAGAATGTGCAGACCTTGCACAGACAGTCACCTGAGTCCGGAATTGAACCCGGGTCCCTGGTGCTGTGGGACCCGGTGCTAACCACTGTGCCATAGAAGATACCAACAGTGGCATAAAGATACAATATTGGATAGTGTTAATGGGAGAACAAAGATCAGGGCAGAATTTTCCTGTCCTGTCCGCCATTGGAAGCGTAGCGGGCGGGGGCAGACCATGCAAAGGTCCATTGACCTTGGGCAGGATTTTCCGGCCTTGGGGCAAGCATGGCCGGAAAATCCCTCCCCAGTGCTCAGTGAAAACAAGTGGCAGCTGGCGTGTGAAGAGTCAAAAGTCTGTCGAGAGAATACAAGACTCTGATGAATACTCAGGTCCAGCACTATCTGTGGAGAGAGAAACAGAGTTAACGTTTCAAGGGGATGACCTTTCTCTGTTTCTTTATTTCGGATGCTGGGTATTTCCCACATTTGCAGATTTTAGTTCACAGAAACGGATTATCTGGTCATTATCACATCGTTGTTTGTGGGAGCTTGCTGTGTTGAAAATTGGCAGCCGTGGCTTCTCTGCAACAACAGTGGCTACACTTCAGAGTGCTTCATTGACAGGAAAGCACTTTGGGATGAGTTTTCACAAAAGGCGTATTAGAAATGCAAGTCTCTAATTCTGTCATTTTTTTTGACAATCTGCAACTTCCTGACCTTCTATTCTGTGACCATGCACAAAAGCTAAATTTCTATTGTCAAAAACTTCTCAGATTCCAAAGGATCTCTGTAATAAAATTCATCATACCAAATTACTTGCTGTAAATGTAATAAGCAGTGGGATTTACGACACAGCATACAGGCAGTGTGTGCTTAATCTGAAGTGATGGGGGCTCCCATAACAGTAGGACACCTGACACCCGTTTAATTTGCTCCTATAGATACCTAGTTGCTTTACATGAATCACGGAGTGGTTGATTTTGATGTAACCAGGGAGGTGTAAAATTGACTTTAATTAAGGTCATTGGCTAATTGCGGATGCATGACCTAAATCTTGCCTCTGCACACGACGCAGACCTAATAACACTCCTGCAGCAATGAATGAACCAACTGAGTTTCGCATATTTTTGTTGTGACTTAATAGCCATTGGGTGGGATTTTCCGGCCTTTCTCGTCCGGTAAGTGGAAAATCCCGCCCAAGGTCAACGGACCTTTCCATGGTTTGCCCTTCGCCCGCTCCGATTCCCATAGCGGGCGGTATGGCAAAATTTGCCTCATTGTTTTACTCCCCGAACTGCACAGAATAGGCAAAGTAATTCCAGATCTTGTGTTCATCTCTATAATATCCCCAACGTTCAATGAAATGGAAATGCTTCAAATTAATTCATATCCAAATCAAAATTACACAATTTTCCCCCAAAAAAGTTGAAGACAAAATAAAACCACTTCCGGTCTCCCAGGCTTTTCTATCGGAAAAAACTGGGAAACTCGGGGTAACATGAAAATCCATTTCCTCTTTCAAAAAAACCTCAATGATTTAGGTCAATAAGGTTGAAAGGTGAATGTCTGAACACAGAGCTACTTAACTCACTCATCCCAGACCCTTGATATTTTCTTGTATCTGTTCTTATTTGAACTACTGCAACTTCAGGTCACGTTGGAATTCCCCTGGGTGTTCTAGCAAACTTAGGTGATTGGTGGAGTCCCTGGAAACCAATGTTAAAAGTGGGCATTTATTAATTTCTCCAGGATTACAAGTAAAGTTACAGATAAAATAACTCTTGCCTTCCCACAGTGCTCTATGCTGGAAAAAATGCCTTTGAACAGGCCAAGAGTCCCTCTATTTGAGAAGTTGAAAATATACAGTATCCCAAAGCACTCAGAAGCATAATGACTAATTTTCTGTAGGTGTATGTGGCAGTCATCATGAACACAACAAGATGGCCTAGTGGTATTATTGCTAGACTATTAATCCAGAAACTCAGCTAATGTTCTGGGGACCTGCGTTCAAATTCTGCCAAGACAGGTAGTAGAACTTGATTTCAATAAAACACATCTGGGATTAAGAATCTATTGATGACCATGAAACCATTGTTGATTGTCAGAAAAACCCATCTGGTTCACTAATGTCCTCTAGGGAAGGAAATCTGCCGTCTTTACCTGGTCTGGCCTAGATATGACGCCAGAGCCACAACAATGTGTTTGACTCTCAACTGCCCTCTGAAATTGACTAGCAAGCCACTCAGTTTCAAGGGCAATTAGGGGTGGGCAATAAATGCTGGCCAGCCAACCATGCCCATGTCCCACGAATGAATTAAAAAAACAAGGCAAATAATCATCCAGTCTGTTTTGCAATGGTGTTGCAGGGAGGTAGAATGTTGACCAATAAATAAATGTGCTCTTCTTCAGCTAGTGATGTTGGACTTAACAAGACCACCTTGGTTTGGAGTCTAATCTAAAAGATGGTTGGGGTGAGATAGGGTAGTCCCCAAGAACAGACATGAGGATCACCATGCCCACTCAATGTAATGTATGCAGCACATCAGCTCATTATAATGATTTCTATGAGCAGCCAGTACTAGTCACATTGTTCATTCACTGCATGCATCAACAAGACATCATATAAACATAGGGTGCGATTTTACCAACTCGCCCTGCCCATTGCCCATATGGAGGTGGGGCTTGAAGGGGTGGGACCTACAGAGGAGGGGGCCTGAAGGGGCAGGGCCAGGCCAGGACAGCTTCATCAGGGAGGACTGGGGTCCTGCTGCCACTCTGTAGAAGACTGGTTGGGGGTAGGAAGGGGTATGTTCAGTCTGGGCGGTGGGGTGGGGTGCGGGTTTGATATCCTGGGTAGTTCCAGGCTTACAATCAGCCGTGGACCGGAGCGATAGCTGGGGGGTGGGGATGTTCATTGAGGCCCACTGCAGCAGCAGAGGCCTGACAGATCTCTCTTTCAGACCTGTCAGTCCTCTGCTGTTGCAATTGCACTTGTGCAGCCATAGCGGTCTGCACGCACGCAAAAGCTCCCTCTGCTGCTACAGCAGGCTGACTGGTGATTGAAGCCCCTCCCCCTTCCCCTACAGGCAAGGAACAGCTTAGGTTATTTTTTAATGCACTAAAGGCATAAAATTCAGGATTTCAACTTGCCCAAAAAATGGGTGAGCAACTTTCCTGTTTCCCGTTTCCACACCCCCCGCCCCTCCACCACCTGTCCACCGTCCACCGCCCTGCAACTGGACTTTTGGTTGAGTCATACAGTACAGAAAAGGCCCTTCGGCCCATTGACTCTACACCAACAAAATCCACCACTACTGGCGTGTTAATCCCATTTTCTAGTACTTGTCCCATATCCTTGAATATTATAATATTTCAATTACTCATCCAAATATTTTTTTAAAGTTGTAAGGTTTCCAGCCTCGACAACCTTCCTAGGCAGTGCATTCCAGATTCCCACAACCCTCTGAGTAAAAAAGCTTTTTCTCAAATGCCCTCTGAATCTCCTGCCCCTTACCCTAAAACTATACCCTTTATAATTGACCCTTCAACCAAGGGGAACAGCTACTCCCTACTCACCCTGTTCATACCTCTCACATGGACAGTCAAGATCAGTGAATTTATCTTCATAGAATCATACAGTGCAGAAGGAGGCCATTCGGCCCATTGAGTCTGTACCAACAACACTCCCATTTAGGCCCTATCCCCGTAACCCCACATATGTACCCCACTAATCCCTGTAACGTATGCATCCTGGGACACTAAGGGGCAATTTAGCATGGCCAATGCACTAACCAGTACGTCTTTGGACTGTGGGAGGAACCACAGCACCCGGAGGTAACTCACGTAGACACGGGGAGAATGTGCAAACTCCACACAGTGACCCAAGCCGGGAATCGAACACAGGTCCCTGGAGCTATGAGGCAGCAGTGCTAACCACTGTGTGACCTTGCCGCCCAAATGCCATAATACTACCCATTGAAGAGCTAGCCTCAGGCACGGCTCAACTCTCCACATCCCCATCACTAAGATACCAGTAATCACTATCATTCAAGATTCGTACTTAACATGAATATATTTTGCCTCCCTTCACTTAGCATTGTTGCAAGCTTCATACCCACATCTGACAGCTTACACACACTGCCAGCTAGTCAACCATTACAGTCACATTTGCCAAGGAAAATGCACAACTCACTGACACACTGCCCTATCCCTTCTCGGAGGAGGTGACATTCAACTGGAAACAGCACACCTGCCCAGAGGGGCACAGGCACATGTGCATGTCCTAACTCCCATGCAGGAGATGGTGCTGGCCATTGTTGGGATGGTCAGTGCTGAAGCTATGTCCACCATCAGAGCTGAAGCCATCGAATAATCCTCCTTCTCACATTGCACAGGATATACCAGCTGCCCTAATGGTTAAGCATATTTTTCTTGCTTTCTTCTTTCTCCTCACCACAAAGAGAAAGACACCACAATTACTATAGGTGCAAATCGTAATGTTAAAAGTGGCTTCCAATATATCATAGCATTTGAGAAATCTGGGCTCCATTAGATTCCTGGGAAAGCAGAAGCACCATCCTGGGAAATGGCAGTGGATCCACACAACATAACCCTGCTGGTCTGTCTGAGCAAAGCAGCATTCTTCCTCCCCCCCACGCCACTCCCCCAGTGCCCTTACTGTTGTCTGTCAGCCAGATATCCTAAGTTACGGCCGGGCATGCCAAGGTGGTGCCGTCTGAAGCCCTGGATTTCTCCAGGTCATCCTGCAAGGCCTTCTGCAATCACCCTAATGGAATGTCAGCAGCCTCCCGCCAGCCAGGTTACAACCACTAGAATAGCACTGGACAGAGAACACTGCATTGAGGGCACCGCATTGAGGGCACTGCATTGCGAGCACTGCATTGAGGGCACCGCATTGAGGGCACTGCATTGAGAGCACTGCATTGAGGGCACTACATTGAGGGCACTGCATTGAGGGCACTGCATTGAGGGCACTGCATTGAGGGCACTACATTGAGGGCACTACATTGAGAATAATGCATTGAGAACAATGCATTGGGGGCACTACATTGAGGGCACTGCATTGAGAGCACTGCATTGAGTGCATTGCATTGAGGGCACTGCATAGTGAGCACTGCATTGAGGACACTGCATTGAGGACACTGCATAGAGGGCACTGCATAGAGGGCACTGCATAGAGGGCACTGCATAGAGGGCACTGCATTGAGGGCACTGCATTGAGGCATCCACACCCTTACTACTCTCTGAGTAAAGAACCTACCTCTGACATCTGCCCTATATCTATCACCCCTCAATTTAAAGCTATGTCCCCTCGTGCTAGCCATCACCATCCGAGGAAAAAGGCTCTCACTGTCCACCCTATCTAATCCTCTGATTATCTTATATGCCTTTATTACGTCACCTCTTAACCTTCTTCTCTCTAACGAAAACAGCCTCAAGTCCCTCAGCCTTTCCTCATAAGACCTTCCCACCATACCAGGCAACATCCTGGTAAATCTCCTCTGCACCCTTTCCAATGCTTCCACATCCTTCCTATAACGCGGTGACCAGAACTGCACGCAATACTCCAAGTGCGGCCGCACCAGAGTTTTGTACAGCTGCAACATGACCTCCTGGCTCCGAAACCTAATCCCTCTACCAATAAAAGCTAACACTCTGTATGCCTTCTTAACAACCCTATCAACCTGGGTGCCAACTTTCAGGGATCTATGCATATGGACACCGAGATCTCTCTGTTCATCCACACTACCAAGTATCTTACCATTAGCCCAGTACTCTGTAATCCTGTTACTCCTTCCAAAGTGAATCACCTCACACTTTTCCGTATTGAACTCCATTTGCCACCTCTCAGCCCAGCACCGCAGCTTATCTATGTCCCTCTGTAACCTGCAACAACCTTCCGCACTGTCCACAACTCCACCGACTTTAGTGTCATCTGCAAATTTACTAACCCATCCTTCTACGCCCTCATCCAGGTCATTTATAAAAATGACAAACAGCAGTGGCCCCAAATCAGATCCTTGCGGTACACCACTAGTAACTGAACTCCAGGATGAACATTTCCCATCAACCACCACCCTCTGTCTTCTTACAGCTAGCCAATTCCTGATCCAAACCGCTAAATCACCCGCAATCCCATGCCTCCGTATCTTCTGCAATAGCTTACTGTGGGGAAACTTATCAAACGCTTTACTGAAATCCATATACACCATATCAACTGCTTTACCCTCATCCACCTCTTTGGTCACCTTCTCAAAGAACTCAATAAGGTTTGTGAGGCACGTCCTACCCTTCACAAAACCGTGTTGACTATCCCTAATCAAATTATTCCTTTCTAGATGATTATAAATCATTGCATTGAGAGCACTGAATTGAGAGCACTGCATTGAGGGCACTGAATTGAGGGCACTGAATTGAGGGCACTGCATTGAGGGCACTGCATTGAGGGCACTGCATTGAGGGCACGGCATAGAGGGCACGGCATAGAGGGCACGGCATAGAGGGCACGGCATAGAGGGCACGGCATAGAGGGCACTGCATTCAGGGCACTGCATTCAGGGCACTGCATAGAGAGCACTGCATTCAGGGCACTGCATAGAGAGCACTGCATTGAGGGCACTGCATTCAGGGCACTGCATTCAGGGCACTGCATTCAGGGCACTGCATAGAGAGCACTGCATTGAGGGAACTGCATTGAGGGCACTGCATTGAGGGCACTGCATTGAGGGCACTGCATTGAGGGCACTGCATTGAGGGCATTGCATTGAGGGCACTGCATTGAGGGCACTGCATAGAGGGCACTGCATTCAGGGTACTGCATAGAGAGCACTGCATAGAGAGCACTGCATTGAGGGAACTGCATAGAGAGCACTGCATTGGGAACACTGCATAGAGAGCACTGCATTGGGAACACTGCATAGAGAGCACTGCATAGAGAGCACTGCATAGGGAGCACTGCAGTGCTCTCACTGCATAGAGGGCACTGCATAGAGAACACTGTATAAAGAACACTGCTTTGAGAGCACTGCATTGAGAGCACTGCATAAGAGCACTGCATTGAGGGCACTGCTTTGAGGGCACTGCATTAAGGGCACTGCATTAAGGGCACTGCATTAAGGGCACTGCATAGAGGACACTAGGATAAGCAAAGACACACAGAAGTCTTCTTGGGAGCATGTACAAGGGCAATCAGTTAAGATATCACTACGAACCTTAATATCTGCTCAGTCTAGTACTGCCAAACTCCACCGGAATTGTTCAGGCAGTGGAATATTCGCTTCAGGTTGTCAGTGGTATTTTTCATTCAATCTCTTGGCAGCGCAGCTCTCATTATATGTTTGCTCTGCCATGTGTGCCAGTGTAGGATATAAACTGGAGCCATGAGCCATGTAGTCAGCAGATTCTGCTTGTTGCCACTGGCCACCTTTGTTGTTTGCCAAATACAGGTGGGAAAGAGGGTCTGCCACAGAGTGAACCCTTCATAACCACTGCCTGAACACCGGACACTGATCTTTTGTGATTACACACTAGCTGCATTTTGAGGAATCCCTTTCACTTCAAATACATTGCAGAGTTGCAATGAAGCGGCACTCCAAGCCATGTGTGCATAGTCAATGACATCTTGCACTCATGGGAAATTTACAGCCCTTTCAAGGCTTCCTGCTCATGCCGTCTGCTCCTCTCTTGCAAAGAGAAATGAGAGTGAGAGATCTTATGTATGCTTAGTCCTGTTTGCTTCAGTCTATGCAAAGACTTCATTTTAAGATATTGCTGCCGATGCAACTAACTCTGCTAAGCTTAACAATTGTAGCTGGCTTGACTACATGTAGAATCAGAAGGCATGACGGGTTAGCTAAAAATTGACTGCATTCCCGAAGGGTACACAATGCAGGCAAACAACAGCATAACGGCAACTGCAAGGATCATTTTCCTAGATGGAGACAGCCTGCTAAGGACACTTCCAATAATGAGATAAGGGTTAAAATATAGTTTGGATTTTAGAGTGTTTCAGTTCAGTGCGTTCAAATTCAGTACAGGGCCTGGCTGAGAAGCCAATCTCCAAGATCGCTTTTTTTTGCTTCTGACAGGTTAATTTGTTTTTAAGTTCTGTTCAATAAAAGAAAACCATTTTTAAACTCGTACCAGTCCTGTTCCCTTGTCTGTTCAAAAGAATGAATGGACCCAACAGAGAGCCTCAGCGACCTCCCTCAAGCAACAGTGCGCTGCAAACTGAGAGCAATTCTAACACCTCCAGCAGAAATACAGCAAGCTGAATCTCATTAAAGTCCATCGCCAGGGTGACCTTAACAGTCACTGACAATGCAATCCTTCCCCTGCTCTGAGTTTGGAGCTGTAGCTGAAACAGTTGGCGGATTTCAGTGATGATCTGCTTTGTGAAGCACGGACATTTCGAACATTGCTGAAGTTCAGATTGGAGAATTGCTTCCTGAACACAATGGATGGATATCATCTCCTGCTTCTCCCCTCCTCCCTCTTCCAGCAGCCCGTTCTGCTCTTTCTCCCTGTCATGTTCAATCCCAGGAGGAAAGGTGACAAGTACTCTAGTGCTCAAGAGCAATAGGTTTATGCAGATGCCTTCAAATGAACAAAAAAGTGCTTCAGTAGCAGCCATGCTATCTTGTGTAGAATTTTACAACTTGAAACATTGTGGAAACTTATGGAAAACATGGGGAACTTATCAGATTGTTACAACGGCCAAAGAAATTGAACAGGAACTGATAATCGTTTGGTAATACAGAACTTGAGTGTTGCTTAGAAAATACATTTTTTGTCGAAGCTTTTTGTCTTGTACTCATCAGACCAAACACAAGAATAACAATGCCATGGGAAACAATATAACATAAGAACGTAAGTACTAGGAGCAGGAGTAGGCAAATCAGCCTGCCATTGCTGCTCCTGTCTGGGCCTCAACTCCACTTTCCTACCCACTCTCCATAACCCTCCAACCCATTACGAATTAAAAATCTCTCCATCTGCTCCTTGAATTGATTATTTTTTTACCGCAACTTACTATCCCACCTATTTTTGTAACATCTGCAAATTTGGCTGTAGTACCTTCTATCACTGCATCCAAGTCATTAAAAAAGGTCATAAATAGTTGGGGCTGGAAGACTGAATCCTGTGGCATCCCACTAGTTACATCTTGCCAACTAGAAAAAGACGCATCTATCTCAACTCTCTGCTTTCTGTTGGTTAGCCAGTCCTCTATCCAAGCTAATAAATTACTCCTAATCCCAAGTGAGCAAACCTAGCACTTTATCAAATGCCTTCCGGAAGTCCAGATGTACAACATCTACAGGATCCCCATTATAGGAATGAGAAAGAGAATCTGGTGAACTGGTGCAGCAATAATAATCTCTCCCTCAATGTCAACAAAACGACGGAGATTGTCATCAACTTCAGGAAGCGTAATGGAGAACATGCCTCTGTCTACATCAATGGGGACTAAGTAGAAAGGGCCGAGAGCTTCAGGTTTTTCGGTGTCCAGATCACCAACAACCTGTCCTGGTCCCCCCATGTTGACACTATAGTTAAAAAAGCCCACCAATGCCTCTACTTTCTCAAAAGATGAAGGAAATTTGGCATGTCAGCTACAACTCTCACCAACTTTTACAGATGCACCATAGAAAGCATTCTTTCTGGTTGTATCACAGCTTGGTATGGCTCCTGCTCAGCCCAAGACTGCAAGGAATTACAAAAGATCGTGAATGTAGCCCAATCCATCACGCAAAGCAGCCTCCCATCCATTGACTCTGTCTACACTTCCCGCTTCCTCAGCAAAGCAACCAGCATAATTAAGGACCCCTCGCGTCCCAGACATTCTCTCTTCCACCTTCTGCCGTTGGGAAAAAGATACTAAAGTCTGAGGTCATGTACCAACCAACTCAAGAACAGCTTCTTCCCTGCTGCTATCAGACTTTTGAATGGACCTACCTCGCATTAAGTTGATCTTTCTCTACATCCTAGCTATGACTGTAACACTACATTCTGCACTCTCCTTTCCTTCTCTATGAAAGGTATGCTCTGTCTGTATAGCACGCAAGAAACAATACTTTTCACTGTATGTTAATACATGTGACAATAAATCAAATCAAATCAAATTATCTACCTTGCTTGTTACATCTTCGAAGAACTCTAGCACATTAGTCAAACATGATTTGCCCTTCATAAAACCATGCTGAATCTGATGGATTGCACTTTGACTTTCTAATTGTCCTTATTGCTTCCTTAATAATGGATTCTAACAATTTCCAATGACAGATGTTAAACTCATTGATCTATAGTTTCCTTTCAAGTTATACATCATCTTTACTTGGAAACATACCATCTTTCCTTCGTCTTTGCTGAATCAAAATCTTTGAATCCCCTCTTTGAAGCATAGTAGGAGCACTTTCGCCGCACTGACTGCAGTGGTTCAAGGGACCAGTTCACCACCTCATTCTTCAGGGTGATTAGAAATGGGCAACAAATAACCTCCTTGTCAGAAATGTCCCCATCTCACGAATGAATAACAATAAATAAAAATCTTTTCGTAACATTTGCTTATTTGAGCACTGAACTCTAACATCCCAGTCACTCTTTCTGCCTTATTTCTGGATATTCCAACTAGAGGAGAAACATTAACACGTGCAAGAAATCTTAGGAGAAATAAGAAAAAAATCCACAACTCCAGATGATAAAAAAACAAGTGCACTTCTGACATTTCAAGATATGAGATATTTTAGCAATGCACTATTCATACACTCCTGTTAAAATGTTACAGATGGAAATACAATGGAAGCAGTTTTTAATCTTGCCAAAGTTCCCAAAAACTTGTAATCTTGATGAGCATTTTTTCCTTCTTGCACTATCGCTTTTGTTGACATCTCCATAATGTACGGTCGTACTTGTCTCTTTTATTTCCTCTCCGTTTCCCTATGTTTCACAAGCTTCCTTCACCATAAGAGCAGGTATTAGCTCACAGGTCCGTACTTTCAGCCCCCAACTCTATAGCTCTTGGGGCTAAAGGGATCAAGGGATATGGGAGGAAGGTGGGATCAGGATATTGAATTTGATGATCAGTCATGATCAAAATGAATGGCGGAGCAGGCTCGAAGAGCCAAATGGCCTACTCCGTTTCTATAGTTCGTAGAAGATGTGTGACTCTGATATGAGTCACACACCTCCTACGGCGGCACGATGGTGCAGTGGTTAGCACTGCTGCCTCACAGTGCCAAGGACCCATGTTCAATTCCGGCCTCAGCTCACTGTCTGTGCAGAGTTTGCACATTCTCCCCATGTCTGCATGGGTTTCCTCCGGGTGCTCCGGTTTCCTCCCACACTCCAAAGATGTGCGGGAGTTGGGTTGATTGGCCATGTTAAATTGCCCCTCAGGGTGATTAGTAGGGTAAGTACGTCGGGTTACAGGCATAGGGCCTGGGTGAGATTGGTAGGTACAGGCTCGATGGGCCGAATGGCCTCCTGCTACACTCTAGGGATTCTATGGTTTCCATGACTTTAAGTACGGAAGCTGCAGTTGCATTGATCCAAATGAGGTGGTATGAGTGCTGCATTCTGTGAGTGCAACTTTTACCAGTAAGAATGTCAAATGTTGAAGACTCTGTTAAATTAGTGACAGAGATTGGCACTGTCAGGGTGATACTGCCAGGGGGCTGTGCCAGAGCACTGCATCTCTCTCCTGGGGGGTGATATTGACCTTTGCACCCAGTGGGCTCCCCTGGACAGCTTCAGGTTTTGCAAGAGCTATTGTAAACATGGCCAACATTCCCTACCTGGGGGGGCCCTATGGCGGGAAGCCCTTTGAATACATTTCAATTTATTTAATTCAATGAATCCCTACAGTACAGAAAGAGGCCATTCGGCCCATCGAGTCTGCACCGACCACAATCCCACCCAGGTCCTACCCCCATATCCCTACATATTTTACCCACTAATCCCTCTCACCTACGCATCTCAGGACACTAAGGGGCAATTTTAGCATGGCCAATCAACCTAACCTGCACATCTTTGGACTGTGGGAGGAAACCGGAGCACCCGGAGGAAACCCACGCAGACACAAGGAGAATGTGCAAACTCCACACAGATAGTGACCCAAGCCGGGAATCGAACCCAGGTCCCTGGAGCTGTGAAGCAGCAGTACTAACCACTGTGCTGCCGTGCCGTATTTAATTAATTAATTAATTGTATTTAAGGGAAGTTCCCGCCCAGAATAGGCTGGGTGGGCACTGCATTGAGTCACCAGCAAGAGGTGGAGAAAATCCGAGAATGAGATCTCCCTGATGAGAATCTCATTCCCATGGTCTTGTGGGACTTCTCGCCGGCATCACCATCTACGCATACGGTAAACTCCAGCTGAAAATCCCCCCCACAGCAGGTCAGCCATAGTTTTGACTTTTACAGAAAAAAAACAGTGAATGGGCGGGATTTTACAGCCTTGCTCTTCCCGAGTACAGAGAGAGAGAGAGAGAGAGAACAGAAAAGGTTTACCAGAATGTTGCCTGGTATGGAGGGTATTAGCTATGAGGAAAAATTGAATAAATTGGGATTGTTCTCTCTGGAAAGACGGAAGGGCGACCTGATGGAAGCTTATAAAATTATGAGGGGCATAGATAAGGTGGAAATGATAATTACAAGGGGGCACAAGTTCAAGATAAGGGGGGAAATGTGCAGTAGAAATGTACGGGGGAGGTTTTTTTACACAGAGGGTGGTGGGGGCCTGGAATGCACTGCCAAGTGAAGTGGTTGAGGCAGATACATTAGCGACATTTCAGATTTATCTGGATAGGCACATGAACTGGCGGTGTATGAGGGATACAAGCGGTTGGTCTAGATAGTACAATGTGATCGAAGCAGGCTTGGAGGGCCAAATGGCCTGTTCCTGTGCTGTACTGTTCTTTGTCCTTTGAAATGGTAAAATCCCGCCAGAGGTCAGTGGAGCTTCACATTGTCCGCGTCTCGCCTGCTCCGATTCGCGCGGCTGGTGGGATGGTAGCAATCCGGCGAATGTTTCAGATCAATGTCCTTCCCTCATGATTCTGTTTTTCCTGAGTTCTGATGAAACTTGAAACGTTAATATCTGCCGGAATTCTCTGGCCGTTCACGCCCTGCCTCTGCTGCCAGCGAGGATGGAGAATTTGGCTTGTAACCAAATCTCCATTCACTGCAGCGGGACCGGAGAATCCCACTGGTGTGAAGGGCTGGAAAATTCTGGCTTCTGTTTCTTTCCAACGAAGAAGCGACCTGGCCTGAGTATTTCCACATTCTCCACTTTGATTTTGGACAGCACGGTGGCACAGTGGTTAGCACGGCTGCCTCACAGCGCCTGGGATCCGGGTTCAATTCCCAGCTTGGGTCACTGTCTGTGTGGAGTTTGCACATTCTCCCCATGTCTGCGTGGGTTTCCTCTGGGTGCTCTGGTTTCCTCCCACAGTCCAAAGATGTGCATGTTTGGTTGATTGGCCATGCTAAATTGACCCTAGTGCCAGGGGGATTAGCAGGATAAATATGAGGGGTTACGGGAATAGGGCCTTGGTGGGATTGTGGTCGGTGCAGACTGGATGGGCCAAATGGCCTCCTTCTGCACTGTAGGAGTTCGATTCTATTCTATTTCTAGCATTTTCTGTTTTTATTTCAGATGTCCAGCAGCTGCATTAGTAGATCAGCAGTGGGCCAGGCTTCACTCACATCGCAGATATGTGCAATAGATGTAAATGGTTGTGAAGGCAGAAGTTAGTGTAAGTCTATAGTATGGAACCACTTCTGATCACTTATCCATTGTGTAATCTGTCTGTTTGAACCATAGAATCCTGATAGTGCAGAAGGAGGTCATTCGGCCCATCGAGTCTGCATCGACCACAATCCCACCCAGGCCCTATCCCCGTGACCCCACATATTTACTCTGCTAATTCACCTGACACTAGGGGGCAGTTTAGCGTGACCAACCCACTTAACTCGTGCATCTTTAGAGTGTGGGAAGAAACCGGAGCATCCGAAGGAAACCCACGCTGACACAGGGAAAACATGCAACAGTGGCCCAAGGCCGGAATTGAACCCAGGTCCCTGATGCTGTGAGGCAGCAGTGCTAACCACTGTGCCACCATGCCGCCCAGATTCCCCGACTTCACCCGTGGCTGGGATTCTCTGGTCCCGCTGCAGTGAATGGAGATTTGGCTGGGCACCAAATTCTCCATTCTCGCTGGGTGCCAGTGGCTGGGCGCGCGACATTTGAGAATTCTGGTCTGAATCTCAACCCCTTCTGTATGGCTTAGTGATTTATAGGATGGTGTTAAATGCGATTCAGGGGAAGCCATTGCAATGTTACATTCTGCAGAAGCCAAATGAGCCTACGGAAATTGGCAGACATGAATGCAAAAGCCAAGGAAAACACTGTAACGAGAAATAAAGTAACAAAACCAAATTGTTCACTGGTCCCACTGCTTCTTAAAGATTAAGGAAAGTGTAACCCCCTCTGTTAAATTTACTTAATCAACATGAAATTGAACTCAAATAATTAATAAATAAATGATGAGCAGCGTTGCCTCCTTTGTAATTTGCGAAACTAAACAGGACGTTTTCAATTTGCAATTTACCATCCATGTTGACGGCGCTTATTACAAATTAATTAAGTCTTTCTGGAACATTCTGTCACACATCCAATCCCAAAATAGGTGGCTGATTGATTCCATGACATTACTGCACTATGAATAACTCATATCAGAATTAGATTTGAATTTGAAATTAATATTTCTAACTGAATAATATCTAAATATAAGCTTAAAAGAAAATAATTCAGCACCGCGTTTGACAAATGCTGGAAATAATTGATTCAGAATTTATCCAATTTATCCAAGTTGCAGGACTGCCATAGAATCATAGAGTAATACAGCACAGAACGAAGCCATTAGCCCATTAAGTCTTCAGTGGCGCTTTCAGGGGCCAATTAGTTCATCCCAGCCTTGAGTTCTTTTCCCGTTGCCCTGCATTTCTTTTTTTCTTCCAAGTACTTCTCTAATGAAGGTTAATCTTGGGCGTGATTTTCCGCACTCCCGCCGTGGCGTGTTTTGCGATGGCGGATGCAGCCTGTCAATTGGCCGACAGTGGGATCTTCCAGCTCCAGAAGCTGCCACGGAGAGTCGCCGTCGGCAGGACCGGAAGTTCCCACTGGCTGGAAAATCCCGCCCGTTATCTCTGGCATTCGCCAATCCCCTCAAACCTGCATGTGACTTCTCTTTATCGACCTTTCGCTATTGGAGAATGGTTCTCTTTATTTCATAGAATCCCTACAGTGCAGCTGGAGGCCATTTGGCCCATCATGTCTGCATTGACTCTCCAACAAAGCATCTTACCCAGGCCCCTATGCCCATAAACCCACATAATTACACTGCCAATTCCCTAACCCAAGAAGCAATTTAGCATGACCAATCCCCCTAACCAGCATGTCTTTCGGACTGTGGGAGGAAACCAGAGAAACTTCATGCAGACACGGAGGGGAGGGAACGTGCAAACTCCACACAGTCACCCTGGAATCGAACACAAGTCCCTGGCACAGTGAGGCAGCAGTGCTAACCACTGTGCCGCCCCAAATTTATTTGTTCTATTTAAACTGTTCATTACTTTAAACATCTCTAACAAATCTTCTTGTAATCTTTTCTCTGCTCTGAGGAGAACAATAGCAGCTTCTCCAGTCTATTTACATAAGCGGTTTTGGTACTCTGCCTGTATTTATAACACCAAATATTCTAAATGCTTTCTGAGCTGCTTTGTTAACCTGTCTTACTGCTGTCAAAGAATTGTGCTCAAACACCCCCAGAACTCCCTGTTCTCACTTAAAAACAGAAAATGTTGGAAATGCACCACATGTCACGCAACATCTGTGGAGATAGAAACAAAGTTCCCAGCCAGATCTTCTGATTAATGTAAGCCTACTTGTGACACTAATTAATAAACTTTAAACTTCTAGGTTACGTATCACAGATATATACTTTGGAACAAAGGGTAATTTCTATATAAATTGTGTCCGTTTAGTAATTCATATATTTAATAGTCTTAGGCCGGAACTCTACCACCTTGCCCACCACAGAATCGTCGCGGGCGAGCTTCCGACAACAGAAATCTCCGTTGACCTTAGGTGGGAATATCTGGTCTCGCGAGACCGTAAAATCCCACCCTTAGAGTATTATAGTCCAATTCATGTCTATTTATCTTTTCTTTAGTTTAGTAAGTAGTCTTCAGTAATTGCTACATGATCACTCGGCTGGTTATTCTCACTGGGGGTTCCACGTGACTCCTCACATCATTCCAAAAAACAAAACTATACACCAAGAACCAGTGTTTCAAGTTTCGACACCTTCACAGCGAACATCCGTGCTGTTCGTGACAGTGCATACTAACTCAGAATATCATTGCATTAGTAACAGTTCAGAGAAGGTTCACTTGGCACATTGCTGGGATGAAGGACTTATGAAACAAGGTTGATGTTTTGAAAAATGAGAGATGATCTTAAGATCTTGAGAGGTCTTGACACAGTGGGTACAATGTTTCCACCTGTAGGGGAGACTAGAACGAGAGAACACAGTTTAAAAATAAGACATCTCCCTTTTAAGATGGAGATGAGGAGAACATTTTTCTCTCAGTGGGCTATGAGCCTGTAGAATTCTCTTCCCCCAGAAAGCAGCAGAGGCTGAGCCATTTAATTTACTGGCTGGGTTTGACAGATTTTGATGGACAAGGGAATCAAGGGTTATGGGAGACAGGCAGAAAAGTGGAGTTGAGACTACAGTCAGATCCGCCATGATCTTACTGAATTGCAGAGCGGGTTCAATGGCTTTACTCCTGCTCCAAAGTTTTGTGTTCCTAAAACAAGCAAACCTTCTCCTGATCTTGGCTATTTAATTCCATTTTGTTCTATTCAGAATACGTTAGCAGTAGAGGTTTGCTCCAGACAGATCGAGGCACATTGACAGATCATGTGCACTATCATATGCCAAGTAGTGACTCCAACATTTTCCTGCTCCTATGAAAGTAAGACATTAAAAGCTGTTGGTGGATATGTGTAGGTTGTGCAGGGGGACTATCTAGGGTAAATGTATGGGGTTATGGAGATAGGGCTTGGGTGGGATCGTGGTCGATGCAGACTCGATGGGCCAAATGGTCTCCTTCTGCACTGTAAGATTCTATGATTCTATGATATGCTAGTGGGGACAATTTTATTTTGTTTTTCATAAATAATGCCTTGTTGTGTGACTTGCATCAGTTTTAACTGAAACCTCAGTACATAGGGAAGTGTTCATGTTGCATGTCAGTGCATGACTTTAGTTACTGCATACCTAACCACAAGATTTCATGTTTTAAAACAAAACAAACTTTACTGTGTCTAAAAAACTGTTAACAAAAGCCAGCACTCCTACGTTAACGCTATAATTTATAATTACTTAAGTATAAATCTTAAGTTTGACTGCATACCCAGGAGTTCCCTTATACTTTGTGATATCTTGAAAGTTCATTCACTTTTTCTGGAATCAACCCAAAGGTATGGTACAACTCTCTGGAATTCACTTTTATTCTCTGCCATTCTACAGCTATCCTTCATAATATAAAATTTCATGGGGATTATCCCATTAGCATTTGTCAAACTTTTCTTTTAGACCTTACTGTCGATTCCTCAGTTTAAGCATGGGCTTCACAATCTTCTTTGTTATTGACTTTTTAAAAAAATTCAGGAATACACCTGATTCTTAATGGCCTCTCTGCTCGTAGCCCCACAGCTGATTCACAGTTCCAGTCAGATTATTTCTCTCTGCCTGTTCCAAGCTGACTGCATCTCGATCTCCAAACGAACAAGGCTGTCTTTTACTGTGAGAGTTCTGTATATTCATTCCCCTAACTCCAAGCAATGCAAATCTTCCAGCCTCTGCCCATATACAAACTAAGACAATTACTGTGGATTTCTTACTCTAGCTCTAAGCTAGACAAATCTGCCAGTCTATTCTTCCCTCATAAACTCCAAGTGAGCTGCAAATTATATAAAACCAAATTTGCAACTCCCTCTATCTGTGATATTCCTAAGTTTTTAGGAAAGGTAGTAACCTGATCCCCAAATGGTTTCCTCTATCCTCTTATCCATGGCAATGGGAAGCACTTTAGCCCTGTCTCCAAGTGTAAATGTTAATTAGCTATCTTTGACTCCAACAGTTTACATCTTACAAATAACGGGGCAGATTTCAGCACAACTATTTACAACCTTTGTGGGTTTCAGGAGACTTAGGCCGGAACCTTACTGCCTCGCCCACACCGATTCCGGGGCAGGCGAAGCTCGTGGAACTGAATTCTCCATTGGCTTCAGATGGGATTTTACGAGCCTCGCCCAAGTGAGGTCATAAAATCCACCCTTAATGTCATTTGATTGAGAACAGAGCAACAGCTGTGATTACGCTCAAATACTATTTCAGTAACACATCTTCGGCCAGATTTTACGGCCTCACTTGAGAGAGATTGGAAATTCCCACCCGAGGTCAATGGACCATTCCGTTGTCCGCCCCTCGCCCGCTCCGATTATGTTGCGGCGGGGTGGTAGAATTCCAGTGCTTGAGTACCTTTTGATTCAGACACTGGTAATGTATGCAGGATTTATACCTCTAAATGTGCTAATTGCTCTCATTTCAGACTGCCTAGCTCCACCAAAAGCTGAAAAGGTCATCCACCGTTTAAGTTTCTCACCATCAATACTGACCTAATTGAATAATTACAGGTTTCCTTTTAACCGTATTTAACTCAGGGTAGTTCAATTTGCATTTACATCAGTGGTGCGTTTATTGGCTTCTTATGAGGTTTTGCATTTAGCTACATGTACAAAAAATTCCAATCCCACACAATAATATATGGGGTGAGATTCTCCAGCCTCCCAGCCACGTGTTTCCCGTTGACATCACCCCTTGCCTGCGGGAAAGCCACGGGTTTGCCGGCCAGAGAATCCTGCTGGCGGGAACGGCTGGAGAATACCAGCCATGAATTGTGCAAATAACCGTGTCTCATCCTTGATTTATCTTGTGTCCAGAGATCCTAATAATGATCGTTTTAATGACGGTGTGTCACAGTGCATGTGGGGAAAAATCAGTTTCCTTACATCTATGTCACTGACCATCAGCAAGTCAGAACTTTTTGAAGGATCCATTTTGGAGTTAGGAATTAATGAGTTCCTCAATCATGAAGCAGTACATTCTTATTTTGTTGCCTTGTGTATCTGAACATAATGTTATCTTTTTTCCAAATTATTCCATTAAGTATTTCATATTATCCGCAGATTCCTTGTGGTATCCCATCTAGTTAGTTTGATCTCTGGACCATGGCTAGCTGGTAAGACTGTTGTAGAAACTTGGCTCCACCAATTGAGAACAAAAATGTTTATTAACGAACAGCAGCTAGTTACAGTGCAATGTAGATTCAATGCTTCCAGGCATGGCTCTTGGATCGAACTGCTGGGACAAGCCCAGATAAGTTATAGTGAACTTGTTCCTGATTGTTTGGCTTGGGTCGTGTGACCCTTTCAGAAGATCGCCTCTTAAAGGGGCCAGACACCACACCTGTCTATCCCTTTTAAGATGAAAGCTTCATTGTAGCAGTGGAGACTCAAGTAATTGTTACTCAGGTCACTTAGGGTCAGTGAATTTGTTATAAACTTTGAGCTCAGGATCAATGATCCTTTTTGTTTTAGCTTGTTTTACATTCACAACATTGGGCCAGAACATACAAGCTAAATAACAATACATTAAAGACATTAAAGACTCAGTTTGCAAAAAGTCCAGCATTTTGTAACAGTGCAAAGGATTAACCGTAGATTGAGATCAGTTGCTGGATGATTTGCATTATTAACCATGCAAAAGTGGGAGATCTCCATCAACTTCTCCCACTATTAATGTAAAATTAATTAAACTTGATTTCAGAAAGTTAGGCCTGCTATTTCACAGAGCAAACAACCTTTAAACAGGGAGATGTATGTTGCTGCCATGCCCAGAAGGCAAATGGTATGTTGGCCTTCATAGCGAGAGTATTTGAGTACAGGAGCAGGACTGTCTTACTGCAATTATGTGGGGTCTTGGTGAGACCACAGCGAAAATATTGTGTGCAGTTTTGGTCTCCTTATTTATGGAATGATGTTCTTGCTCTAAAGGGAGTTGAAAGAAGGTTTACCAGATTGATTCCTGGGATGGCAGGACTGATGCATGAGGAGAGATTGAGTCAGTTAGGATTGTGTTCGCTGGAGTTTGGAAGAATGAGGGAGTTTCTCATAGAAACCTATAATATTCTAACAGGACTGGACAGAGGAGATGCAAGAAGTATGTTCCCGATGGTGGCGGTGTCCAGAACCAGGGGTCACAGACTGAGGATACAGGATAAACCATTTAAGACAGAGAGGAGGAGAAATTTATTCACCTAGAGAGTGGTCAGTCTCTAGAATTCACTACCACAGGAAGTAGTTGAGGCCAAAACATTGTATGTTTTCACGAGGCAGTTAGATATAGCACTTGAGATGAAGGGGATCAAAGGATATGGGGGAAAGGTCGGGATCAGGTTATTGAGTTGGATGATCAGCCATGATCATGATGAATGGTGGAGCAGGCTCAAAGGGCCCAAATGGCCTCGTCCTGCTCCTATTTTCTATGCTTCTATCTAACAGTTCAAACTGTGTACTCTCATTCCTGCACGGAGTAAACTATTCTTCAAGTTTTTTTATCACAGTTAGTTAGTTTTCCCTTTCTGACACTCTCCTTCCACCTTCCTTCATTTTTCTCTCTTCACTTCTCTTTCTGTTCCTAATTGGATTTTAATTCACCCCATGTCCTTCTCTGTCATTCCTCACTGTTGATCTCGTCACTCACCAAGATCCCAGGTGCCCCGTTAACCTTGTTGCATCGTTGCCAGCTTGAACTTTTCATGAGAGCCACGACACAAAATTAATTGAGGCAGAAGGAAGAGTAAAAAAGCAACAGTTCAAGGTGTTCACAGCAAGCTGTTGTGGCTCCAAAAGATTCGGGGCTATTAATGCCTGGTGTGATGGGCACACACTCTTCCCAATGGTATCATGGGACTATATATTCAACACAAGGGATACAGTGAATGAAGGAGAAGCCCCATTGCCATCATCTCAGCAAGACACTGGGGGACAAAAAAAAAAAGTGACTTTGCCAGTCACCCATATAAGATTTTTATTCCATAAAATATCTACATCTAACCATCTCTCTAAAGGTTTCAACAGCTAAATGTTATAATAAAAGACAAGAGTTCCTCTTAGTATTAAAACCATTAACAACCACAACAAACTGGCTCAGATATATATATATTATATATATATATATTTGAAGCCCAGTAGTGCTTCCAAAACTCTGCTCGGAGCTTTGACAAGGCAAATGAGCCCCAGGAGTGCAGAGAAAATGTTTCATAGACACCCTCAAAAGCTCCTTGAAAATGTGCAATATCCCCACTGACATGGTACGGTGGCACAGTGGTTAGCACTGCTGCCTCGCAGCACCAGGGACCCAGCTTCGATTCCAGCCTCAGGTCACTGTCTGTGTGGAGTCTGCACATTCTCCCCGTGTCTGTATGGGTTTCCTCTGGGTGCTCCTGTTTCCTCCCAAAAATGGGCAGGTTAGGTGGATTGGCTATGCTAAATTGACCCGTTGTGTCGGGTGCTAGCAGGATAAATACATGGGGTTATGGGGATAGGGCCTGGGTGGGATTGTTGTCGGTGTAGGCTTGATGGACCAAATGGCCTCCTTCTGCACTGTAGGGATTCAAGGATTCTATGCCACTTGGGAATCCCTGGCCCAAGACCACCCAAAATGGAGGAAAAGCGATTGTGAAGGAGCTGAACACCCCAAGTTTCATCGTCGAGACCAAGCTGAAGCCGAGTATTGGCAGCGAAAGGAGCGCGTGGCAACCCAGCCACCCCACCCATCTGCTCCTCCAACCACCAACTGCCCCACCTGTGGTAGAGACTGCAGATCATGCATTCGACTCCTCAATCGCCTGAGAACTCATTTTGATTGTGGAAGCAAATCATCCTGGGGTCTGCGAGACTGCCTGAGAAGAAGATATAAGTGATTGAAAAATGTCTGAAACATTGAAGTCAACAAAATTCATGGGCGGGATTCTCTGGCCACACTCGCCTCAAAACCGGAGAATGGACCTTTCCATGGTCCGCCTCGTGACTGCTACAATTCCCGTTGAGGGTGGCACGGCAGAATTCCAGCCCATATCTCATCTTTGGCTATATAATATTTACTCGCTGAATTTTGTGTTAATCAGTCAAACTGCATTTTAATTTGGTTGATTTTTTTTTCATTCATTCTCTACCTATGGATGCTACTGGCAGGGACAGCATCGCAATGTTTATTGTCCATCCTCAGCTGACTCTAGAAGGTGATGACACAACCTCTTTGTAAACCACTGCAGCACATGTACCCACAGAGCTGTTAGATATGGAGTTCCAGGAGGTTGACCCTTCCCAGAAGAAGGAATGGCGATATTTGTCAAAGTCCAGCCACTGTTGGACAAAACTGAATTACTATTAGCCATGTTCATCTACATAATAATGGGCAGCAAGTGGCACAGTGGTTAGCACTGCTGCCGTACAGCGCAAGGGATGGTTTGATTCCCAGCTTGGGTCAATATCTGTGTGGAGTTTGCACGTTCTCCCCGTGTCTGTGTGGGTTTCCTCTGGGTGCTCTGGTTTCCTCCCACAGTCCGAAAGGCTGGTTAGGTGTATTGGTTATGCTAAATTCTCCCTCAGTGTACCCGAACAGGTGCCGGAGTGTGGTGACTAGGGGATTTTCACAGTAACTTCATTGCAGTGTTAATGTAAGCCTACATGTGACACTAATAAATAAACTTAAACTTAATAGACTAAAGCAAAATAATAAAAGCAAAATACTGCAGATGCTGGAATCTGAAACAAAGGGTGGAATTTTCCCATCCTGCCTGCCATGGGAATCGTAGTGGATGGGACACGGACCATGCAAACGTCCATTGACCTCGGGCGGGATTTTCCGGAATTTGGGTGGGTGCGGGTGGAAAAACCCACCCAAAAACAGAAAATGCGGGAAAATGTCAGCAGGTCTGACAGCATCTGTAGAGAGAAAATGGAGCCAACGTTTCGAGTCAGGATGACCCTTCACCAGAGCTGAAGAAGCTGTTAGCACCATTCTCAGCCTTTATCATCACTATTTACATTCCCTTTGTGTTTTTGTCTATGCTATTCCCATCAAATACAGCGACCCCAACCCCCCGCCCCCTCATCGTATAAATCTTGTCCAATTTTTCTTGTCTTCAGCTCTGCTGAAAGATCTCAATGGGTTTGACAGCATCTGTGGAGCGAGAGAATAGAGCCAATATTTCGAATCTGGATGACTCTGTCAGGGCAGCTCTGACGAAGGGTCATCCAGACTTGAAACGTTGGCTCTATTCTCACTCCACAGAGGCTGTCAGACCTGCTGAGATTTTGCAGCATTTTCTGTTTTTAGTCCATAATAGACTTGCATTTAACAATCATCGCTCTGCAGTCTTGTCGTGATTCCATGCAATCTTAATACACATCTCTCAATTAACAAACAAAGATTATAACACAGGACATGTCATTGAAACGCCCTCATTTGTGTGTTATTCTGATAATGTTCAACTACAACCAACTATGACTAACATTTCTATCTCAGACTGAGTTATTTTCAAATCTACAATTCAACTGTTCAAACAAGTAGGCACACATATGGGCTTCAGGAACTACCCAGTTGATTGCAGCTCAAAGCACTGCCAGTGACAGAACAATTACTCATCATGTACCAACCACCAACTTCCATTACTTGGGGATTATAAACTCACAGCTCCTCACATTTGACAGTTAAACAAATATCTTAATGCTCTGAGGAGGAGTGTCTGAAAATAACCCCAACTGCATACCAATCCATCACACACATGGCAAACCGCAATAATTACATTTACTGAGAGAAGAATCTGAGTTGAATGCTGAACTGATTCTCGGCTTGTAAATACCTTGGGTGGGCTTGTGTGTATGTGCTGAAAGGGTTAATAAACACATAAGTTTAAGAATCACATAAGTTGCAAGCTGAACCTCCGTCACACAGGGAAAGCGATGTATAAATGATTGGTCTTGATTAAAGCAGACCCAGATAAGAGTCAAGAACCGTTTAATTGAACGATGTGCAGCTGCAGCTCATGTTTGCCCATTAGAACAAGGGACAAAGGAAAGGGAGGTTGATATACCACTGGTCAGGATATATCTTGATGATATAACATTCACAAGTTTTAATTGGACACCATACCCTTATGTATGCATGATATAACCTTAATTAATAGCTATGATTGGATAGAGATAACTCCGATACTTCCATTGGTATATGCTAATTACTTGTAATTGGAGTTGAAACAATAATTGCCTGTGTATATCTGAATTTTTCACTTTGTATGGTCTGAATGATTTCATTCATTCCGATAGGACTTTTAATAAATTCATCTTGAAACCACTCCGTGGCTTTGTTTGTCTACTTGAGGGGAACAATAGTTTTAAATACAACAAGAAAACCATCGTAACTGACCCATAACAATGTGTTGCTGAATGGGGAAGTAGGAAGTATGAAGTGTAGCACACAGCACAAAGCAGCAAAGTTTCTTAATGGTTGCAACCATTAAATGAATGATCCCGATCTATTTGAAATGTAGGCACAAATTAATGGTCAGTCCTTTATCAACCAATGACAAAGTTACAGTGATAAAATGATGATGTAACTTTCTGATGGTGGTGGCGAGGGACTCCCTGATGTTCTTTGAAAGTCAAAGGCAGATGGTGTCTCCTTTCTTTGTTGTAGATGGTCTCATCTGGCAGAGATAGATGGCCATTGTCACCTAGCAGGTGGTAGTGGTATTGTCACTGGGCTAGCAATGCAGAGACCCAGGGCAATTCACTGGGGACTCGAGTTTGAATCCCAACATGCCAGATGGCGAAATAAAAATTTGGAATAAAGAGGTCTAATGATGACCGTGAAACCATTGTCGATTGTTGTAAAAACCCCATCTGTTTCACTGATTCACTAGGAGATTTTCACAATAACTTCATTGCAGTGTTAATGTAAGCCTACTTGTGACACGAATAAATAAACTAAACTGATGCTTTTCAAGGAAGGAAATCTGCCATCCTTACCTGGTAGGTCTAGCCTATATGTAATTCCAACATTGTGGTTGAATCTTAAATGCTGTCTGAAAGTTGAAGGGCAATTTGGGATGCGCAACAAACGTTGGCCCAGCCAGCAACATCCACATCCCATGAATGGATAAAACAGAGAATGTTACCTGTTGTTTGTCAACCCAAGATTGGACACTGTTGAGGTATTGCTGTAAATTGTAAATTCTAAGTACAGCATGGAATCCATTCCCTAGCTTGTCCAGGAATGTCTCAGATATGCCCCAAGCTTCATGTACACCATAACGAAAGCTCAGCTAAGATTTGCTCCCACATAGTCCAAAACATGGAGAAGGTTTTTCATCTACCCCATAGCGTGTTTTCCTGTGGTGGAGAAAGCTCTTTATTGCCAGTGGCGGGATCATCTTGTCCCACCGATGTCAATGGCATTTTGCATTGTTCACCGGCAGCATTGCGGGGGGGTCATCATTGACGGGGCAGGAAAATCCTGCTGACAAGAAGGACTGGAAAATTCAGCTCGTGGAATTTTTGGATTTTTTTAATAGATTGGATTTAGAAAATACTCCAGTTCACACAGTTCTGTGCTTATCTGCAAAGGACTCCTTTGCAGATAAGGACATAAGATATAGGTGCTGGAGTAGGAAAGGCTCCTTGAACCTGCTCTACCATTCAACATGAATGTTGCTGATCTTTGGCCACAACTCTACATCTGTTCTTGCCTGCTCCCGAGGGTGGTACAGCGGTTAGCACTGCTGCCTCATAGAGCCAGGGACCCTGGTTCAATTCTCGCCTCTGGTCACTGTCTGTGTGGAGTTTACATTTTCTTCCTGTGTCTGCATGGATCTCCGTCTGGCGCTTCGGTTTCAACATCTAAAGATGTGCAGGCTAGATGGATTGGCCATGCTAAATTGCCCCTTAGTTTCCCAAGATGTGCAGGTTAGCCATGCTAAATGCGCAGGGTTACAGGGATGGGGGGATTGAGGCTGGGTAAAATGCTCTGTCAGGGAGTTAGTGCAGACCAGATGAATCGAATGACCTCCTTCTGCACTGTAGGGTTTTCATGGTTCTATGAATGAAATCCCTCTGAAGCACCTGGCCTAAAGAATTCCAAAGATTGAGAACTTTTCGAATGGTGAGACTTTCCCTCACTCCGGTCCAAAGTGATCAACCCTGGATCCTGAGACTGTGCCACCGTGTTCCAGATTCCTCAGCCAGGTGAAATTATGGGCGGGATATTGCACCCTCATTTGCAGTGGGTGGCAATGGAGTCGGAAGAGGGTGTGGGCAAAATATCACGGGAGCCAAGGAAAGGAGGTTTACAACAGCGAGACACCCCGCCAAAATGTTATAGAACACTGGTTTGGCCTCAACTGGAGTATTGTGTTCACATCTGGGCTCTGCACTCTAGGAGGGACATGAAGGCTCTCAAGACAGTGCAGAAGAGATTGTCAAGAATAGTTCCAGAGATGAAGGGCTTCAGTCATGTGGATGGATTGGAGAAGCTGAGATTCTTCACCTGAGAGAAAAATGGGTTGAACGGAGATTGGATAGAGGAGTTCAAAATCATCGGCAGAGTAAAGAGAAACTGGTTCCATTGGCAGAAGGGTCAAGAACCAGAGGAAATAGCTTTAAGGTGGTCGCCAAAAGAACCAATTGCAACATGAGGCAAAACATGTTTATGCAGCAAGTGGTTAGGATCTGTAATGTGCCTGAGAGTGTGGTAAAAGAAGATACAATACTAACTTTTGGAAATAAATCACACAAGCACCTGAAGAGAATGAAAGTAAAAAATGCGGGTCGACCAGAAAAGGACAGAGGTGTGGGACTAGGTAAATTGCAGAGAACTAGCATGAACACAATAGACTGAATGGCCTCCTTCTGTGCTGTAACCATTTTATGATTTCAGGTGAAGATGATCAACCTCGCTGAATCAAAGGTGTGGCTTCAACTTTCTAAGCCAGTGGTGGGAAACCTACGGCCTGAGGGCCACATGTGGCCCATCCGGGTTTTGAGTGTGGCCCATGAGACATTTTGTTGACTGTTGCCCATGCGCATGGTTGCCACTGTCTGCTGATTTCCATCCAAGTATTTTTTTTCCACTGGATGTCTGAAGTGACATACATGTAAAGCAAGGGCACATGAAGTGTGGTGCATGCTGACTGCGCACAGCATTGACTGAGCGTCATGCACTCCCTCTGCATCCAAAGTGTAAATATTTCTTTCATTTTTATCATTTGATGTTGATGACAGCTCTATTACTGTATGAATGATTAATCATTTTCTACAACTCATTATAAAATATTTGTGTGTATTAAGTTCATGTTATTCACGGGGCCATGGTTAGTGAACAAGCCCGATTTCAATCTTGTGGCCCACTGAGATGAAGGGACTCTCATGCAGCCCACTCACTCGCCTAGGTTGCCGCCCGTCACTGATCTAAGCCCAGTGGTTTCATAGATTCATGGAATCCCTGCAGTGCAGAAAGAGGCCATTCGGCCCATTGAACCTGCACTGACAACAATCCCACTCAAGCCCTATCCCTGTGACCTCACGTATTTAATCTGCTAATACCCCTCACACGAAGTGGCAATTTTCCAATGGCCCATCAGCCTAACCCACACATCTTTGGACTGTGGGAGGAAACCGGAGCACCTGGAGGAAACCCACGCAGACATGGAAACAATGTGCAAACTCCACACAGTCAGAATTGAACCTGGGTCCTTGACGTCGTGTAGCAGCAGTGCTAACCACTGTGCCACCCTGCCAATTGATTTGCATTTAAAATTAAGGAGGGTCAACCCAACTTTTTAGTTCAATTTATTCTGCTAGCCTGAATCAGGTGGAAACCTCATTAATGTACAAAAGTGATGTAAATAAGAATGCAGTTAAATGTTAAGGGCTACTGGGCAAGTGTACCTGCCAGTTAAGACAAGTGAAAACAAAGTCCAGATTTATTTTTGTGAGGTCAATTGGAGCAGGACTCCTCTTGCAATGACCTGTCATCTTCTCGGCGTGCGTGCATGGTTGAACTAGTTACAGGTTCCTCTTCTACTCCCAGTGTTTCATTAGTTCTGTGAGTCAGATGCTAATGACTTGCCCAGGGTTAAAAGCACCAGGTGCATTATGAAGTTGTTTGCCTAAAAATAGCTGATAATCGACATGCATGCACAGCCTATAGTTTTGCACAGCCTTGGAACTTTTTAAGTGCCGATTTGAATTAGACTTGAGTTATCTTGTGAGCAGTACAAAGCGGGAATGATCTGAGATGACATCCTGAAGTGATGTTGCATTACTTATCTTTACTTGCAGTGTGTTACACTGGGATGTTATTCTTCACTGTTAATATATGATGGAGGAATACCTGTTTTTTACCTTCATCAAGTTTATTCTGCATTCAACATAGCAGAGAGACAAACTCCAAATAATTACCCCACAGCAACTGTTCCAGCGCTGCCCACTTTGGAGGTTGAGCCAAATAACCATTATCTGTCTTTAATAAGACAATTAGCTTAATAATGTAATTGTCACATCTTGCATTTAGTGATACGATAACACATTGACATGGGAGCCCAGGTTAAAATCTCACTTTAAGGGGAGAATTTACCCACCCGCCCACCACGGGAATCATAGCGGGTGGGGGATGGATCATGCAAAGGTCTGTTGACCTCAGGTGGGATTTTCCAGTTGTGGGGTGTACGTAGCCGGAAAGTCCCGCCCTAAGTCTCTATACAGAACCACAACCTATTTGCATAAATTGAATTGAATTACCATTGTCACATGTATTGGGATACGGTGAAAAATATTGTTTTTTGTGAGCTGTTACAGAAAAAACATACCATTCATAGAGTACATAGGGGAGAAGGAAAGGATACAGTGCAGAACAGAGTGTTGCAGTTACTGATAAAGTGAAGAGAAAGATCAACTTAATATGTGACAGATCCATTCAAAAGTCTGATGGCAGCACGTAAGAAGCTATTCTTGAGTTGGTTGGTACATGTTTTCAGACTTCCATATCTTTTTCCCGATGGAAGAAGGTGGAAGGGAGTATGTCCGGGATGCGTGAGGTCTTTGATTATGCTGTCTGCTTTTCCGAGGCAGCGCGAAGTGCAGACAGCGTTAATGGATGGGAGGCTGGTTTGCGTGATGGACTGAGCTATGTTCACAATCATTTGTAGTTTCTTGCAGTCTTGGTCAGAGCAGGAGACATACCAAGCTGTGATACAACCAAGATTGTACCGGAGCATGATGACTTCTAGCAAGCTGTGCCAGTGTACCCACTAATTCTGGGCGGAATTTTCCCAAAAAATTCTAAGTGTCGAATTTGCGTCAAAACTGACGTAAAATAAGCTGTTTTTCTCATTGGGAGTTCAGAGAAGAATCTCCCACACTGCAGAATGCACTCGCGTGATTCACTCCAAAAATCAGTGGGTGGGGCCTATTCCTGCTTGAGAGGCCGGCTGCATTGTGCAGAGCAGGCCACTGTGCATGCACCGATCTGTCAGTGCCGAGATCTGTCAGTGCCGAGATCAGCACATGCGCAATGGCCCTGTCTGCCGGCATCCCAATTGCTGGCCTCCTGATCGCTGGCTAGCCCCGTGACCTCCGCTCGCTGGCCCCCCCATGTATTCCTGGGCCAGCTTCAACCCCCCACGCAGCCCCGATCTTCTGCACACCCCCCAATTACCCCCCTCCGGCAGCAGTCCTCAACCCTCCACTGCAGTCCAAGCCCCCGCCCCCTGCAGTCCTGAACCCCCAGCAGGCTGCCTATCCCCCCCACACCAATGAACAGACCCAATCTCTGGTCTCCCTCACTCTGCTCAATCCCAAAATACAGAGTGGCAGCCGGACCTCCCACCCTCACCAATCACTCCCAGAGGCCTCTCCCCCATCCCGCCCCTATTAGGCCCCACCCCTTTGGCATTCCCCACTACCCCCCAAAAGTGGGGAGCTGCAGTAATCCCCTGGGAGTGATCCACTCTGGCGGGGTGGGGGGAAGCTAGCTGGCCTGGAGACTTCAGTCCCTGGCCCGCTAATTGTATTTAAAATATATGTAAATTAGGATTTAAATAATTCAAGCGGTTCCCTGCCAGCTGGGAGCTGCTAGCGGGCCAGAACGCCCAGCGCGGGTCCTGCGGATCGGGCGCCGCTGGAATCTCCCAGCCGGCCGTGCTAAAATATTAGACTGTACCGGAGCATGACTGGAATATTGGCACAGTGGGATGGGAGAATCGCCCCCTCTATCTTTTACTCTCGTTCGATGCTCTTAAAACTCTATTCTAACTCTTTTAAACTCTGTAACAATGCTTTAATTCAATCTCTTACAGATTTGGCAGATGGACCTACCTTATATTGAGTTGATCTTTCTCTACACCCTTGCTATGACTGTAACAGCATTCAGGAATGTTCAGGGCTGCTGCCGGAGGGGGGGTAATTGGGGGGTGCGCAGGAGATCCTGGCTGCAGGGGGGGCTGAAGCTGGCCCAGGAATACATGGGGGTGCCAGCGATCAGAGGTCACGGGGCCAGCCAGCGATCAGGAGACTGCACCGTCTCCTTTCCTTCTCTATGAACGGTATGCTTTGTCTGTATAGCGTGCAAGAAACATTACTTTTCACTGCATATCAATGCATGTGACAATAATAAATCAAATCCAAAACCAGAAAGGATGTTTTCTGTTGAAATTGACAGTTAAGTATCCGGCAAGGTTGTGGTGTCAGAGCGTCTTGAGTTAACGGATTTCAGTTGAGCAAGGTGATTGTTCTCAAGAGTTTTTCCGACTGGGTTTGGAAGAGACATAGGAGGTGAAGCAGACGTGTTTTCTTGTCACCTCAAATGTCTGGGTGAACGAAGGCAGTATGAAACACGGAGAAGTTACCCATCCCCCCTCCTCATAATTAACCTGCTGAAATTCACTGCCAATATGATTTGCAGAATGACCTGGTGACCCTGATATCAGAGTCCAGTCGAAATTGGGAAACAAATGAAACAGGCAGCTTTTAAAATGGTTCTGACCTCCTGATGTGGTGACAATTATTTCTAATTGAAATAGTCATTATTGGAAAGGAAGAGTCCATGCTATTTGCGACCCTGCTAAATGTGCATCTAGACGGGGCAAATTATTACAATTCTCGCATTTGAAACCAATTATATTGCCAGCTCTTCAGCAGTGGATAAATTGGCGCGCGCAGCCCACAGTCAGCTTAAGTTTATTCTCTGTTTAAACACTATCAGAGTCAGTTAGATTATCTGTATATCAAGTGTTTATTGAAGATTCTTTGGAAGTCAGAACAAGTTTAACTGTGTTATTGTGCTCTCAGGTAATTGACGGATTAGATAGGTCTGATATAGCTGCAGACAGCAATATATCTCTATTTTATTGCAATTTTATGGTCCCTGGTTCCAAGTGAATTGTGCACTCACATTTGATCTACACCTGATTTTAACAGTCGTTGTTCACAATGACTGTGAGGTTGGTGTCACAGACAATTCGATTTGCACCTCAAGCACACAGTTACTGACATTTCTGGTTGGGGAAATATTTGTCTTTAGGTAACCTGCAACAATGGGATTTGTTTTGTCCCAATTAGCTTCCTGCTTTCTGACAGAAGCAAATCAACAGGCAGCACAGAATTGACAAAAAGGCTATTTGACTCTCTGTCAAAAGTTGAGGTATGCAGGAGCATTTAAGTCAAGTTGTCACTAATCTCCCATTGTTATTAGCAACCACACCTGGAGTATTGTGTGCAGTTTTGGTGCCCTTATCTGAGGAAGGACATCCCTGCTATAGAGGGAGTACAGCGAAGGTTTACCAGGCTGATTCCTGGGATAGCAGGTCTGTCATATGAGGAGAGACTAAGTCGGTTAGGATCATATTTATTGGAGTTTAGAAGAGTGAGAGGGAATCTCACAGAAACTTATAAAATTCTAACAGGGTTAGACAGGGTAGATTCAGAAAGAGTGTTCCCAATGGTGGAGGAGTCCAGAACTCGGGGTCATAGTTTGAGGATAAGGGGTAAACCTTTTAGAACTGAGGTGAGGAGAAATTTCTTCACCCAGAGGGTGGTGAAATCTGTGGAATTCACTACCACAGAATGTAGTTGAGGCCAAAACGTTATCTGATTTCAAGAAGAAATTAGATGTAGCTCTTGGGGCTAAAGGGATCAAGGGATATGGAAGGATGGGGGATCAGGATATTGAATTCGATGATCAGCCATGGTCAAAATGAATGGCAGAGCAGGCTCGAAGGGCCGAATGGCCTACTCCTGCTTCGAGTTTATCTGTTTCTATGAAAGTGGATTTGAGTCAAAGATCAGCCATGATCTTATGAAACCACAGAGCAGACTCGAGGAGCCGTATGTCCTACATTAGATCTTCCCTATTCCTGTTTCTCATACTCCATGCTGTTACTAGTCTGATTTTCCTACCACTCGCTGTGCCCGATGTAGGGAGGGTGGAATCAGGATATTGAATTTGATGATCAGCCATGATCAAAATGAATGGCGGAACAACTCAAAGGGCTGAATGGCCTACTCCTGCTTCTAGTTTCTATGTTTCTATAACTGGTGTGGCATTGATTTGGTTCACCTCCATTGGATACTATAACATCAGATGGTCCTCCATGGTTCAATTGCGTTTCATCTTTAGTTGTTGGACTAGTCAAGAGAGCAGAGACATTGACAGGGGGGATATCACCCATTGCAAATTCACAGCTAACTTTGAATTTGACCCATCTTTTAGCTTGTGCCATGTTTAATAGAAAAGGAATTATTTCAGAAAATGCAGATTATCGCTAATTTAACGTCATTTTTAGGCACCGGGAAATATCGAGTTATCTAATCTTTGAGCTAAGCAGTGTAAGTAACAGAGCTCATTTGTAATATGCAACTTTGAATTCAGAACAGACTCCATGTTTTAAAGAAAGTGCACCAGATGGAAAATGGATGACAGCCGTGAGTTAATTAAAACAAAGCAGATTTATCCTCTACTTCGGGGACACACTTTTAATTGAGACTGTATTTTCCTTTAGTTGGCAGTTTAATTCCCAGGTCACGATATATGTTGAAAACAAGTGCATCTGCGTTAAATTACGTAGTGCCTGGAATCCCTTGCTCCCTCTCTTTCGCCAGATAATCCCTGTGTGGCTTGGAATGCAAGCAGCAGGTCATTCAACAAGAAGCCGACATGTATTCACACAGTTAAGATTTTCTTTTGAAGGGATAATGGTTTTGGAGATTCTGGGAATGAGATCAATTATTTGCAAAGCATGTAGATGGAGATGAACAGAGGTTAAGGGAAACATGTTTATAATATGGAATGACAACACAGTGCAGTCATAGACATCTCCAACTGGGGAGACGATCTGAAATGCTTCCATTTCTAATGTGACTACAGGGAGGAAGTTATAATAACATGTTTAGACTGAGTCACCATGCCTTCACACAGGCACAATGTGTAAATCAGTCTTGCTGGATTGTGTGAAATTGTCCCATTGGCATTGATGTCTCCCATGACGCTTCTGTCGATGTGAGTTGTTTCCAATTATTGGAGCGCCTTTACAATGCAGTTTGCAGGCACGGGCAGGCATCTTTTTCTCCTTGTTGGTCACACTTGGCAAATAGAACTGAGGTAGGAGGAACAAAGTACTGCCAGGGAAAACTTGACATGTGCAAGTTAGGTGGATTGGCCATGCTAAGTTGCCCCTTAGTGCCAGAAGGATTAGTCACTAAATATGTGGGGAAATGGAAATAGGATCTGGATGGAATTGTTGTCGGTGCAGACTTTATGGGCCGAATGGTCTCTTTCTGCACTCAAGGAGGAGGCAATGGCCTAGTGGTATCATCACTAGATTATTAGTTCAAAAGCTCAGCTAATGTTCTGGGGACCTGGGTTCAAATCCTGCCACGGCAGATGGTGGAATTTGAATTCAATGAAAAACAAAATCTGGAATTAAGAATCCAATGATGATCATGAAACCATTGTCCATCTGATTCACTAATGGCTTTTAGGGAAGGAAATCTGCCGTCCTTACCTGGTCTGGCCTACATGTGATTCCAGAGCCACAGCAATGTGGTTGACTCTCAACTGCCCTCCAAGAGCAACTAGGGATGGGCAATTAATGCTGGTCCAACCAGCGACGCACATGTCCCACAAATGAATTTAAAAAAAAGAATTATATGATTCTAAGGTCAGATGCCACCTTCTTCAAATGGTGAACAACATAATTCAAAACTTGGTATGGCTCCTGCTCTGTTCAAGACTACAAGAAACTACAAAGGGTTGTGAACGTAGCCCAGTCCATCACACAAACAAGTCTCCCAACCGTTGGCTCCGTCTACACTTCCTGCTGCCTCAGAAACGCAGCCAGCATAATCAAGGACCTCACACACCCCAGACATACTCTCTTCCACCTTCTTCCATTGGGAAAAAGATACAAAAATTTGAGATCATGTAACCAACTCAAGAACAGCTTCGTCCCTGCTGCCATCAGACTTTTGAATGGACCTACCTGATATTAAGCTGATCTTTCTCTGCACCCTAGCTATGACTGTAACGCTACACTCTGCATCTTCTCCTTTCCATCTCCATTATGTACTCTATGAACGGTATGCGTTGTCTGTACAGCGTGCAAGAATACATACTTTTCACTGTTTATCAATGCATGTGACAATAATAAATCAAATCAAACTAAAAATCATTTAAACCAGCAATAATGCAAAATTCTAGTGAGTAGGAATTCCTGAGGGCCTTACTAAATACATATGGAACTCAATCACTGGCACACCAGTGTAAAAACAATCTATCCTAGACAAGCTATTCACACTGAGAACCAAATACAGATCTTGATGCTTGATGGCATGTGACTGGTGATATATTATTGTCTAATTATCATGATTTCCTGTCTTTTGCTTTACATTTTGTGCATTGACCCATGGTCTGTTGGCATTATTATGGATGCAATTTGGAAGGACTGCAGCTGTGTGTGATAAACAACTGCCACTTTACAAAGTCAGTGCATTTGCCTGAGAATATCGATCATGGTTCGAATTTTTAAAAATGCCAGCATTTTTAAATTTTCCTCAAATCAAAAAAAATCCCCCATTTCCCATTCTGTGCTCAGGTGATCCTCTACAATAGAAACAGCTGGAAGGTCACATCTGTCTTTAAAGTGATGCCAATGGTTTCCATCGCTATAGGATGGGTGTCCATGTGATTCATTTCCGTATATCCAGTCCTTCCATCTTCATGAAACGCTCCCAAACCTCATCACAGTGGTTCCCACTGCTACCTCACAGCACCTGGGATCCAGGTTCAATTCCGGCCTCGGGTGATTGTGTGGAGTTTGCACATTCACCTCCATATCTGTGTGGGTTTCCTCCGGGTGCTCCGGTTTCCTCCCACAGTCCAAAGATGTGTGGGTTAGGTGGAGTGGACGTGATAAATTGTCCATTAGTGTCAGGGGAATTGGCAGGTTAAATACATGGGGTTATGGGGTTAGGACCTGAGTGGGATTGTTGTTGGTGCACACTCAATGGGCTGAATGGCCTCGTACTGCATTGTCAGGATTCTATGATTCTAAGTTGGATATTTCCAAAACAAAAGGAATGAATGTGGCCAGCGACCATAGTAATCGTCCATGCTCCATTTCTATGCTTTTCATTTTATCTTGAAGATCTGATCCTCTTATTTTTAATGTCTTATTACTCTTTTTCATGTGTATCTCTGAGTACAGGTCCAGTACCATTGAGTATTTAGTGGCAACTTTCCTCTTTGACCACTGTCCACACTGCTCTGAGCTGGTTACTAACTGACCAGTATCCGAGACAGAACACCCCTCACCTCTCTTTGTCAAAAAACAATGGGATTTTCCAGTCCCTCCAGCACCCTGAATGATGTATTTTCCAGTGGTGGAGGTGGCTTGCCATTGGCCGCCAGCAGGATCTTCCAATTCCACCGAGGTCCATTGCGTTTTGCATGGCTCACCCGTCCTGCTGCCGGGAAACCTGGGTGTCTCCATCGGCAGAACCGGAAGATTCCTTTGACGATAAAGGCTGGAAAATCCTGCCCAATATAGTTGAAATGTAAAACTGTGTGAAAGAGCGCGCAGGCAAACCTATGTTATGTCAGTTTGTGGCACTGACAGGTAAATCTCTCACAGGTGGTCTGTTTGTATAGAGTCATAGAGGTTTATAGCATGGAAACACGCCCTTCGGCCCAACTTGTCCATGCTGCCCTTTTTTTTTAAGCCCCGAAGCTAATCCCAATTGCCTGCATTTGGCCCATATCCCTCTATACCCACCTTATCCATGTAACTATCCACATGCTTTTTAAAAAACAAAATTGTACTCACCTCTACTCTTACCTCTGGCAGCTTGTTCCAGACACTCACCACCCTCTGTGTAAAAAAATTGCCCCTCTGGACACTTTTGTATCTCTCCCCTTTCACCTTAAACCTATGCCCTCAAGTTTTAGACTCCCCTACTTTTGGGAAAAGATATTGACTATCTAGCTGATCTATGCCCCTCATTATTTTATAGACCTCCATAAGATCACCCCTCAGCCTCCTACACTCCAGAGAAAAAAGTCCCAGTCTATCCAGCCTCTCCTTATAACACAAACCATCAAGTCTCGGTAGCATCCCAGTAAATCTTTTCTGCACTCTTTCTAGTTTAATAATATCCTTTCTATAATAGAGTGACCAGAACTGCACACAGTATTCCAAGTGTGGCCATACCAATGTCTTGTACAACTTTAACAAGACGTCCCAACTCCTGAATTCAATTTTCTGACCGATGAAACCAAGCATGCCGAATGCCTTCTTCATCACTCTGTCCACCTGTGACTCCACTCTCAAGGAGCTATGAACATAGAACAAAGAACATAGAAAAGCTACAGCACAAACAGGCCCTTCGGCCCACAGGTTGCGCCGAACGTGTCCCACCTATTAGGCTTACCTATAACCCTCTATCTTACCAACTTCCATGAACTTATCCAAAAGTCTCTTAAAAGACCCTATCGAATCCACCTCCACCACCACTACCGGCAGCCAATTCCACGCACTCACCACCCTCTGAGTGAAAAACCTACCCCTAACATCTCCTCTGTACCTACTGCCCAGCACCCTAAACCTGTGACCTCTTGTGGCAACCATTTCTGCCCTGGGTAAAAGCCTCTGAGAATCCACTCTATCAATACCTCTCAACATCGTATACACCTCTATCAGGTCACCTCTCATCCTTCGCTTCTCCAAGGAGGAAAGACCTAGCTCTCTCAACCTATCCTCATAAGGCATGCCACCTAATCCAGGCAACATCCTTGTAAATCTCCTCTGCACCCTTTCTATGGCTTCCACATCCTTTCTGTAATGAGGCGACCAGAACTGGGCACAGTACTCCAGGTGGGGTCTGACCAGGGTCCTACACAGCTGCACCATTATCTCCCGATTTCTAAACTCAATTCCTCTATTGATGAAGGCCAGTATTTTATACGCCTTCTTAACCACAGCCTCTACCTGCGACGCTGCTTTTAGCATCCTATGAACCCGGACCCCAAGATCCTTCTGATCTTCCACACTGCCAAGCATCTTACCCTTAATATTATATTCTTTCATCCGATTCGACCTGCCAAAATGAACCACCACACACTTATCTGGGTTGAAGTCCATCTGCCACTTCTCCGCCCAGTCTTGCATCTTATCTATGTCTCGTTGCAACTGCTGACATCCCTCTACACTATCCACAACACCTCCAACCTTTGTGTCATCAGCAAACTTGCCAACCCATCCTTCCACTTCCTCATCCAGGTCATTTATAAAAATCACAAAGAGCAAGGGTCCCAGAACAGATCCCTGGGGCACTCCACTGGTGACCGACTTCTCCATGCTGAAAAAGACCCATCTACAACCACTCTTTGCCTTCTGTGGGCAAGCCAGTTCTGAATCCACAAAGCAATGTCCCCTTGTATCCCATGCCCCTTCACTTTCTCAATAAGCCTTGCATGGGGCACCTTATCAAACACCTTGGTGAAATCCATATAAACTACATCTACCGCTCTTCCCTCGTCTATGTGTCTAGTTACATCTTCAAAAAATTCAATTAGGCTCATAAGACATGGTCTGCCTTGGACAAAGCCGTGCTGGCTATTTCTGATCATACTATTCCTCTCCAGATGTTCATAAATCCTGCCTCTCAGGATCATCTCCATCAACTTACCAACCACTGAGGTTAGACTCACTGGTCTATAATTTCCTGGGCTATCTCTTCTCCCTTTCTTGAATAACGGAACCACATCCACAATCCTCCAATCCTCCAGAACCTCTCCCGTCTCCATTGATGACGCAAAGATCATCGCCAGAGGCTCAGCAATCTCTTCCCTTGCCTCCCACAGTAACCTGGGGAACATCCCATCCGGTCCCGGCGATTTATCGAACTTGATGCTTTTCAAAAGCTCCAACACATCCTCTTTCCTAATATCCATGTGCTCAATCTTCTCAGTCCACTGCAAGTCTGCACTGCAACTACCAAGATCCTTTTCCACTGTGAATACTGAAGCAAAGTATTCATTGAGTACCTCTGCTATTTCAACCAGTTCAATACAGACTTTCACACCATCACATTTGATATGTCCTACTCCTTCACATCTTATCTTCACATCTTAACATGTACCCCTAGATCTCTTTGTTCTGTAACGCTCCCCAATTCCCTACCATTAACTGAGTAAGTCCTACTATGGTTCAATCTACCAAAATGCATCACCTCGCATTTGTCTAAATTAAACTCCATCTGCCATTCGTCAGCCCACTGGCCCAATTGATCAAGATCTCGTTGCAATCAGAGATAACTTTCTTCACTGTCCACTATGCCACCAATCTTGGTGTCATCTGCAAACTTAGTAGCCATGCCTCCTACATTCTCATCCAAATCATTCATATAAATGACAAATAACAATGGACCCAGCACTGATCCCAGAGGCACACCGCTGGCCACAGGCCTCCAGTTTGAAAAACAACCCCCGACAATGACCCTCTGGCATCTGTCAAGAAGTGATGTGGAGATGCCCGCATTGGACTGGGGTAAACACAGTAAGAAGTCTCACAACACCAGGTTAAAGTCCAACAGGTTTATTTCGTAGCAAAAGCCACTAGCTTTCGGAGCGCTGCTCCTTCGTCCGGTAAGTGGGAGTTCTGTTCACAAGCATATAAAGACACAAACTCAATTTACAAAATAATGGTTAAACACACAATGAATTGGAAAGAAAGCAACCCTCATACAGTCAAAGGAGAAGTAGGAAAAGAATGAAACATATCCAGTGGAATTATTAGACTACATTTCCAAACAGATAGAGTCCAATGAGAATAGGCAACATACGGCGAATGCCAAAAGTATATTGCAAGAGCTGAGCCTTTGTTTCTGATTTCTCTCTCTGCTGCCCTCTCTGTTGGGGAGGTATAAACAAATACTTCAATAATTACTCAGAAACAGAAAATGCTGAAAAATCTCAGCAGGTCTGACAGCATCTGTGGAGAGAGAATAGAGCCAATGTTCTGAGTCTGGCTGGCCCTTTGTCAGAGCTGGAGAGAAGGAAGATTGGACAAGATTTATACTGAGATGACAGGTGAGGAGGTCGGGGTGGCTGTAATTGATAGGGCTGGCGTGGACAAAAAGACAAAGGGAATGCAAGTGATGATGATAAAGACTGAGAATGGTGCTGAGAGCGTCCATTGAGAGATCGGAATTTGCGAATGAGAGTGTCACAGGACAACCTGAGGAATGTGGCAGTTGGCCCTCGTGAGGTGGAGGAGCGGGGGTTGTTGGAAAACAAGATGGGAAATGAGATTTCAGAAGTGTAAAATTAAAAATAAGAATAAAAAGTGCTAAAAATGGATGAATGAGATGAAAGGAAGAAATAAAATAAATGGAAATGGGGTGAAGGTGGAGGGGAGCATTTATGCTCTGTTGAACTCAATGATCAGACCAGAAGGCTGACAAGTGCCCAAACGGAAGATGAGATGCTGTTCCTCCAGTTTGCACTGGGCTTCACTTGAACATTGCAAAAGGCCAAGGACGGACATATGGACAGGAGAGCAGGGTGGTGTGTTGAAGTGGCAAGTGACAGGAAGGTCTGGGTCCTGATTGTGGGCAGACTGAAGTTGCTCAGCAAAGCAGCCACCCAGTCTGCATTTGGTCTCTCCCGTGTAGAGTCGGCTGCATTGGGAGCAGCGAATGCAATAGGCCAGATTATAGGAGGTGCATGTGAAGTGCTACTGAAAAGAGTGTTTGGGCCTGGGATGGTGAGCAGGGAGGGGGTAAAGGGGCAGATGTCGCACCTTTTGCAATTGCATGGGAAGGTGCCAGTGGCGGTGGGTAAGGTGTTGGGTGTGACAGTGGAGTGCGCCAGTGTGTCCCAGAGAGAACAGTTCCTGAGGAATGCTGACAGTGGGAATGAGGGGAAGATGTGTTGAGTAATAGCATCATACTGGCGTTGGCGGAAATGGTGGAGGATGATCCTTTGAATGTGGAAGCTGGTGGGGTGAAAAGTGAGGACAGGGGGGACCCCATCCTGGTTCCGGGAGGGAGGGAAGTGGGTGAGAGCATTGGTCCAGGCAATGGGTCAGACACAGTTGAGAGACCTGTCAATGACAGTGGGTGGAAAACCACGATCTAGGAAGAAGGAAGACTTATCAGCAGCACCATTTTGGAAAGTAGCATTATCAGAACAGATGCGGCAGAGGCGAAGGCACTAAGAGAATTGAATGGAGACTTTACAGGACATGGGGTGTGAAGAACTGTAGTCAAGGTAGCTTTGGGAGTCGATGGGCTTGTAATGGATACTAGTGGACAGTCAACTTGTCCAATTCTCCTCTCCAGCTCCGGTGAAGGGTCATCCAGACTTGAAACGTTAGCTCTATTCTTTCTCCATAGATGCTGCCAGACCTGCTGAGATTTTCCAGCATTTTGTGTTTTTTATTTCAGATCCCAGCATCTGCAGTATTTTGCCTTATCTTAGATTTCAATAATGACTGCCTTGTGAGTTTTTCTCAATGTAATACACAACAGAAAAATGCTGGGATGGAATTTTCTTTCACATTTAGTTTGACACAAAAAAGACTGAAGAACATTGTGACAGATTTTTGGAACTTCTAAAATTGATTTAGCAGAATATTTGCACCATTTGAAAATTGTTCCATGTATGCATTATATCCAGACAGACAGAGAGTCAGCATAACATATAATTGAAAAAAAAGTGACGCAGAAGACAGATTTGGAGACAGTGGGGAAATTCAACACTTACAAGGAGGAGTGTTATAATTTTTAATGAAGGACATATTTGGCTGAGTGTGAAGTCAATAGGAGATGACGCTAAAAGTAAATGTCTTCCTTGCCATGATGGGGTCCAGTGCTATTGATATGGACTTTAACCACCCGGGCGGCACATTGGAACAGTGGTTAGCACTGCTGCCTCACAGCATCAAGGACCTGGGTTCGATTCCAGCCTTGAGTCACTGCCTGTGTGCAGTTTGCACATTCTCCCTAAGTTTGCGTGGGTTTCCTCCGGGTGCTTCGGTTTCCTCCCACACTCCAAAGATATGTGGGCCATGTGGATTGGCCTTGATAAATTGCCCCTTAGTGTCAGGAGGACTAGGAGGGTAAATCTGTGGGGTTGCGGGAGTAGGACCTGGGTGGGATTGTTGTCAGTGCAGACTCAATGGGCCAAATGGCCTCCTTCTGCACTGTAGATTGTTTTATTCTATAACTAATATTGTCTGAGAGACCCCAGTTTGATGGAATATGCTGAAATTAATGATATTCTGGACTCAAGTATGGCACAGCTAAGAATGAGATTCCAGTATGAGTTGCATTCCATAAAATGCAGTGTGAGGTTGTCCATTTTGGCAGAAATAATAGAAAGGCAAATTGTTACCTAAATGGAATGTAGATTCAAGATGTGTCCAGGCAGAGGAAGAGATCAGCCATGATCTGATTGAATGGTGGATGTTAGCACGAGTGGGCGAATACGACCACTACGGACCCAGAGTCAGATTCAACAATGGCACAGCTTTATTGCTTTACATCGACGGAGGTACAATCAGGACATACATACAATAACAGTCCCGAAGGTACTCTGAAGGCCCGCCAAAACGGGTTATAGTTATAGTCATATTCTGTCGTTGATGTGTAAATGGTTTGTTTATGGTTTTCTGCTATGGTCATCCTGTTTAATGGGTTTTTAGGTGCGGAGTTGATGTGTTATGTCTGGTGATTGCCCAGTCTAGGGAGGTGAGAATTGTCTGAGATCTCCGGAGTTTCTTATACAATAGGTGTTTAATTGGATATCAGGAAGTCTTCCAGTTCGAGAAGACCTTCTGAAGTGTTTGATAAGGGCTTCCTGATATCCTTGGAGCCAATTTAATTAAATGGAAGGTTATGCTAATGTGAGTTCCTGAGTCCTTTTGTCAGCCTTGTTTCTGCGTTTTAAAAGACCTGCTTGTCTGTTCACACTTTGTGCCTGGGTGCTGCTTTGTCCTGTTTCATTTATTTGATTTTATTCAAGGAAATATTTAATCTAAGGAATCACAGAAATTTGTGTCCGCTTACAGTGGAGCAGGCTCGAAATGCTGAATTTCCTTACTTTTGTTCTTTAATTCCTATGTTCCTAAGTGAAGCCATTGCCAAGTGAAGACAGTTGTAGCTTACATTTTTGAATTAAAGAAACTCTATCATCACTGTGGGTCTGGCATAGGTTTGGAAATCAACCTCAGAGACTCGTTTGTAGGAAGCCAAAAGGAAAATGAAATCCAGGCCATGCCTTTGAGCAAAGCTAACACACTGACACAGAACAAGGCATGAGGTGAGGCCACAGCCATGGGAATGGCAGAAAGAAATGGTTGCTAAGCGGCGAGTCTAAAAGTGGACCTCTTGCGGCCAGTCATCGTTTTAAAATATCATCAGTATCTGACACAAAGAATGGGCATGTTTTAAACTCCTGTCCATCTTTGCAATACAACCCGTTTGGATGGCACAGTGGCACAGTGGTTGGCATTTCTGCGTGACAACATCAGGGACCCGTGTTCAATTCCCGACTTGGGTCACTGTCTGTGTGGAGTTTGCACGTTCTCCCCGCGTCTGCGTGGGTTTCCTCCGGGTGCTCTAGTTTCCTCCCACAGTCTGAAAGATGTGCTGGTTAGGTGCATTGGCCATGCTAAATTCTCCCTCAGTGTACCCGAACAGGCGCCAGAGTATGGCGACTAGGGGATTTTCACAGTAACTTAGTTGCAGCGTTAATGTAAGCCTACTTGCGTCATTAATAAATAAACTTAAACATATCACCTGCTTAATTCTTTGTGTAGTAAGAAGTTTAACAACACCAGGTTAAAGTCTGCTTTCTTGCATCTTTGTAGAAACTTGATGTCTGTGTCGATATGCGTGATCTTCTTGGAGTTCCTCTCCACTTGGAGCCGGCAGTTTGCGGTGCCTATGGTAGTCATGATGTGGAGATGCCGGCTTTGTTAAACTTCTTACTGTGTTTAACCCAGTCCAACGCCGGCATCTCCACATCATAATTCTTTGTGCACAGTTATGAGATACTGGTCAGTAAAACATGCAATTGTGGGGTGAAAAATTGAGAGCCCCGACAAGTGCGAGTATAACATGTTGCAGCTGAAAAGGGCAGTCAACTTATTCACCGAGTATGTGCAAAAACATAATTATTGGGGCTGGAAAAATAGGGTTGTCTCATACATTGGGTCAACTTATACACTGAGATCAATGACTATGCCATAAATGGCTGGCCTAAAGAGAGTGATAATGAAAAATATCAGCAGAGTTTCCCATGTTGAAATGAACTGAGTATCGATCAAAGCTGTCTTGTCGGGAGCTTAATATCGGTCACAGCTGTCTTGTATGGAGCTTAAGGTTCATTATTCTGCCACAGTTAAGAGAGAGTTTGTGATAAAGAAAAACATGGAAACTAGAAGCAGGAGTAGGCCATTCGGCCCTTCGAGCCTGCTCTGCCATTCATTTTGATCATGACTGATCATCAAATTCAATATCCCCAAAGGTCATCTGGACTCAAAACATCAGCTCTTTTCCCTTCTTACAGATGCTGCCAGACCTGTTGAGATTTTCCAGCATTTTCTCTTTTGGTTATGAAAGAAAGACCAATTATATTTAGTCTTTTAGCTTTTTAAAATATTTAGCTTTTATTAACAGGGGGTTGGAGTTTCAGAGCCGTGCGGTTATGCTGCAACTGTACAGGACCTTGGTGAGACCACATTTGGAATATTGTGTGCAGTTCTGGTCACCTCACTATAAGAAGGATGTGGAAGCGCTGGAAAGAGTGCAGAGGAGATTTACCAGGATGCTGCCTGGTTTGGAGGGTAGGTCTTATGAGGAAAGGTTGAGGGAGCTAGGGCTGTTCTCTCTGGAGCGGAGGAGGCTGAGGGGAGACTTAATAGAGGTTTATAAAATGATGAAGGGGATAGATAGAGTGAACGTTCAAAGACTATTTCCTCGGGTGGATGGAGCTATTACAAGGGGGCATAACTATAGGGTTCGTGGTGGGAGATATAGGAAGGATATCAGAGGTAGGTTCTTTACACAGAGAGTAGTTGGGGTGTGGAATGGACTGCCTGCAGTGATAGTGGAGTCAGACACTTTAGGAACATTTAAGCGGTTATTGGATAGGCACATGGAGCACACCAGGATGATAGGGAGTGGGATAGCTTGATCTTGGTTTCAGATAAAGATCGGCACAACATCGTGGGCCGAAGGGCCTGTTCTGTGCTGTACTGTTCTATGTTCTGGTGGACAAAGAAAAACCTAACAAACTAAATACCAAAACTTAAAAGTAAATTCAGAATACAAAAGATCATAGAATCCCTACAGTGCAGAAAGAGGCCATTCAGTCCATCAAGCCCACACCGACAACAATCCCACTGATGCGCTATCAATAAGGCGAAAGACTACCGATATGCCAATATAAGTGTAGGCTTTTATTCACAACAGAATCAGGAGCAGATCCCAACAATTAACCGACCTGGACTGAACAAGGGGGAGGAGACAGCCACCTTTATACTAGGTGCTGAGGGGAGGAACCAAACTGGAAGGGGATGTGTTCAGGTATGACAAACACACACAACGGTGGTCCATATAGGACAAAGGCACAACTGAGGTCCACCACACCCACCCAGGCCCTATCTATGTAACCCTGCCCTTTTAGTCCCCCTGACACTAAGGGGCAATTTATCATGGCCAATCAACCTAACCTGCACATTTTTAGTCCTGTGGGAGGAAACCAGAGCATCTGCAGGAAATCCACACAGACACGAAGAGAACATGCAAACTCCACACAGTCACCTGAGGTAGGAATTGAACCAGGGGCCCAGCACTATGAGGCAGCAGTGCTAACCACTGCACTACCATGCCAGTGCATATAGTTAGGCTGCAAAATGTTTTCCAGAGATGCATAGAAGTGTATACATAAAATGCCAGGCTTAAGATTGAAAGGAAGAAATGACCTCTTTTGGTCTGCCGATAATCCTTGTGATGTTGTGAATGAATGGAATGGGTTCTTTCAGCTTGTTCAAACTTGATGAATTTAAGGAACATGTGATTCTGCAGTAGGCTTCACTTTATGAACTGGAAGGATTTTGTGTTAGTATAAGCATCGAGACTTAGAGAAGCAATTTGAGTGAGTGAATTGTGGAATGCACGCACCCCAGAATAGACCAGCAGAAAAATTCTTAAGGAATGTGTTCAGCCGTTGCCAACAGTCCCTTTTCCTCTGGTCTTTCAGAAATCATTCAACATGCATTATGTTTCTTGCCAGTGGAAATCAGCCATCACCATCCCAGTTTCTTAATAGCCACACCTTGCTGAGCTGAATGCTTACCAACCAGTTGAACTTACGTTGATAGTCATGAAGTGTTTTGAACGTATTGTGTCAAAAGTGTCTTTTAGATCCTTTTCTTCCACATATTGATCAGTGACAGTTTGCCTATCAACCTCATAAGTCATCGGATATTTAAGGAAGGATGTTGAAACCCAAAAGAGAGTTCAAAGGAGATTTACTGGAATTAAACCAGGAATCAGGAATTTTAGATACAAGGAAAGATCAGAAAAATTGAGCGTGTTCTCCTTGGAGCAGAGAAGATTAAGAGGTAACCTTATTGAGGTTCAAAATCATGAACAATTTTGGCAATTCTGTTTCCACTAGTTTGTATGTCAGTGACTCGGGGTCACAATTTCAAGATGGTCAGCAAGAGAGCTAGGAGTGAGAGAGGAGAAATATCTTTACTCAGAGAGTTTTTGGGACTTGGAATGCACTGCCTAGGAGAGTGGTGATGGCAGATGGGAGGGTGCAAAAGAGAACTGGATAAATATTAAAAAGTGATGAAGTTAGAGAGGTGTGGAGAAAGGGCTGGTGTATGGTGTGGTGAACCATAGAAGGTTACCACTATGGGTACTTGTACATATGTTACTCTTGTTACTGTTGGGGTTAGGGTTGGGGTGTTCCACCTGTTAGCATTGTTCTGTGGTACACTCCGTTTGGCTCCGCCTTCTTACAGGAGTATAAAGGTCACTGCTACTTCCTAGTAGCCCTTAGTCTGGGATAGTATTGTTAAGCAGTATGCTCTATTCTTGTTGTGAATAAAAGCCTTTATTCCTGGGTACGTCCTAGCCTCCCGAGTGAATTAATCGCGCATCAATTTTATTCACAACAAAATACCGAAAATTTTGTTGGAAGAAAAATGGAACAGATGCTGAAACCCGATCGGCTAACCTTGGATCCGCGTGCCGCTGGAGCGTCGAATACGTTCGACCGTTGGTTGAAGTGTTTTGAGGATTACATCGACGCCTCGACAGCAGTCCAGTCCGACGCCGACAGATTGCGGGTCCTCCACGCAAGGGTGAGCAACACTGTGTATGCAACAATCCGTGATTCCCAAAATTAAAAAGAGGCCATCGAATTACTCAAGAAGCTGTACCATAAACAGCCGAACGAAATTCATGCTCGTCACCAATTAGCCACTCGACGGCGGCAGCCCGGCGAAACTACGGGACAGTACCTGCGCGAACTTCAACAGCTAGCCAGAGCCTGCAATTGCAAGGAGGTGTCGGCCACTCAATACACCAACGATCTGATCCGAGATGCGTTCATGGCGGGAATCAGCTCATCCTATATTCGCCTGCGGCTGCTAGAGCAGGATAGCTTGGACCTGGCTAAGACGGTAGAATTGGCCGATGCAATGGAAACGGCCTCCAGAAGTCTTGAAACCTACTCCACCGACCACGTGGGAACATCGTGGCAAGTACAGCCACCGCCTCAACTGTACCCGGCGGCTCCTCGGAACTGCGCGATAATGCTCTCGACATCAGACCTGACGGCTGCGGCAGCTCCTGGAGGCCCACGGTGCTATTTCTGCAGATTGGCGAAGCACCCTCGTCAGAGATGTCCGGCCAGGACGGTGTTTTGCTCCACCTGTGGGAAGAAAGGGCACTATGCAAAGGTGTGCCGAGCAAAGACCCATTCCAAGCCCAGCAGTGCTGCGTGTGGCTCCCCAGGATCCATCTCCTCGTCTCCGGCCTCGTCGATGTCTTCAGCCACGTGCGATTCACGGGCGCCGCCATTTCCTATGACGACGATGCAAGCCACCTGCGATATGCGGGTGCCGCCGCTTTCAACATCATTGACCACGTGCGATTCGTGGGCGCAGCCATTTTGGTCGACACCGGCCGCAGAAGAACAGCAGGGGTCCTCGTCGTCGGCTATCTCAGCTGCCTGCAGTTACACTCGGGATCCAACAGTGGCGTCAATCATCCTGGACCAGGCCAAGCCTCACAGACTCGACAAGTCCATGATGAACAGAGAGGTAAAAGGGCGCCTGGCGCATTGCCTGTTTGACAGCGGGAGCACGGAGAGCTTTATCCATCCAGATACAGTGAAACGGTGCGCTCTCCGTGTGCAAACTGTCAGGCAGACAATCTCCATGGCGTCGAGGTCCCGATCTGTTATCATTCTTGGGAGCTGTGTGGTAACCTTAACGGTGCAGGGCACAGTTTACGAGAACTTCAGGCTCCTCGTGTTACCACACCTTTGCGCTCCGGTACTCCTGGGACTAGACTTTATGGTCCACCTGAAGAGTGTGACCCTGCAGTACGATGGGCCACTCCCTCCACTTTCAGTGGGAGAACATCAGCCTCCAAATTGTCCAGCGCGCTCCACATGCAGTCTCTCGACACTCAAAATTACCCCGCCTTCCCTATTCGAAAATCTCGTGCCAGGCTGCAAGCCCATCGCGACTAAGAGCAGGCGTTACAGCGCTGAGGATCGGATCTTTATTTGACCTGAGGTTCAGCGGCTCCTCAGGGAAGGGATCATTCAACCTAGCACTAGCCCATGGAGAGCACAAGTTGTGGTGGTCAAGACTGGAGACAAGCCCCAGATGGTCATAGACTATAGTCAGACCATTAATAGGTACACGCAACTGGACGCGTACCCTCTCCTGCGCATATCTGACATGGTCAACCAGATTGCGCAGTACCAGGTGTTCTCCACCATCGACTTGAAGTCAGCCTACCACCAGCTCCCCATTCGCCCAGAGGACCGCAAATACACGGCCTTTGAGGCGGATGGCCATCTCTACCACTTTTTAAGAGTCCCTTTCGGCATCACTAATGGGGTCTCGGTCTTCCAGCGTGAGATGGACCGAATGGTGGACCAAAACGGGCTACGGGCTACCTTCCTGTACCTGGACAACGTCACTATCTGCGGCCATGACCAGCAGGACCACGACGCCAACCTCCAGTAGTTTTTACGCACTGCGACTCTCCTGAACCTGACCTATAACAAGGAGAAGTGCGTATTCAGCAAGCACCACCTAGCAATCCTCGGATACGTGGTGGAAAACGGGGTCATCGGCCCCGATCCAGACCGTATGCGTCCCCTCCTTGAACTTCCCCTACCCACTAGCATCAAAGCACTGAGAAGATGCTGAGGCTTCTTCTCGTACTATGCACAGTGGGTTCCCAATTACGCGGACAAAGCCCATCTGCTCATAAAATCTACCTCTTTTCCCCTGACAGCAGAGGCTCGCCTAGCCTTTGAAGGGATAAAAGCCGACATCGCGAAAGCCACGATGCACGCTGTCGATGAGTCCATCCCCTTTCAGGTGGAGAGTGATGCATCTGATTTCGCCCTGGCCGCCACACTTAACCAGGCAGGCAGGCCCGTCGCCTTTTTCTCTCGCACCCTCCAAGGCCCTGAAATTTGGCACTCCTCTGTGGAGAAAGAGGCTCAGGCCATTGTGGAGGCCGTACGGCATTGGCGCCATTATTTGGCTGGCAAACGGTTTACCCTGCTCACGGACCAGCGGTCCGTGGCATTCATGTTCAACAACACATTAAAGGGAAAAATTAAGAATGATAAAATCTTGAGGTGGAGAATCGAACTCTCCACCTACAACTATGATATCATGTACCGTCCGGGGAAGCTCAATGAGCCCTCAGATGCCCTGTCGCGTGGAACATGTGCCAGTGTGCAGGAGGACCGGTTACAGGCCCTCCACAATGATCTCTGCCATCCGGGGATCACTCGGCTCTCCCACTTTGTAAAGGCTCGGAATCTGCCCTACTCTATAGAGGATGTCAGGTCGATAACTCGAAGCTGCCAGGTGTGTGCAAAGTGCAAGCCGCACTTCTACCGGCCTGACAGGGCACACCTCATTAAGGCCACTCGCCCTTTTGAACGACTGAGTGTTGATTTCAAGGGCCCCCTTCCTTCGACAGATCGGAATGTGTATTTCCTCAAGGTGGTTGACGAGTACTCACGATTCCCCTTTGCCATCCCCTGTTCTGACATGTCCTCTGCCACGGTCATCAAAGCCCTGCGGAGTCTTTTTACCCTGTTCGGCTACCCCAGTTATATCCACAGTGATAGGGGTTCGTCGTTTATGAGCGACGACGTGAGGCAATACCTGCTCTCTAAAGGAATTGCCTCAAGTAGGACTACGAGTTATAACCCCAGGGTTAACGGACAGGTCGAGAGAAAAAACGCTACAGTCTGGAAGGCTGTTTTACTGGCATTAAGGTCGAGGGGTCTTCCATTCTCCCGTTGGCAAGAGGTACTTTCTGATGCGCTCCATTCAATCTGGTCCCTCCTGTGTACGGCAACCAACGCTACCCCACATGAGCGGATGTTTACCTTCCCTAGGAAGTCTTCCTCTGGGACCTCACTGCCATCTTGGTTGACGTACTCAGGACCTGTCCTCCTGCGGCGGCATGTTAGGGCCCGCAAGTCCGACCCTTTGGTTGAACAGGTCCATCTCCTCCACGCCAACCCTCAATATGCTTATGTGGCATATCCTGACGGGCGAGAGGACACGGTCTCTATCAGAGATCTGGCGCCTCCAGGGGACCTGGAAACCCCCGTCACTCCCGCACCCCTGGTTAGGATTCCTTTGCCCATTCTCTCCCCTCCTGACACGGCGCGGGCAGCATCGGGACCTCAACTTAATCCTCTTACTCCCGTGTACAGCTTGCCTGAGTCCAGGAGATTGTCGCTACCTCGAGGTCCACAGGCGTGTGAGGAACTGGAGGAGTCACTGGACACCACCTCGGAGAGAGGGTCGTCACCACGGTCACCAGAACCGGCACTGGAGCCAGTGCTGTGGAGGTCGCAGAGACGGTGCGGGCCTCCGATACGGCTGAACTTGTGAACATATGGACAGTTCGTATTGTCTTTTTACCCCACCGGCCTTTGTTTTTAAAGGAGGGGTGAATGTGGTGAACCATAGATGGTTATCACTATGGGTACTTGTACATATGTTACTCTTGTTACTGTTGGGGTTAGGGTTGGGGTGTTCTACCTGTTAGCATTGTTCTGTGGTACACTCCGTTTGGCTCCGCCTTCTTACAGGAGTATAAAGGTCACTGCTACTTCCTAGTAGCCCTTAGTCTGGGATAGTATTGTTAAGCAGTATGCTCTATTCTTGTTGTGAATAAAAGCCTTTATTCCTGGGTACGCCCTAGCCTCCCGTGTGAATTAATCGCGCGTCATATGGGACAAGCTAGATAGCTCTTTCGGGAGCCGTGCAGACATGATAGGCTGAATGGCTTCCTTCTGTGTGGTAAAATTCTATGATTCTATGATACTGTTCTGACCTTGGGCCATCTGATTCAACAGCACACATAGATTAGGCAGCTATACTCACACTATACTTTGTTGGCAACCAAAAGAGAAAATGCTGGAAACTCTCAGCAGGTCTGACAGCATCTGTAAGAAGAGAAAAGAGCCGATGTTTCGAGTCCAGATGATCCTTTGTCAAAGACGTCAGTTCTTTTCTCTCCTTACAGATGCTGCCAGACCTGCTGAGATTTTCCAGCATTTTCTCTTTTGGTTTCAGATTCCAGCATCCGCAGTAATTTGCTTTCATCCTATACTTTGTTGGGATTTTTTTCACATTTTAATTTCATGCCACCATTCAAGCTTATTGAAAAAATTAAAAACCCTGATGTCTACTCTCCTCTTTTGTGTAATAAATTGAGGATGATGCAATGAGGCTTGAGGACAAAAGGCTTTATTGCCAACGAACAAATAACTATTTCTCCAAACAGGGTCAGACAGAATAACTATGTGACTGTACACTACTCCCCGCTGACTCCAACTGCTGATCCTCCCCCAACCCGGCATATGCGCCCTTGCACTCGATTGGCTCAGCTTCCTGCCTCGATACTCAATAGGGTTTGGCCTGACCACATGGCCCTGAGGGAATCCCCGCTTAAATGGGCCACATTTTGGATCAGAGATTTCCTTCAGAACAGGACCCTATGGGTGTTAGTTTCTGGACTTTACTCAGAGCCCCTGTTGATAAATATTGGATCTCCTCCGGTTGTGTGCCCTGCCACCTTTGATTTTCATCCTCAATATGAACAATTGTCAATCAGAGCACGATGAATAACAATTCTGAAATATGCTGATGATACAATCACTACTTGTGGACCTCATAAGAAAAAATGAAGGAAACTACAGAAAAATGGTGGAGAGGTTCAGAAAATGGTGTGATAACAATTCTCTCAAATTCAATGCAACAAGACAAAAGAACTAGTGATAGACTTGAGGAATACACAGTTACTGATATTACATAGAAACATAGAAGGTAGGAGCAGGAGGAGGCCATTCAGCCCTTCGGGCCTGCTCCGCCATTCATCACGATCATGTGTGATCATCCAACTCAATAGCTTAATCCTGCTTTTTCCCCCATATCCTTTGATCCAGTTTGCCCCAAGTGCTATATCTAACCACCATTTGAATACATTCAACATTTTGGCATCAACTACTTCCTGTGGTAATGAATTCCACAGGCTCACCACTCTTTGGGTGAAGAAATGTCTCCTCATCTCCATCCTAAATGGTCTACCCTGAATCCTCAGACTTTGACACCTGGTTCTGGTCACCCCCATCATCGGGAACATCCTTCCTGCGCCTACCCTGTCTAGTCCTGTTAGAATTTTATAAGTCTCTATGAGATCCCCCCTCATTCTTCTGAACTCCAGCAAAAACAATCCTAACCTAGTCAATCTCTCCTCATGCATCAGTCCCGCCATCTTTGGAATCAGCCTGATAAATCTTCGCTGTACTCCCTCAAAGCAAGAACATCTTCCTCAGAAAAGGAGACCAAAACTGCACACAGTGCTCACCAAGGCCTTGTATAATTGCAACTACACAACTCTGCTCCTGTACTTGAAACCTCTCGCAATGAAGTCCAATATACCATTTGCCTTCTTTTGTTCCCTCTTCCAAATCATTAATATATATTGTGAATAGCTGGGGTCCCAGCACCGATCCCTGTGGCACCCCACTAGTTGCTGCCTGCCAATTTGAAAAGTACGCATTAATTCCTACTCTTCATTTCCTCTTTGTCAACCAGTTTTCTATCCATCTCAATACACTTCCTTCAATCCCATGCACTTTAACCTTGCAAGATAATCTCTTATGCGGGACTTTGTCAAACGCTTTCTGAAAGTCCAAATACATCACATCGACTGGCTCTCCCTTGTCAACTCTACTAGTTACATCTTCAAAGAATTCCAACAGATTTGTTAAGCATGATCTCCCCTTCATAAATCCATGCTGACTGTCTGATCCTGCCACTACTTTCTAAATGCTCCGCTATAAAGTCCTTGACAACAGATTTGAGAATTTTCCCCACTACCGATGTTAGGTTTATTGGTCTATAATTCCCTGTTTTCTCTCTACCTCCGTTTTTGAATATTGGAGTGACATTAGCTACCCTCCAATCTGCAGGGACTGTTCCAGAGTCTATAGGATCCTTGGAAGATGACCACCAATGCATCCACTATTTCTAGAGCCACTTCCTTAAGTACTCTGGAATGTAGATTATCAGGCCCTGGGGTTGGTCCTACAATCATAAAACTCTTCTGTATGGTTGTGGTTGAGAGTGCTATCCTACTTGGAAGTCTCACCTGGCACTGTTGTCTAGGGAAGTAAACTCTTTAAGGGGGACAGAGATTCGTGAAATAGGCAGGAAGGGAATCTAATGAGCAGATCTTCCTTGACAAAATCTGCTCTCAAAGAATTTTGACAACAGTAACAAATGTAATGAACAATGCAACAGGTTGCTCATCTTCCAGGTTATTGTTTGAACATGATCCCAGAGATGGGGTGAGTTTCCTTAAGCCTAACATCAATGGCAATAAGAGAAAGTCAATGCAAAATGAAGATAAATTTGGTGAACTGGTGCGATGGCAATAATCTCTCCCTCAATGTCAGTTAAACAACGGAGATACTCATTGACTTTAGGAGGCATAATGGAGGGCATGCCCCTGTCTACATCAATTGGGGTGAAGTGGAAACGGTCGAGAGCTTCATGTTTCTAGGTGTCCTGATCAACAACAACCTGTTCTGGTCCCTCCACGCCGATGCTGGAGTTAAGAAAGCCCACCAATGCCTCTACTTTCTCAGAAGACTAAGGAAATTTGGCACATCAGCTACGACTCTCACCAACATTGACAGATGCACCATAGAAAGCATTCTTTCTGGTTGCACCACAGCTTGGTATGGCTCCTGCTTTGTCTAAGACTGCAAGAAACTAGAAAGGGTCGTGAACGAAGGCCAGTCCATCATGCAAACCAGCCTCCCATCCATTGACTCTGTCTCCAGAGGGCGGCTTGGGTCACTGTCTGTGTGAAGTTTGCACGTTCTCCCCGTGCCTGCGTGGGTTTCCTTCGGGTGCTTCAGTTTCCTCCCACAGTCTGAAAGACGTGCTGGTTAGATGCATTGACCCGAACAGACGCCGGAGTTTGGCGACTCGGGAAATTTCACAGTAACTTTATTGCAGTATTAATGTAATTAAGCTTACTTATAACTAACAAAATAAACTTTACTTTACTACACTTTACTGCCTCTGAAAAGTAGCCAGCATAATCCACGCACCCTGGATATTCTCTCTTCCACCTTCTTCCATCAGGAAAAAGATACAAAAGTCTGAGGTCACGTACCAACTGACTCAAGATGAGCTTCTTCCCTGCTGCCAACAGACTTTTGAATGGACCTACTATATATTAAGCTAATTTTTCTCTACACCCTAGCTATGACTGCAACACTATATTCTGACTCCTCTCCTTCCCTTCTCAATGAACGGTATGCTTTGTCTGTATAGCGCGCAAGAAACAATAATTTTCACTGTATACTAATACATGTGACAATAATAAACCAAATCAAAATCAAAACAGGTTGTGACACACAAGGCATGAAATTTACAGAGTTTGGTGCTGGTCAGAAAGTCACGGTGAAAACCCACCAAGGTGATATTGTGAAGTGTGTGATTGAAGTTGTTGTAAAGACACCAGGTGTATGCATGCATCTGGTGAAGTTTGGAGAGAGACACTGGGCCCGATTTTACCATTTAGAGACGAAGTGCCGGGTGTGGGCGTCAAATAGATCCGAGCCCGGAGGCCGCGCTCCAGCGCGCCCATAAACTTTTTTCCGGCGCCGGTCCAGTGGGTGGGGCTTAGCGCTGCCGGAACTGGCGCAGTTCGGAAAAAATCGGACAGAACGCGCCCGGGCGCGAAAAAAAAAGCAGAGAGCGGAGAGAGCCTCTCTGCTGTTCATCCTCTGGTCGGCGGGGGGGGGCGGGGGGGGAGGGGTGGAGGGGAGGGGGTGTGACTTATCATCCCCTGGGGGGGTGGGAGGGGAGGGGGTATGACGTCTCATTCCCTGGGGGGGGATGGGAGGGGAGGGGGTGTGACGTCTCATTCCCTGGGGGGGGGTGGGAGGGGAGGGGGTGTGACATCTCATTCCCTGGGGGGTGGTGGGGGGGTGGCAGGGGAGGGGGTGTGGCGTCTCATTCCCTGGGGGGGGGGGGGGGGAGGTGGGGGGGAGGGGAGGGGGTGTAACTTATCATCTTCTGGGGAGGTGGGAGGGGAGGGGGTGTGACGTCTCATTCCCTGGAGGGGAGGGGATGTGACGTATCATCCCCTGGGGGGGGTGGAGAGGGGGTGTGACGTATCATCATCTGGGGGAGTGGGAGGGGAGGGGGTGTGACGTATCATCCTCTGGTCGGGGGGGGTTCCGCTGCCTGTCTGTGGCCGATCCCTCCTGGCACCATCACTGGTACACTACCAGCCACAGATTACTCTTCCCTGCAGGTGCGGGAGAGATGGCTGTGGCTGGTAGTGTAACAGTGATGGTGCCAGGAGGGATCGGCCACAGACAGGCAGCGGAACCCCCCCGACCAGAGGATGAGACGTCACATCCCCTCCACCCCCCCAGGGGATGAGACGTCACACCCCCTCCCCTCCCACAGCCCCCCCCCCCCCCCCCCCCTCAAGAGGGCGACATGGGCCCGCCCCCTCTCCTCATCCCCCCCCCCCCTACCAGAGTTCCAACTGGGCCCGCCCCAACCCCCCCCCCCCCCCCCCTCCTCCGGCAGACGCCAGCGACCTGTGTGACACCCGGTCACTTCAGCCGTGGCTCGAAGTCAGTGTCCAGGAACGTGCTGTAGGCTGTCGAAGGACTGAAGGTGAGCGGGAAGGATGGTGGAGGGAGACCACGATCAAGGTAGGTTAGGGGTGTGCTCTGCCGGGGGGGCCTGCCTCCCAGAGGGGTCTGATCCTGGGGGGAGGGGGCCTGCCTCCCAGAGGGGTTCGATTGCGGGGGGGCGGGGGGGCCTGCCTCCCAGAGGAGTCCAATCCCGGGGGGGGGTGGGGGAGGGGGGGTGGTGGGTGGCGGGCTGCTGGGGTGGTTAGAGGGGGTGTCCGCGAAGGGTGGGCCTCGGCGATTCCCCTGCCGAATAGAAGTACAAGTTGGACTTTTATTTATCAGGTCGGTAAAGGCACAGATGCGAATTGGGCTGAACGCTGGTAAAGAGGGAATTGATGGTAAACTTGGGCACGCGCTTCATTAAGTCGATCCGCTAGGAATCGGGTGCGGATCGTGACATAGGCCCAACGCCCAACTTTACCGCCATTTAAGTTTTGGTAAAATCGGGCCCACTGTCAGTGTCAAGGAGGTTATTTGCTTAAAAGAGGAAATCTTAAAAAGGGAGAACATGAGAAAGCTCCTACAGTCCACATTTCTCTTCCAACCCAAAACAAAGGTCAGAAATAAATTGAATCTACCAGTGGAATGAAGTGAATCAGAGTCTTTGATTAAAACAAAATAATCCACGTCACAGTCCCAACCATTAAGTGGAATTAACTGTCAAAGTTCAAGTTTGACACAGATGTTGAGAGGGCAGAGTCTGCTAATGGAAATGGAAGGAGATACCCAGACAGAAAGAGGAAAAGTCAGCTATTTAATTGCAAACATGTAGGCAGGAAGAAGAATGTATTTTTTTCTTTTCATTATTTCTTGTCAAATTATAATTTCCGTTGAACACTGATGTGAAGGGAAAAACAATGACATGTAAATTACTCTGGTATTATTTTAGTTGTAATTATTGTAAAGTATGCAACTCAACCTGGTAAATTTTCAGGTATAGTTGATGTTGGTTTAGTCATATTTTATTCTGGGAACTCATGCACACGTATCATTTTACATTTCAATGTATAAGCTGTTTTTTCAAGTAGGGAGGGAGTGTACCTTGTTGCAAGATCTGAGCATTTTGTCACATTGGCTGGAATTCTCTGGCCGAACACGCCCGCTGCCATTGCAAGCGAGGATAGAGAATTTGACATTCAGCCAAACTTTCGTTCATGCAGCGAGACCAAAGAATCCCGCTGGCCGGAATTTTCCAGCCAATCTCGCCCACCACCGCTGCAAGCGAGGATAGAGAACTTGACATTCAGCCGAACCTCCATTCACTGCAGTGAGACCAAAGAATCCCGCTGGCGTGAATGGCCAGAGAATCCCACCCATTGTCTTCTCTGCTGTCCTTTCTTTTTCGGGGTGCAAAATTAAGTTAGTGCAAATGAGTTTCTCTCAGTGCAACATACAACACCATCTGAATATCATGGATAAATATTGTAACTAATGAAAAATGGGTATGCTTTCTGGAAATAATCAGAAACACTTGTAAGGCTTGAAAATAGTACTCAAAGTTCACCAATAATTCAGTTCTTGGAGGGGATCTGATGTAACAGAAACCTGGATGTAGCCCCAGTGTGTTGTGTATTCACTGCTGGCGGTGGGGTTCTCAAGAAAACACTTTGTTCTCCAGCACATGGATAGGTTTTGATTACATTGGAATTCTACTTGTGTTTATCCTCATAGACATGAAAGAAAAATATCACAGTAGAAATCATACCATAGGCCTTAGAGGATGACCAGAGGGATTGATGTAAACAGAAAAATAAATCCTAAAGCATGGAAAATCTTCAAAATACAATTATCATTTCCAAAGACTGGTGTGAGTAACAGTGATCCCAACAGATGAAGATTTGTTTTTTGCATTACGAACAATGAGATGTCCTCTACCCATATAACTTGCATCATTTTCAAGGCTGCAGATTTGGGACTCAAAGGCAAGAGTTGAAAGAGTTTTAGCTCATCACATCACTTAAGAATCCATATAGTGCAGAAGGAGGCCATTTGGCCCATTGAGTCTGCACTGATCACATCCCACCCAGGCCTATTCCCGTACTCACACGCATTTACCTTGCGAATCCCCCGACACAAAGGGGAAATTTAGCATGGCCACTCAACCTAACCCACGCATCTTTGGACTGTGGGAGGAAACACAAGGGGAATGTGCAAACTCCACACAGATAGTGACCCGAGACTGGAATTGAACCTGGGACCCTGGCGCTGTGAGGAAGCAGTGCTAACCACTGTGCCGCCGTTCATTATGATTTTTTTCATCACTTGATTTAATAAAATTATCTTAATTTCTCATTCTGATGAAGGGTCACTGACCTGAAACATTAGCTCTTCTTCTCTCTTCATAGATGCTGTCAGGCTGATGGAGTATTTCCAGAATTTTCTGTTTTAATTTAATTTCCCTAATTTGCGGAATCGTGCACATGGAAATCATTGTGTGATGTGTTTTTTTTTCCTGTTCTGTAATTAAAGAGAAATGCGAACATATAATTGAGCAAGGTCCTGCTGAGAAGTCCCCACGTGAAATGAAAGTTTATCTTTTATTTTTTTCAGATGCGAGCTGACCTACTTTGTATTGCTGGGATTTGTGGTTTTGAAAGCAAATCCATCTGATCTCCTGTGGTGTTGCTTGCAGCTGTTTGGAACACAGTTGTGATGTTCAGGTGAGATATCCTGGCTGATCCAACTATTTCATCTTTAATCATGTTCTCTTCAAAATATCCTTAACCAATTTTACACTAGATTCAAAGGACCATCTGCACTAAAATCATTCCATCCTTCTGTTTGGACCATCTTCTCAGCCTGGGCATATTATCAGCTTCCTTAACATATTGACATTGTAGTGAATCCCTCAATCTCTTTATAACTCATGACCTTGCTCACAAATCCATTGTGTGACACTTGTATCAAATGCCTTTTGCAAATCCATATACACTGTAGTATCTTGCAAAGATCGGCGAACACCAAGTAGATTAATGAATGAATGGTTTATTAAGGTTAGTGGCTATGTACGGAGAGTGATGTAAAGGCTACCATACTCCACCACTCCAGACTCCTAACTGCAGAGAAAACCGATGCTCAGCTCCAGCATTCAGCACTCTGGCCTGATTGGATGAATGGATCGCTTGACACTCTGAGAGCTTGTCTCCTAAAGGGGAACACTATCACATCCTTCCCCTTTAAGTTCCCAATTAACACATTTCAATCACAAGTGAACTATTTAAAATATTAAACAACAAATGGATCTCAAACACAGTCCCTTATAAGGTAAGGCAGTCCAGGGACTTCCTCATCTTTTGAGAGCATCGTAACTCACTACCAGGTGCTCTGGTAGTAGAGATAACTTCAGTTTGATAGTCAATAGATGGACTCTCGACTTGCGACGATAAATTTACCAGTTTCCACTGGAACATTACTTGGCTTTTCTTCAGGGTAGCTTGCTGCTGTATTACTTTCATCCAGAGCAATATTACTGACAGGCATACTAGGGGCAGACTACCCCGCTGGTTCTGTGTGCGATTCTCTCCTTCTCAAATTGTCCAGGTGTTTCTTTACCCTGTTTCCTTGGATAACTATTTCACATGACACTGGGCCTGTCCTGGCTACGATCGATTCAAGTTGGATCAACACCAGAATTCTTTATGTATAGCAAGTCATCCACCTCAAATGCCCTCTTCATTCTTATAGTCATAGAGTCATAGAGGTTTACAGCATGGAAACAGGCCCTTCAGCCCAACTTGTCCATGCCGCCCATTTTTTAAAAAATCCCTAAGCTAATCCCAATTGCCTGCATTTGGCCCATATCCCTCGATACCCATCGTACCCATGTAACTATCTAAATGCTTTTTAAAAGACAAAACTGTACCTGCCTCTACTACTACCTCTGGCAGCTTGTGCCAGACACTCACCACCCTCTGTGTGAAAAAATTGCCCCTCTGAACACTTTTGTATTTCTCCCCTCTCACCATAAACCTATGCCCTCTAGTTTTAGACTCCCCTACCTTTGGGAAAAGATATTGACTATCCAGCTGATCTATGCCCCTCATTATTTTATAGACCTCTATAAGATCATCCCTCAGCCTCCTACTTGTCAGCCTAAGCCTGAGTCTTGTCCTGGTCTTGCTACATGTCGATGAAGCCCTGAAGTGAATGCTTTAATTAGGCAAGAAAATTTGAATGCAGCTTTCCTGCAGTACTGAAAAGATCTCCCATTAATCAAATTTCAGTGATCAGACAGAAATATTGATTTTGAAGTTTTGACATTGTTTGAAAGTAGTGATGTGAAAAGGCCTTGTTGTGCATTCAGTTTTGCCTCCACGTTCCTCAGGAAATTAAGAAATTCAAGATCCAACCTTGTTCTAATACGTCTGCCCATTAGTAACTGGGCAGGTGTAAAACCTGTGGTGACATAGGGTGTTATTCTATAAGCGATCAGGAGACAGGCCAATGTAGTTTGTAGAAAGGCTGATGACTGTTTCTTCATGGCGGCTTTGAGTGTTTTGACGGCCATCTGAAGCAGGGCGATAGGGAGAAGTTCGAATATGTTGAACGCTGTTGGTTCATATGAAATGCTGGAATTCTTCACCAGTGAAAGCATTATTGGATACCAGCACCTCAGGCAATCCATGAATGGCGAATGTCTGTCACAATTTCTCAACTATTGCTGATGAGTTTGTGGACTTCATTTCACATATATTCAACCATTTGGAGTGTACATCAATTATGAGCAGGACCATGATGCCCCTGATTGTGCCCACAAAGGCAATGCGTGATTGTGCCCTTGGTTGACCTGCCACTCCCAAGGGTGCATTAGGGCTGCAGACAACAATTTTTGATGTGTTTGAAATTGGTCACAATGTTGATAAATGTTGGTATCAATCCTGGGCCACCACCCTTCATCTTTGTCATCCCAGGATGGGCACAATGTAACTTTTCTAGCAGGAGTGGGAACAACCGTCCTTGCTCCTCACAATAATACACCATCCTCACAACTTAACTCATCTTTTCCTATCTGAAAGGGCCTTAATTGCTCAGTCCTGTTATCATAATGCCAGTAAGGAGTCTAACAACACCAGGTTAAAGTCCAACAGGTTTATTTGGTAGCAAACGCCACTAGCTTTCAGAGTGCTGCTCCTTCATCAGGTGAGTGGGAGTTCTGTTCACAAACAGGGCATATAAAGACACAAACTCAATTTACAGAATAATGAATAATGTGATTATTCATTATTCATTATTCTGTAAATTGAGTTTGTGTCTTTATATGCCCTGTTTGTGAACAGAACTCCCACTCACCTGATGAAGGAGCAGCGCTCCGAAAGCTAGTGGCGTTTGCTACCAAATAAACCTGTTGGACTTTAACCTGGTGTTGTTAGATTCCTTACTGTGTTTACACCAGTCCAACACCGGCATCTCCACATCATCATAATGCCAGCCATGGAGGACCATTTCTTTAACTCGGGAAATTCTGGGTCCATTTTGGGGCGGCACGATGGCACAGTGGTTAGCACTGCTGCCTCACAGCGCCAGGGACCAGGGTTCAATTCCCGACTTGGGTCACTGTCTGTGTGGAATTTGCATGTTCTCCCCATGTCTGCGTGCGTTTCCTCCAGATTCTCTGGTTTCCTCCCACGGTCCAAAGATGTGCGGGTTAGGTGGATTGACCATGCTAAATTGTCCTGTAGTGCCAGGGGGATTAGCTAGGGTGAATGCATGGGGTTATGGGAATAGAGCCTGGTGGGATTATGGTCAGTGCAGGCTCGATGGACCAAATGGCCTCCTTCTGCACTGTAGGATTCTACGATCCTATGAAAAATTTACCTGTTGCGCTGACATGGACAATGTATCGAGAAAGTTTAGAGCAAGAGCAATTTCCTGTGGCACCGGTGCACGTGGCATACTTTCAGGTAGGGGAAGGCGGCTTAAACTGTCCATATTGTGTGTGCTCGGCCTATGCTGAAAAGTACACTCACAGACTGCTAGCAATAGAGGCCCGTGTTAGACCCTTGCAGAAGCTATGAGAGGAATTACCTTAACTTCCTTAAATAGGCCCAATAGATGTTTGTGGTCAGTCGTTACTATGAAGTGCCATCCATAAATGTACTAATGGAAATTCTTCACTTCAAAGATGATGGCTAGTCCCTATTTACCTTGATATCACTCTCTGATACATCATGGATATTATAAGAGTCTGGGGTCACTCTTCAGAAAATTATATTTTATGACTTTCAGAAAATACAAGAGAGATGGGTTCTTAAACTGCATCCAGAAGGCGACAATAAATGTAAAACTTACTAACTTATTTACAAGTTTATTAAAAAACTGTTTAATATGCAATACACTTCAACGTGGATAAGTGCATCACAACGTTAGTGACTATAGAAAGATGAAAAACATAGTTTTAGTTCGAATAGAGAATCCAGCAGAAAAAACTTTAAAATAAAATGTGACAGCTAAAATAATTTATTGATATCCATGAAATATTTAAAGTAGTATTACTCTGAGTGTATGAGATGTCCGGCCAGTAGGACACCAAAAAACTCTGTTTTAAGATGTCCAGCTTTCTGACAACTGGAGAAACTGGAGACAACTGAGTGGCATGGTGACACAGCAGTTAGAACTGCTGCCTCACAGTGCCAGGGACCGGGGTTTGAATCCTGGCTTGGGTCACTGTCTGTGTGGAGTCTGCACGTTCTCCCCGTGTCTGCGTGGGTCTTCTCCGAGTGCTCCGGTTTCCTAAAAACAGTCCAAAAGACGTGCTGATTAGGTGCATTGGCCATGCTAAATTGTCCCTTAGTGTCCCGGGATGCATAGGTTAGAGGGATTAGCAGGGTAAATATGTGGGGTTAGGAGGATAGGGCCTGAGTAGGATTGTTGTTTGCACAGACCGAATGGGCCAAACGGCCTCTTTCTGCACTGTAGGGATTCTAAATATCGGAGGGCTCTCAACACATCTGAGACCTTTTTACATTACCTCTGATTTCTTAGAGAGAAACCTGTACAGTTATTGCATTCTAATCCAGGATACATCTTTTTTATCAACTGTGGGTTAAACCCCTCCCTTTTAATTAGCCTTTATAATGCACTAATTGTTTAATTATTAAGAATGATCTTATTACATTGATGCTGTGAGCTAATAACTGGTCAATGCGTGCTTATAATATGTTCTAATATAATTTTTAATACACTTCAACTGCTTCTATGGCCAAAAGTCTCCCATTGCACCCACTACGAGAATTATAGCTGACGAGACAGAAAATTTGGCAGACCATTTGTTGCACAATGGTTGGCACTGCTGCCTCACAGCACCAGTTCAATTCGGCCTTGGGTGACTGTCTGCATGGGTTTCCTCCAGGTGCTCCGGTTTCCTCCCACAGTCCAAAGACGTGTGGGTTAAGTAGATTGGCCATGGTAAATTGCCCCTTAGTGGCCCAAGATGCGCAGATTAGGGGAGTAGCCATTGTAAATGTTTGGGGTTATGGGGATAGGGCAGGGCAGTGGCCAGGGTAAGATCATCTGTCAGAGAGTCAGTACAGACTTGATGGGCCCAAAGGCCTCTTTTGCACTGTAGGGATTCTATAATTCTATGATTCTATGATTTAAAGGTCCATTGAGCTCAGCAGGAATTTCCAGTCTTGAGGCGTGCGTGGCCAGAGAATCTCGCCCTATATTTTTGTGAAACAATTTAAAACTTTTAATAGAGAAGTGACGATTTTTAAAAGTGGTTCCTCTCCAGCATAGTGAAGATCACATAGTTACAGCATCTGTCTTTTCTACCAGCTGTCTGATCATGTTCAATTCTGACGCGAATTGGGCGGCACAACAATGGTTAGCACTGCTGCCTCACAGTGCCAGCGACTTGGGTTCAATTCCAGTCTCGGGTCACTTTCTGTGTGGAGTTTGTACATTCTCCCCGTGTCTGTGTGGGTCCCCTTTGGGTGCTCCGGTTTCCTCCCACAGTCCAAAGATGTGCAGGTTAGGTTGATTGGCCGTGCTAAATTGACCCTAGTGTTGGGGGGGTTAGCAGGGTAAATGTTGGGGTTACAGGAATAGGGCCTGGGTGAGATTGTGTGGCTGGTGCAGTCTTGATGGGCCGAAATGGCCTCCTTCTGCACTGTAGGGATTCTGTGCTTCTATGGGTAGACACAGTCAGAGTTTTAACAACACCAGGATAAAGCCCAACAGGTTTATTTGGTAGCAAATGCCATTAGCTTTCGGAGCGCTGCTCCTTCGTCAGATGGAGTGGAAATCTGCTCTCAAACAGGGCACAGAGACACAAAATCAAGTTACAGAATACTGATTAGAATGTGAATCTCTGCAGCCAACCAGGTCTTAAAGATACAGACAATGTGAGTGGAGGGAGCATTAAGCACAGGTTAAAGAGATGTGTATTGTCTCCAGACAGGACAGTCAGTGAGATTCTGCAAGTCCAGGAGGCAAGCTGTGGGGGTTACTGATAGTGTGACATAAAGCCAACATCCCGGTTTAGGCCGTCCTCATGTGTGCGGAACTTGGCTATCAGTTTCTGCTCAGCCACTCTGCGCTGTCATGTGTCGTGAAGGCCGCCTTGGAGAATGCTTACCCAAAGATCAGAGGCTGAATGCCCGTGACTGCTGAAGTGCTCCCCCACAGGAAGAGAACAGTCTTGCCTGGTGATTGTCGAGCGGTGTTCATTCACCCGTTGTCGTAGCGTCTGCATGGTTTCCCCAATGTACCATGCCTCGGGACATCCTTTCCTGCAGCGTATCAGGTAGACAACGCTGGCCGAGTTGCAAGAGTAGGTACCGTGTACCTGGTAGATGGTGTTCTCACGTGAGATGATGGCATCTGTGTCGATGATCCGACACGTCTTGCAGAGGTTGCTGCGGCAGGGTTGTGTGGTGTCATGGTCACTGTTCTCCTGAAGGCTGGGTGTTCTCCTGAAGGCTACTTCTATGGGTAGGCCACTCATCTTTCATGATGTGTTGAGCTAGATTTTAAGAATGCCTACTTAATAGATGATGACACCAAATTCAGACTTAATGCATGTTGTCACATTTTCTAAGATTCTTTTGCTGGTGAATAAGGCATTTGAATGGAAACCTATTTCAAAAAAAGAAAAAAAAAGAACTGGTGAATCCTAGTGGATGTGACCATCTGAAGTAATGTTTTCTGTTTCTAATAAAAATCTGAGCTGTTTTTAATTAAGGGCTGTACTGCCCATATACGTGTACGTAGGGAGTTGCTGGGTAAGGTAGCTAACTGTTAGCCTATAACCATTTTCTAAATTCTGAAATATAATGTCTTAATTATATGTGAATTCTACCTAATATCTATAATTTACCAAATTGTGTATTTCCATCACAATAGTTTCTAGAGGTTTCCCCACCACCTAAATTAACCTGACTGGTCTGTAGTTGCTGAGCTTACCCTTACACCCATCTTTGAACAAGAGCATAATGTTTGCAGTGCTCCAGTACTTTGGCACCGCCCCAAGTCGAAGAAAGACTGAAAAATTATGGCCAGTGCCTCTGTAATTTCCATTCTCGCTTCCTTCACTTTCCTTGGATGCATGAACTCATCTGGTCCCGGTGCCTCATCTACTTGAGGTGCAGACAGGCTATCCAATATCTTCTCCACCAACTTTTCACTTTGGACATCAGTGATCTAGATGAAGGAACTGAGGGCATTGTGGCTAAGTTTGCAGATGATACAAAGACAGGTGGAGGGACAGGTAGTATTGAGGAGGCAGAGAGGCTGCAGAAGGACTTGGACAGGTTTGGACAGTGAACAAAAAAGTGACAGTAGGAATATAGCATGGGAAAGTGTGAGGTTATAGGTTATGCACTTTGGTAGGGAGAATAGAGGCATACGCCGGAATTCTACTGCCCTGGCCACCACGGAACCAGAGTGGGCAAGGGGCGGACAACAGAAATGTCCATTGACCTCGAGCAGGAATTTAGGAGCCAGGCCGTAAAATCCCGCCCATAGACTATTTTCTAAATGAGGGGAGAATTCAGAAATAAGAAGCGCAAAGGGATTTGGGACTCCGAGTTCAGGATTCTCTTAATTTTAACTAACAGGTTGAGTTGGTAGTTGGACATCTAATGCAACAGTAGAATTCATTTCAAGAGGACTAGAATGCAAAAGTAGGGATGCAATGCTGAAGCTTTAAAAGGCTTTGGTTAGACCAGACCCACATTTGGATTATTATGAGCAATTTTGGGCTCTGTATTGAAGGAAGGATGTGCTCCATCTTTACCCAGTCATTTCTTTCCTTTACCTCTACCAGACTTGATCATTTTTCACTCAGATCACAGCACAAGAGTCATGGTTGAGATCGGAAACTCATGTGCACAGAAAATCTCATGCATGGCCCCGTGCCTTATTTTCCTCAGGGCTCCAGTTCACCTGGCCACTACACTCTTGACAATACAAAGGATAAATGTGTTTTGAAGGGGAACCAAATAAGCCATCAGTGAATGGTTACCAGGAATTTTTCCAGGAGCTGATAATTTATCACTGGACTATTAATCGATAAACTCAACTAATGTTCTGGGGATCTGGGTTTGAACTCTGTCACGGCAGATGGTTGAAGTTAAATTCGATTTTAAAAATATCTGGAATTAAAAATATACTGATGACCATGAAAACTGTTATTGATTTTTCTGAAAACCCATCTAGTTCACTAACATCCTTTAGGGAAGGAAATCTGCCATCCTTACCTGGTCTGGCCGACATGTGACTCCAGAACCACAGCAAAGTGGTTGACTCTCAACTGTCCTCTGAAATGGCCTAGCAAGCCATTCAGTTCAAGGGCAACTAGGGATGGGCAATAAATGCTGGCCAGCCAGCGACACCCATGTCCCACGAATTAATTTTTAAAAATGCATTGAGTTAATACCACTAAAACTGGGGTTCATATTAATGTATAATTTCTGCACCATATTGTGGGCCAAAAACTAAGTTAGAACTACTCTGACACTCTTTCACTTGAGAACAAATTAATGGTACAAATTAATCATTTGTGAGACTAAAAATAATCGCAAACACTTTACCAATTAGTCATATTCCAGTGTCTGCCTTGATCGTCACATAATGACATTGTCTGTTCCTCATTTTAACCAGAAAATAATTTGCATGGCTGTTTACCCACCCTAATAAATCTTGCACCCCTTTGAATTTCAGTGACAACAATGAACATTCATAGAATCATAGAAACCCTACATTGCAGAAAGAGGCCATTCGGCCCATCGAGTCTGCACTGACCACAATCCCACCCAGGCCCTACGCCCATATCCCTACATATTTTACCCGCTAATCCCTCTAACCGACGCATTTCAGGACACTAAGGGGCAATTTTTTAGCATGGCCAATCTACCTAACCCACACATCTTTGGACTGTGGGAGTGATGCACTATCAATCAAGCAAAGACTAGTTTGTATGCAAGAACAAATAGGCTTTTATTAGCAAAAGACTTGGAGCACACCCATGCCGATGAACTGGTCCAGACTGAGGCAGGGGGGTGGGGAACAGTCGCCTTTATACCTGGACCGGGGGGGGAGGAGTCTCGGGTAGGGCCGGCAGGGATGTGTCCAGGCATGTCACATATACAGGTAATAAGCTAACAGTGGTTTACCACATTCAGCCCGTTTAAAAAAGAGTCTGGCGGGGGTGAGGTGGGTGGAACAATATTTACAGAATTACAAATTTAGTCTCTCTGGGGGCTTGATCTGCCGCTGCGACCGCCGTAGTGCCGGTTGTGGTGTCGGTTCCGGTGGCCGCGGCATTGGTTCAGGTGCCAGGTCGTAGTCGCTCGAGTCGTCTGTAGTCCCTTCAGACTGTCGGGTGCGTGGTGGCGGCTCCTGGGGCTCAGGCGTGCTGTATACGGGGGCTAGGGGAGCGTGCTGTGGCCCTGGTGCTGTATGGACAATGTTGGGGGTTGGGGGTGTGGGTCGTAGTGGTCCCTGGGGCACCTGCGGGTGCCAGGTCTCGAATAGAGACCGTGTCCTCCCGCCCGTCGGGGTACGCCACATAGGTGTATTGGGGGTTGGCGTGGAGGAGTTGGACCCTTTCGACCAGGGGGTCCGACTTATGGGTCTTCACATGCTTCCGGAGCAGGACAGGGCCTGGGGACGTCAGCCACGACGGTAGTGAGGTCCCCGAGGAGGACTTTCTGGGGAAAACAAACATTCTTTCATGAGGGGTAGCATTGGTAGCTGTGCAAAGGAGTGATCTAATCGAGTGTAGTGCATCAGGGAGGACCTCTTGCCAGCGGGTGACTGGAAGACCTTTAGATCTCAGGGCTAGTAAAACGGCCTTCCAGACTGTCGCGTTCTCCCTCTCTACCTGTCCGTTCCGCCTGGGGTTGTAGCTGGTGGTCCTACTCGAGGCTATGCCTTTGGAGAGCATGTACTATCATCACTCATAAAGGAGGATCCCCGGTCGCTATGGATATAGCTAGGGAAACCGAATAGGGTGAAGAGGCTGTGCAGGGCCCTGATGACCGTGGCCGAGGTCATATCCGGGCAGGGAATAGCGAAGGGGAAACGTGAATATTCGTCAATGACGTTGAGGAAATATATGTTGCGGTCAGAAGAGGGGAGGGGGCCTTTGAAGTCGACGCTTAGGCGTTCGAAAGGGCGGGTGGCTTTTATGAGGTGTGCTCTGTCTGGCCGATAGAAGTGCGGCTTGCACTCTGCGCAGACCTGGCAGTGTCTGGTTATAGACCTGACTTCCTCAATGGAGTAGGGCAGGTTACGGGCTTTAATGAAGTGAAAAAACCTGGTGACCCCCGGGTGGCAGAGGTCGTTGTGGAGAGTCTGCAATTGGTCTATTTGTGCGCTGGCACATATTCCCCGGGACAGGGCGTCTGGAGGTTCATTGAGCTTCCCGGGCCGGTATAAGATGTCGTAATTGTAGGTGGAGAGTTCGATTCTCCACCTCAATATTTTATCATTTTTGATCTTGCCCCGCTGCGTGTTATTAAACATGAATGCAACTGACCGTTGGTCCGTGAGTAGGGTGAATCGTTTACCAGCTACGTAGTGGCGCCAGTGCCGTCCAGCTTCCACTATGGCTTGGGCCTCCTTTTCGACAGAGGAGTGTCGAATTTCAGGGCCTTGGAGGGTTTGTGAGAAGAAGGCCACGGGTCTGCCCGCCTGGTGTTTATTCTGTTATGGACAACCGCCCCCTCTCTGCAAATATGAGCTGGGCTCCTGAGCAGAGACATGCTGCAATGCATGTGACAAGCTGTCCTATAATTTGATCCCTCCAGTGTAGTAGAGCAGTAGTTCTGAGCTCCACCGTTGAAACAGAATTCATAATCACAATGATTTCTGCGACAAAAACAGACACATATTCCATTGGGATGGTGTCACAATGTGATGTTAGTGTACCTTTAAGAATTTTTTAAAAAACTCATGCTCTCAGCAGTTCTCAAAGCCTCAGCTTATTTTGTTGTTGTTGAGTTGTCTGTAGGATTCCCTTTATTGCTCCTTCAATGGTTTAAATGGGATTTTGTTTATTTTTACTCTGGGATCTTTTATTACCCTGCATCGTTAGGTGGAAGAATGGTTGCCAGGTCATGTGTTTTGGATAGTTTTTGTTTCCTTCCTAGTGAATTTAAGGTTTCATTTTCTGTTTGGCTACAGACTGCAGTTTCAGTTTGGAAGGGACATCAAGCTGAAAAGAAGTGTTTTTCTCTGCCCGGTTTTCAAAATTCTGCTGGTTAGCTGAAAGCCAGGCTTCTTGCCTTCCTGGAGAGAAAAATCTACTGTTGGTGGCTAGCTTGCCTAGAGATTCTCTCTCCTTGACGTTGTGGGAAACTGTTCTGATTCCAAACTGTTCTGGGTGTATCCAGTTGGCTGCTAGAAGTGACAAGGCTGAGAAGTCAGGGTTTCAATTCTCCAACCATAGGACTCAGTTCCAGTGTCACGTGAGTATTAGTCCTTGCTGTGTTAAACCTGTGGAAAGAGTTTTGCCTCTGGGAAGTTATGTTTGATTGGAACATTTTAGATATATTTGTTAAGGGTTATACATTATTGTGGTTGTTTTCTTTTTGTTTCTAATTGATAAAAGTTGTTGCTAATTTTCTTTCTATACATGTTAACTATATTCTTATAAACGTTGTTTGATAAAAACTCCCGAGTGGGTCATTTGAATCATACCTGAGGTGAAACATCTATGCTTATCCTAGCTAAATCCAAAGTGAAAAAAGTATGATCCAGGCGGACTTCATAAAACAGTTTCTGACCTGAACTATAACAACAGAGTATAAAATCTTTTCAATTATTGCCTGCAAAACACACCCATGTCAAGTAAAACGTCATCAATGCTGCAGCGTGACTGGAATATAGAATATATTTGCAGGGAAGATGATAGTCTAGTGGTAATACCGCTAGACTATTAATCCCCGAAACTCAGCTAATATATAAAATATCTGGAATTAAGAATCTATGGATGACCATGAAACCATTGTCGATTGTTGGAAAAACCCATCTGCTTCACTAATGTCCTTTAGGGAAGGAAATCTGCCGTCCTTACCTGGTCTGGCCTACATGTGATTCCAGAGCCACGGCAATGTGGTTGACTCACAACTGCCCTCCAAGGGCAACTAAGGATGGGCAATAAATGCTGACCAGCCAGCGACGCCCATGACCCAAAAATGAATAAATATATATATATGTATATCTTTGAGAAATTGCACGGTAAGGTGGGACATTTCAGAGTTGCACACCTCTGCATATGGCCTTCCTGGCGCCTCGCAAAAAGTAAAATAAAATCGCTATTTGGGAGCAAATACTGAGAATAATTCAACAATGCCTTTCTCATTGCAGCAGCTGCTGCAAATTCGAAAAGGAAATGTGGCTAAAAATCACAAGGATACTCAACGTGCGTTGCCAACTCTTCCATTTAGAGCAAGTGGGATGAACAATTTTGCGTGACATCACCGCTCCTGACACATAAGCCACTGAATATCAATTTTCAGCCTCCATATCACATTCAGTTTGAGTGTAGGAAAGGTAAAGCACAGACCTGATTTATTATGAATGCTTTAATGGTATTCTACACTATATATGTGGCACAAAGCTGCAATGGGCAGTCATAACACTTGCTAAATATCCCCACAATTCTGACAGGCTAAGATCATCTTCAATTTTAGCTCCTTTTATTGGGAAATGTTCCTTCTGTCTCTTTCATTTTTAGCACAGGTTATGAAACAAAATGGATTTTACTGTTTTACAAGTTTATTTCAGTGATATCTGCTGTAACTGTGGGTTGTAGAAATATGTGCTTTGCTGATGTGCAAATGACATGATCATCATTCTGGATCCCGACTGAAATGGTGGGATCCAGAATGATGTTGGGGCAGCACGGTAGCACAGTGGTTAGCACTGCTGCCTCATAGCACCAGGGACCTGGGTTCGATTCCCGGCTTGGGTCACTGTTTCTGTGGAGTTTGCACATTCTCCCCATGTCTGCGTTTCCTCCGGGTGCTCCGGTTTCTTCCCACAGTGAAAAGATGTGCAGGTTAGGTTGTTTGGCCGTGCTAAATTGCCCCTTAGTGTCCCGGGATATGTATGTTAGAGGGGTGAGCAAGGTAAATATGTGAGGTTTCGGGGATTTGGCCTGGGTGGAATTGTTGTTGGTGCAGAGTCGATGGGCCAGATGACCTCCTTCTGCAATGTTGGGTTTCTTTCTATGAAAAACATGCCCGCCACATGAGAACAATCATACCTCCACAGCTGCCGTCTGTGCATGAGCAGCAGTAACTGTGTTTCTTTACTGTGGGTGTCATTTTCATCCATCATCTCTGTATGTATGTATATATATTGTATGTTGGAGTTTGGAGTGAGGACTGCCCCTTTAAGAATACAGGTCAGTTGACCCCTGGGATATTAGTTCCGCCTAGTGTGGGGACCCTGTTGGGTTGTCTTAGACCTGACTGTGAATGAGTGCACACCTTCAATAAACAGCTCCCAGTATCTGAGTATTCAAGCATCCGTTGTGATTCTTTATGCCCCTTAGTCCACAGGGGCAAACATAACACCAGACACTTGTTTAAGTTGCTGCGGTTGGTAGGTGTAACTACCCCTTAAACAATATGCTTGTCAGATTGTTACTTCTGCCAACTGGTGAATTGTGAAGAAGAAAAATATTCATTATAATGAGAACAATTCTTCAGGTCTGTTTTTAAAAAAAATTCATCTAATGAATAACAAGATAGGGTGCATTTCACACTCTTGAACAGATAGTCCAGTTTGATAATCAAGCATAAATGTTTAATATTTTTTCTCATTGCTTTTGTGTATTCAGTCAAGATATTGGCTAAGATAACAGTTGTGAAGTCTGTTTGTTTATTCAGGGATCTTATGGGCTCTTGGTTGTAAGGCACTTGCCTAATAATTTCACCAAGTGCTTGACATTGATAATGCAGTTGTTTTGAAGTGTCTGTTTACCCAGACTAGCCAGCAATGGCCACATCCTGTAAATGAATAAAACAAACTTGAGAAGTCACAAATATTGCAATGAAGAGCCTGCTGGAGAGGGCAGTGTCTGGGGGTATTGCCAGAAGGGGACTTGCTTTGTGGAGATTTGGTTAGGGGGGGTCCCGTGTCCATGGGGGTGGGGGATGGGGAGAGTTTCAGGTGGTGTGGAGTTGTGTTCATAGGAGGGGAGGGGGATGTCCTGGTCGGAGGGCAGGGCAAGTTCATGTATTTATTTACTTACCATCAGAAAGGGTGCCCCGAAATTTAAGAAGCCAAGGTTACTGGCGGTGTGGTCTTTGAGATGAACTCTGAAGTCGTGGGACCTGTCTCTTAATTATGTTCAGAGAGTTTAGAAATATGGTGAGAAAAGCCAGCAAGGGGCAATTTACCATGGCCAATCCGCCTAACCCAGACATCTTTGGACTGTGGGAGGAAACCGGAGCACCCGGAGGAAACCCACACAGACACCCCAGCGCCTTTCCCGCCTGAGATAACACTTTAAAAATAAAATCATAAAATTCCACCCGAGATGTTTGGCCATCGACAGTAACTTGATGAAAGATAAATGGTGTAATGCTCCGTCAACACAAGATGTGTCAGGTATACTGAAAAAATACTCCAAAAACAATTATAAAGACAGCACGCAATCGACAGCTAACACCTGCAAATCATTGTGCCCACTTTTTCATGTCTACTCTTCCCAAAGAAAGTCAGAAATAATCACTGTGGTTGTGCACAGTTGACCCTTTACAACTGAGATTGTTAAGTGCTGTAGCTCTAATGACAAATAAAGGGTGTGGTATTGATCCCACATCACTTTAGGGAAAGCAGAATATATGGGTTTGTGATGTAGTAGAGGGGACACAGTCGATCATTTCAATGATCTTACAAGTTATACTCTGGAACTTCCAGATGTAACCATATGCTTGGGTGCACTCTCAGTCCCATGGAACTGTCACCCTCAAATCAATGCCACAATGCCCTCATCAGTGTTTAATCATATGAAAAATATTGATTCCAATTCATCTCTCCAACATGTATCCTTGGGGCGGCACAGTGGTTAGCATTGCTGCCTCACAGCGCCAGGGACCTGGGTTCAATTCCCACCTTGGGTCATTGTCTTCGCGGAGTCTGCACGTTCTCCCCGTGTCTGTGTGGGTTTCCTCCGGGTGCTCCGGTTTCCTCCCACAGTCCAAAGATGTCTGGGTTAGGCGGATTGGCCATGGTAAATTGCCCCTTGGTGTCAGGGGGACTAGCTAGGGTAAATGCATAGGGTTATGGGGATAGGGCCTGGATAGGATTGTGGTCGGTGCAGACTCAATGGGCCGAATGGTCTCCTTCCGTGCTGTTTGATTGTATGGATCTAAGGCTATACTTGCAAAATTCTTTTGGAATATGGAAAAACATTTCATTTTCAGGGGGTCTGAGTCCCAGATGGAAGTGCAGTTAACTTAAGACTCATGTTCTTGCAGTACAAAATAAGAAGGCTCCCACTTACAATACTTTACTCTGGCTTTTCTTTGATTTCCAAACTAATACCCGTAGAGTCAAGTGCTTGCAATTTTACCAAATCCTTGCAAGAGGCTAACGTAGCTTAATTCTGTGTTTTTAAAAAATGATCCTCTTGTGTTTTATATAAACAATGAATAAAACCCCTGTTACCTTTTTTCAAAATGTTAAATTGCTGTGAGCTAGCATGCATAACCTTTAGAATCACATTCATTTTATTCTTCTGATGTTATTTTGTGTCAATTAGAGCCAATTATGATAACAGCTTTCTGCTGTAGGCTGCTGTTTACTGGGAGATGGATGAAAGCTGCCCAAGTGCATTTCACTTAAGTTGCTCATCAAGCAATTACACAGGAAGCCTTTAACACAGATGCCTGCGCTGAATCCAGGCTCAAATTGCAGAAATAAAAGGGCACAATCCTTTATAATAACATAAAAACCCCAGCAGATACACGCTGCTTGTAGTCATTTCAAGAGCTGAAACATTAGAAAGGATGTGGTTTAGGTCTATGAGCATTCGAGATTGAAGGAATGGGCACCTTTTGAATGGTACAGTGGTTAGCACTGCTGCCTCATTGCGCCAGGGACCTGGGTTCGATTCCCGGCTTGGGTCACTGATTGTGCAGAGTCTGCACGTTCTCCCCGTGTCTATGTGGGTTTCCTCCGGGTGCTCCAGTTTCCTTCCACAGTCTGAAAGACGTGCTGGTTAAGTGAATTGGCCATGCTAAATTCTCCCTCAGTGTACCCGAACAGGTGCCGGAGCGTGGCGACTTGGGGATTTTCACAGTAACTTCATTGCAGTGTTATTGTAAGTCTACTTGTGACTAATAAATAAACTTTAACATTTTTAATGACAGCATTGAGACTAAGTCCTTTTGGAATGGAGAAGATAGTGTCCCCGTCTTTGAGTTAGGAACTGTGTTCAAGTCCCACTCCAGATGTGATGCCAAAGAAAGACATGTTTGTGATGTGGCCAAACAGGTTGAGTACAGCCTGTAAATTCTTCTGATATATCGGGGAGGTGATGGCCTAGTGGTATTATCGCTGGACTATTAATCCAGAAATTGAGCTAATGTTCTGGGACCTGGGTTTGAATCATGCCAGGGAAGATGGTGGAATTTGAATTCAATAAAAAAAATTTGGAATTAAGAATTTACTGCTGACTGTGAACCCATTGTCGATTGTTGGAAAAACGCATCTGGTTCACTAATGGCATTTAAGGAAGGAAATCTGCTGTCCTTACTTGGTCTGGCCTACATGTGGCTCCTCAGGCAACAGGGATGGGCAATAAATGCTGGCCAGCCAAGGCTGACCAGGTCCCATGAAAAGAAAATGCCAATGGCAGGTGGTAAGAGTGGGAGGAAATTCCTGACCAGCCATGTGATGGAAAGTGCATTTGAGCCGTAACCAGTACTAATCATAGCTCCTAACTACAATTCACATTGTCACAGCAGCTGGCTCAGTCCGAACTCACCTCTGGTAGTTCTTTTACATATTGTGCCAGGGCTGTTACTCTTGGTAAAGGGCCCCTCCCTGACCGCAGTTAAAGCCAAATCATTATTTTTTTAATACACATTTAACCATCACCATCCCAACTTCCCTGGGATTCTAGCAACCTGGTGGCATTTTTAGTGAGATGCAGAACAAGACAATGGTTTCTTCAGAATATTGTCCATCAGACTGTGATAACTGTGAGTTTATCTGATACAACCAGCGTTATATTAGGCCCAACAGTTTTTCATTTTCCCAGTGACCTAAAATGGACAGTTGCCTTCAAATGTGAAAATACTCCTTCTGTTGATGAGGCATCTTCCACAGGCTGATGAATTCTTTGTTTGAGAAGGCAAATGATGACTAAATCACTATGGACAGAAACTGTCAGGATTAAATTGACTAACAAGAGGAGGTGGTGTTGTAGTGGTATTGTCACTGGACTAGACATTCTAGACTGATTCTAGGCTGATTCTCCTGTGCAGTGCTGAAGGAGTGCTGCATGGTTGGATGTGCCATCTTGCAAATGAGATCATAGAACAATCACAGAATTGCTACAGTGCAGAAAGAGGCCATTCATCCCATCAGGCCTGCACTGACAACAATCCCACCCCCTCCGCGTAACCCTACGTATTTACTCTGCTAATTCCCCTGACACTTAGGGTCAATTTAGCATGGCCAATCAACCCGAACATCTTTGGGCTGTGGGAGGAAACGGGAGCACCCAGAGGAAACCAACGCAGACATGGGGAGAATGTGCAAACTCCACAGACTCCTGAGGCTAGAATTGAACCCAGGTCCCTGGCACTGTGAGGCAGCAGTGCTAACCACTGTGCCACAGTGCCGTCAGGAGATGGGTTCAAATCTCATCACTGCCACTGGGGGAATTTAAATACAAACACATTTAATAACAATGGGATAAAACTAGTCTCGGGTGATGGTGGCCACAATAATTATCATCAGTCATTATTAACACCCATCTGGTTCACTAACATCCTTTAGGGAAGAAAACCTGCCATCTTAACCAGCTCTGGCTGAGATGTGACTCCAGATCCACAGCAGTTTGGATGACTTTAACTGCCTGAGATAAAGAAATCAAACAGTGTGACATCTTTTGAAGATCTAACATGACGTTGCCCATCACCTTCTCATGAATAAGTAAATCACAACCTCATCCATTATTAACCTACAGTTCCTTAGTTGAGTTGTCATATCTGTGAGAAGATGTGCAAACAGGAAAATTCACTCCTTTCTCCCCCCAGGGGCAGGGGGCCATGATGAATATTGCTCCTGCCCCAAGGGCAGCATGCTGGCACAGTGGTTAGCACTGCTGCCCACAATGCCAGGGACCCGGCTTCAATTCTCGGATTGGGTCACTTTCAGTGCAGATTCTCCCTCCGTGTCTGCGTGGATTTCCTTCGGGTGCTCCAGTTTCCTCCCACAGTCTGAAAGACGTGCCGCTTGGGTGCATTGGTCATGCTAATGTTCTCCCTCAGTTTCCCAAACAGGCGCCGGAGTGTGGTGACGAGGGGATTTTCACAGTAACTTCATTGCAGTGCTGATGTAAGCCTACCTGTGCCAATAATAAATTTTTAAAAAGCTAAGCACAGTGGGCTAATCAAAGGGACTCACATCTAGCGATCAAATGGCAAATATAGGTCCACTGACACCATATTTTCCAACCTACAGATCTCACTAGAAATATTTGAGGGTCTTTGCCAGCTATATTTCAACACAGAAGCTTCACTTTATATTGAGATTGTGTCCCTCATGTACAAAACAGAAAACTATAATTGAAAGTTGAAGGAATATTGTGTATTTAATATATTTGACTTGCCTCAGAGTAAAGCAGAGTTGATGTTAGTTTCTAAGTGTGTGACAAGTTTATTTGCTTTAAAGAATGTCTGCGATCACAAAATGTCTTGACTCATGCTTATCTCAGCTCCAGCTTGTGGTGTCTGGACTTTGCACTCTCAGTCAGTCAGCACCCAGACTTAACTAATCAAGCACCGTGAACACCGATCAATTACCAGACTCACATAATCGATCACAGAACATAGAGGAAACGTCCAGTGGTGAACATGTGTCAAACCGGTGTCACTGAAGCAGCTTGGATTAAATGATTTGAAATGCGATGCTGTTGAAAGATGTGACTGCATTAAAGCTCTCGTTATGATGCAGAGCCAGTCGGGAGGGGAACCATGACACAGTCACACCACTATTTTCCAGTTTTCCAGTGACAAATTGTGTATCCTGCTCCAAAGGGTTTGGGAATGACCTGATTGGTATTATTCAAGACTCTATTCAGGCTATTTTAGGAGGATGCCTAAATTTTTGCCTATGGTAGGACACTTCCACACCCCCCGCCTCCCCCCCCCCCCTCCCTCCCGCCCCTCCCTCCTCAACACAATCCCCTGAATGGGGAAGATGTCAATTCCATTGGGATGGCATTCTTGTGGCAGCCAGTAGGGGACATCAGAGTCAGAGGCTCAATGGCTCAAAGATGGGGCTGGAGGAAGCAAAAACATCCCCTGGTGACCCCAGTGATACCCCCTGGAACAACTTCCTCTCCCAACATCAGCTCCCTGATATTTTTATTTTTAATTCACTGAACTGCAGGTGTCTCAAGCTGTTCTGCCTGGTTCAGCAATGCCTGCCACTCCCAATGGCATTGCTGAGGTTTCAGAGCTAGCTGCCAGCTCTCTGATTAACTCAGCAGCAACAGGAGCCTCCCACCCCCGTCTCTAATTAGATAACTAGTCAGGAGGCAATCTGCAGGAAAGCACTGAGCCATTTTGGGTCCAAGAAGGGCAACTTGGGACACATTTTTATTGATTTGATTTGATTTATTATTGTCACACATATTGATATACAGTGAAAAGTATTGTTTCTTGCGTGCTATACAGACCAAGAATACCATTCATAGAGCACATAGGGGAGAAGGAAAGGAGAGAGTGTAGATTATAGTGTTACAATCCTAGCTAGGGTGAAGAGAAAGATCAATTTAATATAAGGTAGGTTCATTCAAAAGTCTGATGGCAGCAGGAAAGAAGCTGTTCTTGAATCGGTTGGTCCGTGATCTCAGACTTTTGTATCTTTTTCCCGACGGAAGAAGGTGGAAGCGAGAATGTCCGGGGTGTGTGGGGGTCCTTGATTATGCTGGCTGCTTTTCCAAGGTAGCGGGAAGTGTAGACAGAGTCAATGGATGGGAGGCTGGTTTGTGCAATGGATTGGGTGACATTCACGACCTTTTGTAGTTCCTTGCGGTCTTAGGCAGAGCCGGAGCCATACCAAGCTGTGATACAACCAGAAAGAATGCTTTCTATGGTGCATCTGTAAAAATTAATGACAGTTGTAGCAGACATGCCAAATTTTCATAGCCTCCTGAGAAAGTAGAGGCATTGGTGGGCTTTCTTAACTATAGCATTTATTTTAGTGTAAAATGCAGCCTATATTTCAGGGCTGAGGACAGATGGATGGCTAGACAGTAGCTTAATGCAGAACACATTGCAAAAAATGAGACAGGACAAACTTGGATAATTGTTTCTTCACACACTTTTTTTCTCCCAATTGGGCAATTGTGAGGGAACATCAGAAGGATTAACTGGCTGATTATCATTATTCTTCGGTTGTTAACACGTCCTGCACTGGGAATTGAACCTGGAGCTCTGGCTCAGAGGCAAGGGCACTACCCCACTGAAATGCAGGACTTGCGTAATTATATGCCAACTAAATTAACATCTGCAGTAGCATAAATCTAAATCTACTTAAAGCTGGCTGGCTCTACTTAAAACTATCTCTTAAAACAAAGATCTATTCTGGCTGAAGCAGTTGCTGGTAATTCCGTGGCTGCTGGACCTGACCTGGAAAAGGCAGAAGAATGGCACAAAATGGGGGAATCATAGGCTCCAAAGAATTCCGGCACTTTTTTGTAGGAGGAAAGATGTGTCAACAATGGTCTAAGAAGCTCTCCAAATACCTGGTCAAAAGGCAGCAGAAGCAGATAGCCAGAAGTCAAACCACAAGGACCTGGCAAGAGGTTTAATGCCCTCATCCAAGAATCAAGGTCAGTGAAAGCGTTTTCAAATGCCATACCAACTGCGTCACTAGACTCAGACAGTGCTGAATTCCACACACCGTCATCGCTCATCAACCAACAATTTTGTTTAATCGGGACTCATAGCTGGCATTCATGGGCTGCCATGATGTGGAGATGCCGGCGTTGGACTGGGGTAAGCACAGTAAGAAGTCTCACAACACCAGGTTAAAGTCCAACAGGTTTATTTGGTAGCAAATACCATAAGCTTTCGGAGCAATGCTCCTTCGTCAGATGGAGTGGTCTCTGTTCTCAAACAGGGCACAGACACAGAAATCAAGTTACAGAATACTGATTAGAATGCAAATCTCTACAGCCAGCCAGGTCTTAAATGTACAGACAATGTGGGTGGAGGGAGCATTCAACACAGGTTAAAGAGATGTGTATTGTCTCCAGACAGTACAGCTTGTGAAATTGTGCAAGTCCAGGAGGCAAGCTGTGGGGGTTACTGATAATGTGACATAAACCCAACATCCCGGTTTAGACCGTCCTCATGTGTGCGGAACTTGGCTATCAGTTTCTGCTCAGTGACTCTGCGCTGTCGTGTGTCGTGAAGGCCGCCTTGGAGAACGCAAGAGAACAGTCTTGCCTGGTGATCATCGAGCGGTGTTCATTCATCCGTTGTCGTAGCGTCTGCATGGTTTCCCCAATGTACCATGCCTCGGTACATCCTTTCCTGCAGCGTATCAGGTAGACAACGTTGGCCAAGTAGCAAGAGTATGTACCGTGTACCTGGTAGATGGTGTTCTCACGTGAGATGATGGCATCCGTGTTGATGATCTGGTACGTCTTGCAGAGGTTGTTGTGGCAGGGTTGTGTGGTGTCGTGGTCACTGTTCTCCTGAAGGCTGGGTAGTTTGCTGCGGACAATGGTCTGTTTGAGGTTGCGTGGTTGTTTGAAGGCAAGAAGTGGGGGTGTGGGGATGGCCTTGGCGAGATGTTCGTCTTCATCAATGACATGTTGAAGGCTCCGGAGGAGATGCCGTAGCTTCTCCGCTCCGGGGAAGTACTGGACGACGAAGGGTACTCTGTCCACCATGTCCCGTGTTTGTCTTCTGAGGAGGTCGGTGCGGTTTTTCGCTGTGGCGCGTCGGAACTGTTGATCGATGAGTCGAGCGCCATATCCTGTTCTTATGAGGGCATCTTTCAGCGTCTGGAGGTGTCTGTTGCGATCCTCCTCATCCGAGCAGATCCTGTGTATTCGGAGGGCTTGTCCGTAGGGGATGGCTTCTTTTACGTGTTTAGGGTGGAAGCTGGAGAAGTGGAGCATCATGAGGTTATCCGTGGGCTTGCGGTACAGTGAGGTGCTGAGGTGACCGTCCTTAATGGAGATGCGTGTGTCCAAGAATGCAACCGATTCCAGAGAGTAGTCCATGGTGAGTCTGATGGTGGGATGGAACTTGTTGATGTCATCATATAGTTGTTTCAGTGATTGCTCACCATGACTCCAAAGAAAGAAAATGTCATCGATGTATCTAGTGTATAGCATCGGGTGAAGGTCCTGTGCGGTGAAGAAGTCTTGTTCAAACCTGTGCATGAAGATGTTGGCATATTGAGGTGCGAATTTTGTCCCGATGGCTGTTCCGTGTGTCTGGATGAAGAACTGGTTGTTGAAGGTGAAGATATTGTGATCCAGGATGAAGCGGATGAGTTGTAAAATTGCATCTGGAAACTGGCAGTTGATGGCATTGAGTACTGAGGCCGTTGCAGCAATGCCATCATCATGGGGGATGCTGGTGTAGCGTGCCGAGACATCCATTGTGACGAGGAGTGCTCCTGGTTCAACTGCTCCATGTGTGTTGAGTTTCTGTAGGAAGTCCGTAGTGTCGCGACAAAAGCTGGGGGTTCTTTGTACAATGGGTTTCAAAATGGGGCTGCACCAGCCCCTCACACATGTAGCACTGCCGCAAACCTGAAACCCACACCTCACAGCTTGCACACACTGCCAGGGCAGCACGGTGGCACAGTGGTTAGCATTGCTGCCTCTCAGTGCCAGGGACCCGTGTTTGATTCCCGGTTTGGGTCACTGCCTGTGCTGAGTCTGCATGTTCTCCCCGTGTCTGTGTGGGTTTCCTCCGGGTGCTCCGGTTTTCTCCCGGTGTCTGAAAGACCTGCTGGTTGGCTGCATTGGCATGGTAAATTCTCCCTCAGTGCACCCAAACAGGCGCCGGAGTGTGGCGACTCGGGGATTTTCACAGTAACTCCATTGCAGTGTTAATGTAAGCCTACTTGTGACACTAATAAATCAGCTTTAAACTATTCAATCCTGACAGTCACATCAGAAGAAACAGATTGCACCACACTCACTGACATGCTTGATTCTCTCTCAAACGAGAAGGCAGTGCACAACCAGTGGCAGCAGGAAGAAAACAGTCACCATCTGCATATCCTAACCAACCCCCCCCCCACCCCCCCGCCCCCCGACCCACCCCCACTGAGGAAATGGTGCATGCTCTTACCGCTGTGCTTATTTTTGACACCCTCACCAGCAGAGATGCAGAAACTATCAGCAATGACAATATCCTCACACCTAATTCCCTTTCCAATGTCCCAACCCACCCTCATTATCCAAACACTTGTGATCCCAACCGAGATGCAGCATCTGATGGCCCATTGCACCTCAGGCAGAAGTCTGAATAAACATACAAACAAATGCAATGGGAGAGGAAGTAGGCCATTTGGCTCCTCAAGTCTGCTCTGCTATTCAGTAAGATCACGGCTTATCTGTGTTTCAAATTCCACATTCCCGTCTGCTCCATGACAACCTTTGATTTCTTTGCGTAACAATAATCTATCTGCCTCCGCCTTAAAAATATTCAATGTCCCTCAACTCCACCACCTTCTGAGACAGAGAGTCCCAAGTCACACAAACCTCAGAGAGAAAGATATTCCCCACATCTCTGTCCATTAGGGAAACCCCTAATATTAAAACAGTGCCCCCTAGATCTGGACTCACCCACATGAGGAAACATCCTTCCCGTGCCCACATTGGCAAGACCATTCAGGATCTTATATACTTCAATCAAGTAACCCCCCTTCTCTTCCAAACTCGAATGGAAATAAGGCTAGCTTTCCCAACCTATCCTAAAAAGACAACCCAGTCAATCAAGATATCAATCTAGTATGTCGCCTCTGAACTGCCTCCCATGCATTTACATCCTTCCCGAATAAGGAGACCAAAACTGCGCGCAGTATTTGAGATTTACAGGAGATGGCCTGGTGGTATTAATCCAGAAACTCAGCCAACGTTCTGGGGACCTGGCTTCGAATCCTGGTGGAATTTGAATCCAATGAAAAAAAATCTGGAATTAAGAATCTACTGATGACCATGAAACCATTGTCGATTGTCGTAATAATCCATCTGGTTCACTAATGTCCTTTATGGAAGAAAACCTGTTGTCCTTACCTTGTCTGGCCTACATGTGATTCCAGAGCCACAGCAATGTGGTTGACTCTCAGCTGTCCTCTGAACAAGGACAACTAGGGATGGGCAATAAATGCTGGCCAGCCAGCGACGCCCATGTCCCACGGATGAATAAAAAAAATGTGGTATAGCAGAAGGTCAGACTGAACTCTCCTAAGTTCAGCTTGCCAGCATTCAAGCTCAGACTGTTGTCATCATGGATTAGTGTGTGCAAAGGTACTTGCCAGGTATCACCACAGTCCAGCAATCTGCCCTTCATCAGAGTCGTCAGCCATTTGTCAGTAGGTTTTTGACCCCGCCCCATAGCCACCCTTTTGTGTGCCAAGGTGGCTAAAAGGCAGCTGGCACGGTGGACAGCCACAGAATGAAGGCATGATGACCACTGTCTGGACACCGAGCATTGACCTGCCTGTTTATCTGGATCTGGTCAGCCAGGAGCTGGATGTTAAGGGATTGGAATCGCTATTGGCTGGAGTAGAGTGCAGAGTTGACATATGGGGCGGGGCTTTTTGACTGTGCTCGCTCCAAGGCTGTAAATTACCACCTGAGCTCAACGGACCTTTGCATGGTCCGCCCCTGGCCGCTACTATTCCCATGACGGGTAGGACAGGAAAATTCCACCCACGGTGTCTGCAAAATCATAGAATCATAGAATCCCCACAGTGCAGAAGGAGGCCATTTGGCCCACTGAGTCTGCACCGACCACAATCCCACCCAGGCCCTATTCCTGTAACCTCACATATTTACCCTGCTCATCCCCTAACACTAGGGTGAATTTAGCATGGCCAATGCACCTAACCCGCACATCTTTGGACTGTGGGAGGAAACTGGAGTACCCGGAGAAAACTCACGCAGACACGAGGAGGACGTGCAAACTCCACACAGACAGTGACTCAAGGCCAGAATTGAACCCAGGTCCCTGGTGCTGTGAGGCAGCAGTGCTAACCACTGTACCACCGTGCCAGTGATTTAGCTGAAGTCAATGGCACCCTGCAGCTTGGAAAGGCCAGCAAACTTCAAAAGAAAAGGTTTGTTCACTTCAACTGCTCCTCTCTGGAAAGAAATATAGTTAGCTCTCAACGAATGGAAAGCCTCAATGACCTCCATCATGCAACAGTGGGCAGCAAATGACATGATGCTACCAGTACCTCTTGCTCCAGCTTTGAAGGAGACAGTTGCATAAATTCTCATTACCACGGCCACTTACACAGTCACTCACAATATGCTCCTTGTTCTGTTCTGAAGTTCCAGTTCTGGATGCAGCAGAACGCAAATTTCAATGAGGATCTCTCTACGTGATATCTGACACGTAATTCCTCTTCCCTTTCCTCCTTCTCTCTCTTCCAACAGCTGGTCCTGCTTTGTGCGACCTCTCTTCATTCTCCAATTCCTGCTGTGTTCCAAGGGATTGTTTATTTGTGCACCCGTGTCTGGGAGCACGAACAGCGGCCTTGAAGTCAGCAAAGGTTCTCTCTGCCACATCACCCCCTGGTGGCTTTCACAACTTGCAATAACTAGAGAAAGTACCAAGCACTCGCAGAATCAAAGCAAGAACCAGAAGACGATTTATAGAAACACAGGAAATAGGAACAGGAGGAAGCCACTCAGCCCTTCGAGCTTGCTCCGCCATTCATTATGATCATGGCTGATTATCCAACTCAATAGCCTGATCCTGCCTTCACCCCATATCCTTTGATCCCCATCGCCTTAAGTGCTATACCTAACTGCTTCTTGAAAACATTCAATGTTTTGGCCTCAACTACTTGCTGTAATAGAGAATTCCACAGGCTAACCACACTCTGGCTGAAAGAAATTTCTCCTCATCTCTGTCCTAAATGGACTACCCTGTATCCTCAGACTGTAACCCCTTGTTCGGGACACCCCCACCAAGAAGGAATATCCTTCTTGCATCTACCCTGTCTAGTCCTGTTAGAATTTTATAGGTTTCTATGAGAACCCCTCTTATTCTTCTGAACTATAGAATCCGAACTGACTCAATCTCTCCATGTATGTCAGTCCTGACATCCCTGGAATCAGTCTTGTAAACCTTCTCTGCACTCCCTCAAGAGCAAGAATACCCTTCCCCAGATAAGGAGACCAAAACTGCACACAGTATTCCAGGTGTGGCCTCACCCAGGTCCTGTATAATTGCATCAAGACATCCCTGTTCCTGCACTCGAATCCTCTCGCCATGAAGGCCAACATAACATTTCCCTTTTTTACTGCCTGCTGCACCTGTATACTTTCTTTCAGTGACTGGTGTACAACGGCACCCAGGTTCCATTGCACCTTCCCCTCTCCTAATTTATGGCCTTTCAGATAGTAATCTGCCTTCCCATGTTCACTACGGAAGTGGATAACCTCACATTTATCCAAACTATGCTGCATCTGCCATTCATTTACCCCCTCACTCAACTTATGCAAATCACACTGAAGAATCTCGATATCCTCCTCACAGCTCACCCTCCCACCCAGCTTTGTTCCTTTAATAAAGAAACTTAAAAAAGAAATGTCTTTTAAAAAACATTGAATGGAGTTCCTCCTGCTTTTTTTGGCAGGTTCAACTGTGTGAGATCTTGGCCAGAATTCTCCGGCTATTCACGCCGGTGGGATTCTTCAGTCCCTTCAGCAGTGCACTCCCATCCATGGGTTTCCTGCCGGCATGGGGGTCACACGTCAATGGAAATTCCCATTGACAGCGGCAGGACCAGAGAATCCCGTCACTAGCAAACAACATCAGCGGGTCCAGCTGATGAACTATACACTTCATATAACACACCAAACAATGTCTTTATAAAGCATTTAGCCAGGTCTGGGTCTTCCCTCATTAGTTGAGCCCATGCCCATTGGGGAGGCTGGAGAATCCCACCCTTAAAGAGGGAAGATGATGGAAGGTCAGGCTCTAAAATGGCAGAGCTGGCATTAAATCAACATTACACACTAGTTGATACCATGACCTGACTGCTCTAAGAATTTCCATTGGCAGTTCATTGCGCACGTGCAAATTCTCTCACCATCAGGTCATCCGGTATCACTCACTGCAAAAGCGTACGGCACTGCGCATCTCATCGTGAACACCGAATGACATCCGTGGTACTCAAAGAATGGGCACGGCTGATATATAATTTATGCCAATGTATCATCGTAAATGTACTGGAGGATACTTAGAAAAACGGTTTGAAGATAGAAGACAACCTAAGTATCTATTTGCCAGTAACCATCGCTGATGTTATTGTGCAAATCACTTTTAAATATCCCTACTGAATCGCATTAACAAAAAAAAATGCACAAGATCAGGAAAACTACACCTGTCCCAAGACAGTTATCTTTACTATTTTCATTCTGAGTTCTCATTGTTTTGAATTCAAGCCAAACCCTTTGCAGCATCTCAAGGATAAAGTGGTCCTTTTCAATTCAACTGTGGCGTATATGTTAAGTTTGCACAAGTGTATTGCATTCCATGTGACAAATAGACTGAAAGGTTATTAAAATATCATGCTATATAAATTGTTTTGGGACCTCAGTAAATCACAGAAGGATCTTGCATATAAATCTGCAATCTGCCCTCAGTCCTGAAGCGCTGTACAACGCTATAAACTGTTGCTGTAACAGTGCTGGAGAACAGGAGGTTTTCCATGTCGAACACGCATGGTAAATAGAGGACTTTCGAGCAGCTGGAGACTTCAGATTTGTACATGAACTTACCTACTTCAGAACTAAATCTCCTGAATCTCATTCTAAGCTCACAAATCGAGCCTAGACTGCAAAGGTCTCTCAATCAACACGAAGAATGTGTGTCCCTAAATTCCAATTTTTGAAATTTATGCTTTCTCACATGGTGCCTTAGGCATAGGGAAACTTTAAGTTTACATGATGGAATTACGAAGGCAGCATATCATGTCTGTAATCTTTTTTTTTCAGGATCAGTAACTGCAGCTCCCTGCCAAAAACGTAATCATATAATCGATTGGCAGCACAGTGGCACTGCTGCTTCACAGAGCCAGGTACCCAAGTTCAATTCTGGCCTTGGGTGACTGTCTGTGTGGAGTTTGCCTCATCTCATTGCATGTGCATGGTTTCTTCTGGGTGCTCCGCTTTCCTCCCACAGCCCAAATATGTGCAGACTAGGTTGATTGACTCTGCTAAATTGCCACATAGTGCCCCAAGATTAGGGTTAGGGGGATTAGCGGAGTAAATATGTGGCGTTACAGCGATATGGCCTGGGTAGAATGCTCTGTTGGAGAGTCAGTGAGCACCCGATGGGCTGAATGGCCTCCTTCTGCACTGAAGGGATTCGATGATATCTGACACACCGTCATGATCCCAGACCAGACTCCCAAATTTGGTTACAAACTTCATAAGAGACCAGTTATGTTTCTTGTTAAAAGTGGACAAAATTGGAAACCCAGTTACTTGCTAAGAGAATAAAGCCTCAAAATTCCACTGTTTTAAATTAGTAGAAGAAATTTTACTATACATGAGTTAACAAAACAAATGGTTAAGATTATCTCTCTTATACTTTAACATCCAGAACTAACTTAAGGTAAAAAGTAACTGTGAAGAAGTCACAGGCAACCTATGGTTGAATATGGCACAAGTTGCACACTTAATGGAGGACATTCCCTGAATTTCTCAGCAACCCACCCAGACATCAGGCAACTCTGAATCGCAAAAATTCTCTAAAGACTCTGTCTTCCTCACAAGGATTTTTTAGCTCCACTCCTCCAAAGAGCTAAGTCTTATCATTAGCCAACAGCACCTCTGCTCTACCCAAGTTTCATTGGCACAGTCTCAATCCAAAAGGCACGGTAATCCAGGCTTCTCTCAAATCTGCTCCCAGGTCCAGCCTTCTTGGTCTTCTTTTGCAGCTGAGCTGATCTCCTACTGGTTGGCCCCCCAAGGTTAGCCAGGTTGCGCTCCCCAGTGTCTATACACAAGCACGGTCCCAACTTCCCTGAGCCCTAACTCTGCCAATGGCTCTTGAGGCTTCTCTAAACCCCAGTCCCCTCAGCAGCATCGCGTCAATGGCAGCATTTCCGCTGCAGAGATCTGACTCTCCTTTTCATCTGCTCCTGGCTTGCCATTCCCAACCTGCTTTACACTGAACCTTGAACTGACCTATGACCTGTGATATCTCCCAACAAGGCTCCACCCCTTTCCGAGGCAGAATAAATTGCATTAACCCTTGGTCAATTCTGTGCCTTAAATGTTACAAATGCCACTCAACCAAGGGTCACTGCCACAAGTTCTAACTTATAAAAACGTCCAAACAAAAAAAAATTATTTCATTACAATTCTCTTCTAAACCTGGAATCCTGTGAACAGTTTTGGTCCCCTTATCTGCAAAAGATATACTGGCATTGGAGACAGTCCAGAGAAGGTTCACTAGGTTGATCCTGGGTATGGAGGGATTTTCTTACAAGGAGAGGCTGAGTAGATTGTGCCTGTACTCACTGGAGTTTAGAAGAATGAGAGGCGAACGTACTGAGACACATAGGATTCTCGGGGGCTTGACAGGGTAGATGCTGAGAGGTTGCTTCCCCTTGTGGGACAGTCTAGGACAAGAGGGCATAATCTTAGAGTAAGGAGTTACCTGTTTAAGACAGAGTTGAGGAGGGCTTTATTGTCTCAGAGGGTAGTGATCTGTGGAATTCTTTACAACAGAGGTTTGTAGAGGCTAGATCATTACAAATGGTCAAGGCTGAGATAGACAGATTTTTAATCAGTAGGGGAATCAAGGGTTTTAGGAATAAGGCGGGAACGTGGAGTTGCGGATGACCACACCAGATCAGTCAAGATCTCATTGAATAGTAGAGCAGACTCGATGGGCCGAATGTCCTACTTCTGCTCCGATGACTCATGGTGTTCATTAATGGGCGGCACGGTAGCACAGTGGTTAGCACTGCTGCCTCAGAGGCAGGAACCTGGGTTCGATTTTCATCTTGGGTCACTGCCTGTGCGGAGTCTGCACATTCTCCTCACATCTGCATGGGTTTCCTCCGGGTGCTCCAGTTTCCTCCCACAGTCCAAAGGCGTGCTGGTTAGGTGCATTGGCCATGCTAAATTCTCCCTCAGTGTACCTGAACAGGTATCGGAGTGTGGCGACTAGGGGATTTTCACAGGAACTTCATTGCAGTGTTAATGTAAGCTGACTTGTGACACTGATAAAATAAACTTTAAACTTTAAACTTAAACTTTAAACTTTAAGCTTACAATTGCCATAGTCTCAGGCTCCCATGGCTGATGCTGCCACACTGCTGGCATCCATATCTTGAGCCATGATGGGAAAGTTAGGGAAAGACATCTGATAGTTGATCACTGGCAGCTGACTGCCAAATATGTGCTTATTATGTTCAAATGATTGCATTTTATAACCTTTAAAGTTAAATCCTATTAAGCTCACTAGGACTGTTATTGGAATGACAAGTCTCGTGTTATTAGATATTATTAGATCAAGGAGCCTGAGGACTACTCCACACCCCATACAGTCTGTGTATTTTAATGCAATAAGAGTTTTAACAACACCAGGTTAAAGTCCAACAGGTTTATTTGGTAGCAAACACCATTAGCTTTCGGAGCGCTGCTCCTTCGTCAGATGGAGTGGAAATGTGCTCTCAAACAGGGCACAGAGACACAGAAATCAAGTTACAGAATACTGATTAGAATGCGAATCCCTACAACCAGCCAGATCTTAAAGATACAGACAATGTGGGTGGAGGGAGCATTAAGCACAGGTTAAAGAGATTTTTTTTATTTATTTCAAAAATATACTTTATTCACAAAAACAAAACTCTCCAATAAAACATTGCAAAATGACAGATCCAAAAGTCATAAACAGTGCAAAAAAGAATCATTTTTACAGTACAATACAGTGCTTTTTTACAAACCATTACATTTCGTTACATTTCGTTTCTTAAAACTATATACATGTGTCAGAGTTTACTGTGTGCCGTTATTTTTCAGATTGGCACACAGTTACGCAGGCCGAGGGTATTCTGCAGTTACCCGGCCCTCGGTCTGCCTCGGTTGAGACGCTTTACACGGTGGTCTTTCCCCATTGTGCCTTGGCGGCGGCTGCCCCAAGCTTGAGCGCGTCCCTGAGCACGTAGTCCTGGACCTTGGAATGTGCCAGTCTGCAACACTCGGTCGAGGACAATTCTTTCAGCTGGAAGATCAGCAAGTTTCGGGCGGACCAAAGCGCGTCCTTCACCGAGTTGATGACCCTCCAGCAGCAGTTGATATTTGTCTCGGTGTGCGTCCCCGGAAACAGCCACGGGTGACTAGCCTGGCTTCACACTCTTGTAGCAATTTTGTTTTCTGAGAACATAACAGCGGCAGAGTAATTGAGTCACTTGGAGTTCATTACAACAGAACACTTTTATGCAGGAGTGCACGACTTGCTAATATTGAACGCATAAGCACTGTGTTCTCTAAGAGGTAGGATCCCACACACTCTTTCTTCCCTGTGGCTGTCAGACTTTTGAATGGACTTCCCTCGCATTAAGCTGATCTTTCTCTGCACCCTAGCTATAACTGTAACACTACATTCTGCACTCTTTCCTTTCCTTCTCTATGAATGGTATGCTTTGTCTGTATAGTGCGCAAGAAACAATACTTTTCACTGTATGTTAATACATGTGACAATAATAAATCAAATCAAAGTGACTGAAAAACAGGTTCAGCCCGTCGCTGGTGAGAGGCGGTTTAGATCCAAAATGACCAGCAAGAACTGCACTTCCAAATCCTGAGGCCCCGTCGTCATTCGCACGGATGGCTGATGCAGGCTCAAGATGGCCCCCTTTGTCAGAATCAACAGTGCTAATTCCTTTTGTGATTGGGCAACCTTCAATTTTTGATGTAATGCTAGTATTTTTCCATCCTCCGCAGTTCATGTGTAAAGTGAATTGTAATACAGTAAACAGCTTTGTGAGGGCAGAGCGATTACTTCTCTTCATCTAATGTTTGATGAAAAGGCATTTATTGTTCCTTTCCACTGAGATTTCATTCTTGAAGTAGATCAGTTGAAAAATGCATAATCTCCCCAGGAACTACTTCAATGCAACTTTTACCACCATAGTTGCTATTTTTTTGGGGGGGACAGTTAGCAATACTCTGGTGTGGGATCCTACCTCTTAGAGAACACAGTGCTTATGCGTTCAATATTAGCAAGTCGTGCACTCCTGCATAAAAGTGTTCTGTTGTAATGAACTCCAAGTGACTCAATTACTCTGCCGCTGTTATGTTCTCAGAAAACAAAATTGCTACAAGAGTGTGAAGCCAGGCTAGAGTACACAGTGTGTCCAGATGCACATTGTGATTAGAGCCCTTTATCAAAAGACATTTTAGGTTCGGTTAATACTCAACAGCTGAGTAATAGATTACGAGACAAAATAGCCGCTCACTCACACACGGCCAAATCTGACCTTTCTATGATGCGCATCATGATTTCTTGGATGTTCCCATTCAGACCTCTGTAATGTTTTTGATGTTAAAAAGTAACTCAGAGCATGGGTTTTATGACCAGAATGTTTCAAAAATTATAAATTAAATACAGTGGAAGATCAGCCTTATCTTTGTAAATGAACCAGAGGGGTGAGGAGGAGAACAAGTTATGGAGAGAGACATAATGAAGTGAAATTCATTGCCCGAGAGGGTTATCCAAGCAGATTCAAACGTAATGTTCCAAAGACAATTGAATATACATGATTCAAAATGAAAAGAAAAATGTCAGGGCCCTGTAAAAAAATGCAGGGGAATGGGAATAATGTGAAAACTCTTTACACGAGCCACGCAGGCACAGTGGCTCGAATGGTGTTGTTCTGTGCCAAAGCGTTCCATAATGATGGCCTGGATTGTCCAGGGAGTGTTCAAAATCGTTGGATTGCCGCATGATGAAAATTCCCCCGATTCAACGCTACTGCACATTTCTACCACAGTGGCACAGTGGTTAGCACTGCTGCCTCACTACACCAGGGACCCAGGTTCGATTCCCGGCTTGGCTCACTGTCTGTGCCGAGTTTGCACGTTCTCCCCATGTCTGCATGGGTTTCCTCTGGGTGCTCCGGTTTCCTCCCACAGTCTGAAAGACGGGCTGGTTAGTTGCATTGGCCATGCTAAATTCTCCCTCAGTGTCCCCGAACAGGCGCTGGAGTGTGGCGACTAGGAGATTTTCACAGTAACTTCATTGCAGTGCTAAGCCTGCTTGTGATGCTAATAAATAAATAATACTGGGGCCTTCCAAGCTCAGCCGTCACAGAAATGCACTGTGCAGTGTCCATCGGGGAACTCTGTCAGAGCAGAGGAGAGTCAGGGGCAGGCAGGACATCAACCCCCCTAACTTCTTTTTTGCAGCACTACTTGCTGCATGGTAAGTTTAAATATCCAATTTGAATCTTAGTGAAGGAGTGAGTGGATGAATGGGAGAGTCAGTGGGTAAGTGGGTGAGGTGGGTGAGAGGCGGGGGAGGGGGGGGGGTTTGGCGGGGGGGCATAGTCAGATTTCCCAGGGTGGTCGGGTTAATCAAGGGGGTAGTTGGGTCTGACTGGGAATGGTAGTTGGGGCTTGTGGGTTAAACAAAGGGTGATTGTTGGAGTCAGTTGTGTAGTTACTGACTGATAAACTGGCTTTCACTCTGTCTAATATTTCTTGGGCAACTACAAAGATAAGTCCCACAGCACTGCCCAAAGTCACCAACACTGACTCAGGGATGGAGATGTTCATGGAGGGTTCCTTGAGCAGGAGAATTGGGTGAAGCTTACAATCACAGAATCATTACAGTGCAGAAAAAGGGCATTCCACCCATCGAGTCTGCACCGACAACAATCCCACCCAGGCCCTATCCCTATAACCCCATATATTTACCCTGCTAACCCCCCTGACACTAAGGCAGAATTTTAGCATGGCCAATCAACCTAACCCGCACAACTTTAGACTGTGGGAGGAAACCAGAGCACCCAGAGGAAACCCACGCAGACACAGGGAGAATGTGAAAACTCCACACAGACAGTCGCCCGAGGCCGGAATTGAACCCACATCCCTGGCGCTGCGAGGTAGCAGTGCTAACCACTTTGTCACCATGCCGCCCTGCCAGACATTTCCCACATGGTTCAACACATCACAACATCTGTAGGGTCCCAATCTGTGATCGTCCGTTCAGTCTCCGGATTATTGAAGACCTGAAGATTTGGGCCAGAGTGTTACTTTTTGAAATAATAAATTTGGAAACTTGACATTCAGTGAGTGATGGATATTGATTTTAAAGAAATAGAATTTGTTTTTTTACACCTGTTTATCTTGCACTCTCTGGTAAGGATTAGAAGGAGCTACATGTTCAGTCAGTTTTCTGAGGCATCAGGCAAAAAAATCAATTGCAATTCTTGGACAACCCATAGTTTGTGGGGAATTGAGATTTTTTTACTGAAACAACACAACGCAGGGTTTAAAGCAGAATTTTCCGAGTAGAGTTTCCAAGCGTGGTAACTCACCCACTGCGGTGCACTGCCCGGATCATCAGATGTGCCTGGACTCTGAAAATCTCCCCTTACGTCTCAACTCAGCTCATTGGAAGTCAGCGAAGCATCTCTGGCTAACAGACTTGTTCAGGAGTGCATAGTTTAAAATATTATTTTAAAGTACTTCGAACTGAAAGAAGACAAGAATTTTGATAAGGGATACTCCAGCTTCCAATCTTCTTTTCCTTGAAACTTGCACTGTAAACTTGCAGTTGTGAAATAATTAAGTATGGTGGGATTTACTTGCCGATTAAGTTTTAGAATATGAGTCTAATCAAAGTCACAAATCCTGGATAATTGTGACAAAGGTAAGCTACCTCACTTTTTTTTATTCATTCATGGGACATGGGCGTCGCTGGCTGGCCAGCATTTATTGCCCATCCCTAGTTGCCCTCAGAGGGTAGTTGAGAGTCAGCCACATTGCTGTGGCTCTGGAGTCAAATGTAGGCCGACCAGGTAAGGACGACAGATTTCCTTCCCTAAAGGACATTAGTGAACCAGATGGATTTTTCCGACAATTGACAATGGTTTCATGGTCATCAGTAGATTCTTAATTCCAGATATTTTTTTAAAATTGAATTCAAATTCCACCATCTGCCATGATGGGATTCGAACCCAGATTCCCAGAATATTAGTTGAGTTTCTGGTTGAATAGTCCAGCGAAAATACCACCAGGCCAACCATCTCGACCTGTTTGCAGCATTTTGTACATGGAATTCTCCTCCAACTCCTATTTAACATTGGCCGGTTGGGTGGGACAATACTTTCTTGGTTCCATTCTTATCTATCTAAATGTAGTCAGAGAACTGGTCCTCCCTTCCAACTCTCGCATAGTTTACTCTGTGTCCCCAAGGGTCAGTCCTTGACCCCCGCTTATTTCTCATCACTATGTTGCTTCTACCTTGACAACATCACACCAAAACAATGCATCAGTTTCTGCATGCACACCCCCAGCACTTGTTGAATCACAACAGCACTGAATGAGACCATTTGGCCCATTGGGTCTGCACCAACTCCTTGACAGAGCATTCTGCCCTGACCCTAACCACACGTATTTAACCCACTAATCCCCCTAATCTACACATCTTGGGGCACTATCGGACAATTTAGCATGGAGTGTGGGAGAAAACCAGAGAACCCAGGGAAAGCCCATGCACACACGATGAGAATGCACAGACTCCACACAGACAGTCACCCAAGGCTGGAATCGAACCCAATCCCTGGCAGTGTGAGGCAGCAGTGATAACCCTATCACCATTCCTGTTGCCACTCATGACCCCCTCCACCATTGCTAACTTAACAGGCTGACATGTCCTCCAATTAAATAGTGTGAAGACTGGAGCCATTCTCTTGGGTTCTAACCACAGACCTCTTTCTCTAACTAATGACTCCACCCGTCTCCCTGGCAAAAGTCTGAGTCTGAACCAGTAGACTTACAAGTAGACTAACATAAACATTGCAATGAAGTTAGTGTGAAAATCCCCGAATCGCCACACTCCGGCGTACCTGTTCGGGTACACTGAGGGAGAATTTAGCACGGCCAATGCACCTAACCAGCGTGTCTTTGCACTATGGGAGGAAACCAGAGCACCCGGAGGAAACCCACGCAGACACAGCAGTTCACTTCTTGATTCCCCAAAGCCTGTTCACTACAAGTCAGAAGTGTGATTGTTATAAATTTAAAAGGGTTTCAAGTTGCCCTAAGGGCTGATCACATAATTTGATGATGATATCATTAGGGTGTGTGCTGCTGCTTTACTTTTAGTTTTGTACTTAATGCAGTGCAGAGAGCAGCTCTTCAATAAAACCTGTTGTATGTGCTAGCTGAATCTACATGTGCAAACCAAGTCTTTTCATTTTCTGTTAAATCCCATAATCCCTAAAATAGTTAGAACATTACAATAATGGAGTTCTCTGCCCTTGCCTGGATAAGTGAAGGTCCAACAATGTTCAAGAGATTTTGACATTGTCCAAGACAAAGCAGTCCACTTGATTGGCACCCCTGTAGAAACATTCACTCCCTCCAGCAGTGATGCACAGTGGCAGCAGTGTGTGCCACTTACAAATGCACTGCAGGAGCTCATCAAGGCTCCTTAGACAACACCTTCCAAACCCGTGACTTCTACCACCTAGAAGGACAAGGGTAGCAAGCACATGGGAATGCCACCACCTAGAAGTTCTTCTCCAAGCTACTCACAATCATGACTTGGAAATATATTGCTGTTCCTTCATTGTCGCTGGGTCAAAATCTTGGAACTCCCTCCCTATCAGCACTGTGGGTGTCCTTCCACCACGTGGACTGGAGTGAGTCAAGAAGGCAGCTTACCATCGCCTTCTTAAAGGGAATTAAGATGGGCAATAAATGTTTTGGTCTCGCCAATGAAGCGCATACCCCAGAGTGAATTTCAAAAATGCTTGTCGCTGGGTCAAAATTATGGAACTCCCTCCCAAATAGCACTGTGTGTGTACCTACACATGGGCTGCAATTGTTCAAGAAGGTGGCTCACCTCTACCATCTCAAGGGCAATTTGTGATGAGCAATAAATGCTTGCCTTGCTAGCAATCTCCATTCCTTGTGAAAGAGTAGAGGGTTTGGTTATCTGCCCAGTGAGAAAATAGACTGATTAAAGGAAATTGAATTTGTATTTATGGGTGTTAGGAATAAGATATAGCTTTAAATTTAATTTATATGTTTAATTTGTGGGTTGAAAAAGGAGAAAACTGGGGGGTCTAGTTTCATTTTAGAGACAACAGATCTGGGGTTGTTTGTATAAGTTGCAATTTTAATGAGGTTTTATGACCCTTGAAGTAGTTTCTGAAAGCTAAAAAAACTAAGTAGAGGAAAGATTGACCTGTCGCCTAGCCACAGGGATTCACTGAGGAGGAACCCACAGGGATAGAACAGCAGTTTTGTTCAGATGGAAGCAGCATTCCATAGAAAGTGCCAGAAAATGTGGCATGGTGACACAGTGGTTACCACTGCAACCTCACAGCATCAAGGTCCCAGGTTCAGCCTTGGGTGACTGTATGGGGTTTGCATGTTCTCTCCATATCTGCGTGGGTTTCCTCTTGGTGCTCCAATTTCTCCCACTGTCCAAAGATGTGCAGGTTAGGTGGATTGGCCAGGATAAATTTGTGGGGTTACAGGGTAGGGGGAGGGATTTGGCCTAGGTAGGGTGCTCTTTCAGAGAGTCGGTGCAGACGTGATGGGCCGAATGGCCTCTTCTGCACTGTAGAGATTCTATGATTCTATGAAATGATAAAGACCGACAGAAAATCCCAAACTTAAGAAGAATGTTCCAAAAACCAGGGAGGACAGGAAAAAGTCCGAAGATGCTTGATTAGTCAGACAATAAGGATGCGGATTATGAACAGATCCTGTTCAGTGAAATTAAGAGTAAGGAGCAGAGGAAGGCTCAAAGTTTAAAGTTAGAAAGCTGCAGGAAACAGACTTGAAGCAAAATAGGCCTGTGAGAAGTAAGGGATCCAAGGAGACAGTCAAAGTCTGAACGGAGAGTTTGAAATCCTGGAGTCGGATCTTTGTGGAAGTTGTCTGAGAGAAAGTGTTGTTTGGGAGAAGACTCCAAAGCAAGTAATTTGAGCATGGAGATTGGTGACCTGCCTGTGTAAAACATAGTTCCGTTGAGGCCAGTTGGCTCACAGTGTGACAAGAATCTGGTGGTAGTTGAAGAGAGATCCATAGCATGCCCACATAGCTTCTTACGTGGGTCAGTGTCAAATTGTGATTATGATGCTCCTTTGAAGTGTCCTGATGTATTTTATTGAATTAAATGTGCGGTGGAAATACATATTGTTATTGTTGATGCTCAAAGGAATATATTATACCCCTAAGTAACTCCTTCAATCTATTTTATGCAATTGGTAACTGATATACATTGTAATAACATGTCATTCAGATAACTTACTGTCAATATAGAAGTACATAGGACTGGGTGACTCATTGATTTTTGAACTTATCTGAGTTTGGGTCTAGCCCAAGCTGACATGGCTGACATTTCCTTTATTTTTGTCAAAGAATCATAGAATCCCTACAGTACAGAAGGAGGCCATTTGGCCCATCGAGTCTGTATCGACCACAATCCCACCCAGGCCCTATTCCCATAACCCTACATATTTACCCTGCTAAGCCCCCTGAAACTAAGGGTCAATTTAGCATGGCCAATCAACCTAATCTGCACATCTTTGGATTGTGGGAGGAAACTGGAGCACCTGAAGGAAACCCACGCAGACACGGGGGGAATGTGCAAACTCCATACAGACAGTGACCCTGGGCTGGAATTGAACCCGGGTCCCTTGTGCTGTGAGGCAGCAGTGCTAACCACTGTGCCACCGTGTCACCCCATCTAAATGCTTCCAGTGTAACATACTTGCAGACTATCTCCACTCTATTTCCAGAATCTCTTTGGTACAAAATTCACCCCAAAGAGGAACTGAAGGAGTCAGATTGGATTTAAGTGGTAACACTCTCATTTTGGAGTCAGCAGGTTGTGGGTTTAAGTTGTACTCCAGAGACACAGGCACAAGAATTCTCAGCTGATTCTCCCACGCAGTGCTGAGGAAGTGCTGCATGGTTGGATGTGCCATCTTCCAAATGAGATGTTAAACTAAGAAATCATCAGGCTTTTCAGGTTAACATAGCACATCCAACAGCAGTATTCAAAACACAGTTCTGAAAGAGATCATTCAATCAAACTAACCTGCACTGATGTTTTTACTCTAACAGAGTCCCCTTCTATATACCTGGTCTCAGACTGTCAGCATATATTTATATTTCCCTTTCCCTCATGTACTTGCCTAGTTTCCCTTTTTAAAAGCATCCATGTAATTTGTCTTAAGTTAACTACTTATGGGCAGCACGGTGACACAGTGGTTAGCACTGCTGCCTCACAGCGCCAGGGACTGGATTCAATTCTGGCCTCAGGCTGGAGACTGTCCGTGCGGAGTTTGCCCATTCTCCCCGTGTCTGCGTGGGTTTCTTCCGGGTGCTCCGGTTTCCTCCCACACTCCAAAGATGTACAGGTTAGGTTGATTGGCCATGCTAAATTGCCCATTAGTTTCAGGGGGATTAGCAGGGTAAATATGTGGGGTTACGGGGATGGGGCCTGGGTGGGGGGATTGTTGGTGATGCAGGCTTGATGGGCCAAATGGCCTCCTCCTACACTGTCGGGATTCTATGATTTCCTATGATTCTACTTCCACTGTTACTAAGTTCTACTTCTGAACCACCTTTCTGAGTGAAGCAATCTTGCCTTATGTTCCTATTGGATCCAATTGTAACTGTCTTGTATTTATGATGTCCATCACCACCTGGCCAGGTCTCCTCACAGGGATCGGTGAGTCAGGCTGAGGGCCTTTATTGTGGAAACAGCCCAGAGCGCCATCTGCTGGATGTAAAGCAATGGAAGAAATGGTTTACGTTGTGCGCCATGAGGCATGGGAGAGAAGAGATCCGTGTGCAAGCACATTGTTGTCTTCAATGTTTTTTCAAAAGGGATTAATTAACAAATAAAAGTAGAGCTGCTGATAGTGATTATGCCGACCATTTACTAATTAAAATGATAATAGAGACTGACAATATCTTTGTGTCCTAATCAACTTATGGCTACCAGCTGTCAGATCTGCAATAAATACGTCAAAAATCATTAATCCTTCATTTAAGATCATTATGTCTTCTGCTATCTGGAGTCCCTCGTCTTGATAAAAGGTATAAAATCAGCTGCCAATTAAACAAAAAAGTAGCTAAACAACATGAAACCGTCTACACAAATTTCACCATGCTGTGACGAACATACACGTTGTGTGACTATTCCTGACAGTCAAAGCTGTTCACAATTCACTTTCAGTTCATGATGTTACTTAAATGAGATTTCCACATGGTAATCGGTGGCACAGTGGTTAGACCTGGATTCAATTCCGGCCTCGGATCACTGTCTGTGTGGAGTCTGCACATTCTCCCCGTGTCTGCATGGGTTTCCTTCAGGTTTTTAAAAATTCATTCGCAGGACATGGGCATCACTGGCTGGCCAGCATTTATTGCCCATCCCGAAATGCCCTTGGAGGGCAGTTGAGAGTCAACCACATTGTAGTGGCTCTGGAGTCCCATGTAGGCCAGACCAGGAAAGGACGGCAGATTTCCTTCCCTAAAGGACATCAGTGAACCAGATGGGTTTTTCCAACAATCGACAATCATTTCATGGTCATCTGTAGATTCTTAATTCCAGAAATTATTTTTTTGTTCAATTCAAATTCCACCAACTGCCGTGGTGGGATTTGAATTTGGGTCCTGAGGACATTAGCTGAGTTTCTGGTTTAATAGTCTAATGATACTACCACTAGGCCATTGCCCCCCCAGGTGTTCTGGTTTCCTTCCACACTCCAAAGATGTATGGGTTAGGTTGATTGGCCATGCTAAATTGACCCTTAGTGTCAGGGGGATTAGCAGGGTAAATACGTGGAGTTACTGGGATAGGGCCTTGGTGGGATTGTTGTCAGTGCAGGCTCGATGGGCCGAATGGCCTCCTTCTGCACTGTAGGGATTCTATTATTTCTAATCATTTTCTCAAAATATTTATTTATCATCACAGAATATTGGAAGGGTCTATACTGGAGTGCAGCCTCATGAGATGAAAGGCAGAAGTATACCACTGGCCCAATTCTCTTATTCTCCTATCTAGTGAGACTTATTCTGGGAGCACAGCACTGTCAGATTTAACTTCACGTACATTTTATAAGACAAACTTAAACTGATTTCAGCTGTATTCTTCACAGACAAAGAAGATCAGCAAGTGGAGTAAAGTTATGGAAGCAAAACGCTCTTGCTCAAAGAAAGAGTTGGACGCTGGGAAAAGGAATTGATCAGAATGGAATGGCTAGAATGAGTCGCCATGATGTGGAGATGCTGGCATTGGGCTGGGGGGGGCAGAGTAAGAAGTCTCACAACATCAGTTTACATGGCTTCTATTCCGTCTTGAAGAACCATCCAATTTCAAGGTTGGTTTGGCTCCACTGACTGATTATACAGAGGAAGTTGGGACAGCAGTATTTTCAACTGCGCGAGACTACATAAAGATCCAAAACCCCAAATCCTTCAGAAGAATTTTTTTCTCCCATCCGACAAAAATTAGCTTAAGTGATGCACACACTTATAATGGGTGGCATTAATGGGCACACTTTTTTCGGCAGCATGGTGGCACAGTGTTTAGCATTGGTGCCTCACAGCGCTAGGGACCTGGGATTGATTCCGACCTTGGGTCACTGTCTGTGTGGAGTTTGTACATTCTCCCCGTGTCTGCATGGGTTTCCCCCGGGTGCTCCAGTTTCTTCCCACCGTCCAAAGATGTGTAGGTTAGGTTGATTGGCCATGCTAAATTGTCCTTTGGTATCAGGGGATTAGCAGGGTAAATATGTTGGGTTACGGGGATAGGACCTGGGTGGGATTGTGGTTGGTGCAGACTCAATGGGCCGAATGGTCTCCTTCTGCACTGTGGGGATTTTATGATTTTTATGATTCTAATCATTTTTCAGAAAGTTGGGTCTATTAAGGGACAACAATTGGAAGTTTATTCATTGCTTTATTTACTTTCCATAAACTATCTCATCTGATACTGAATGGTGGATGGGGGCTCTGGAGGAAAGAGGGAAACAGAGAAACATGGACTTGGAGAAGAGAGAGAGACTTGTGAATGTAACCATGCAGTTGGAGCTCAGATAGATGTAAAGAGAGAGATAGAGAAAGATTGGGAGAGAGAGCGCGAGGAATTTGGATGTGGTTGCGGTGACGGAGACTTGGTTGAAAGAGGGACAGGACTGGCAGCTGAATATTCCAGGGTACAAGTGTTTTAGGCGAGACAGAGGAGGGGCCAAAAGAGGTGGGGGAGTAGCGGTATTGGTTGGAGAGCATATTACAGCGGTGCAGAGGGAGGACAATTCGGAGGAGTCGTGTAGCGAGTCACTCTGGGTGGAGCTTAGAAACAGGAAAGGCGCAGTCACTATGTTGGGGGTGTACTACAGGCCCCCCAACAGCCCAAGGGAAGTGGAAGAATGGATATGTCAGGAGATACTGGATAGGTGCAGGAAATATAGGGTTGTTGTAGTGGGAGACTTCAATTTCCCTGGTATAGACTGGAAATCGCTGAGGGCAGGGACTCTGGATGGTGAGGCATTTGTAAAATGTGTACAGGAGGGTTCGTTGGAACAATATGTGGACAGCCCAACTAGAGAGGGGGCTATACTGGACCTGGTGCTGGGGAATGAACCCGGTCAGGTCTTCAAAGTTTTGGTCGGGGAACATGTGGCAAATAGTGACCACAATTCTGTTAGCTTTAGGATAGTGATGGAAAAGGATGAGTGGTGTCCCAAGGGTAAGGTGTTGGATTGGGGGAAGGCTAACTTTATTGGGATCAGGCAGAAATTGGCAGCTCTTGATTGGGAGAGGCTGTTTGAGGGTAAATCCACATCTGGTATGTGGCAGTCTTTTAAGGAATGGTTGTTAGGGCTACAGGACAAGCATGTGCCTGTAAAAAAGAAGGATAGGAAGGGTAGGATTAGAGAACCGTGGATAACCAGGGAAATTGAGGGACTGGTCAAAAGGAAAAGAGAGGCGTATGTTAGGTCCAAGCAGCTAAAAACGGAGGGAGCTCTGGAAGAGTATAATGAAAGTAGGAAAATACTCAAAAGGGGAATTAGAAGAGCAAAAAGGGGTCACGAAATGTTCTTGGCAGACAGGATTAAGGAGAATCCCAAGGCATTTTATTCATACGTTAGGAACAAAAGGGTTGTAAGGGAAAAAATCGGACCTCTCAGGGACAAAAGTGGGGACTTATGCTTGGAGCCCAAAGAGGTAGGGGAGATCCTAAATGAATACTTTGCGTCGGTATTCACTAAGGAGAGGGATGTGTTGACTGGGAGTGTCTCGGAGGGGAGTGTTGAACCGTTGGAGAAAATCTCCATTACAAAGGAGGAAGTGTTAGGTTTGTTAGAGAATATAAAGACTGACAAATCCCCAGGGCCTGATGGAATCTATCCAAGGCTGCTCAGGGAGACGAGAGGTGAAATAGTTGGGCCTCTGACGCAAATCTTTGTCTCGTCACTGGACACAGGTGAGGTCCCAGAGGATTGGAGGATAGCCAATGTGGTCCCGTTATTTAAGAAGGGTAGGAAGGATAACCCGGGTAATTATAGGCCGGTGAGCTTGACGTCCGTGGTGGGGAAGTTGTTGGAGAAGATTCTTAAAGATAGGATGTATGCGCATTTAGAAAGGAATAAACTCATTAACGATAGTCAACATGGTTTTGTGAGAGGGAGGTCATGCCTCACGAACCTGGTGGTGTTTTTTGAAGAAGTGACCAAAATGGTTGACGAAGGAAGGGCCGTGGATGTTGTCTATATGGACTTTAGTAAAGCGTTTGACAAAGTCCCTCATGGTAGGCTAGTGAAAAAGGTTGGATCCCATGGGATAAAGGGGGAGGTGGCTAGATGGGTGGAGAACTGGCTTGGTCATAGAAGACAGAGGGTGGTAGTGGAAGGGTCTTTTTCCGGCTGGAGGCCTGTGACTAGTGGTGTACCGCAGGGCTCTGTATTGGGACCTCTGCTGTTTGTGATTTATATAAATGATCTGGAAGAAGGAGTAACTGGGGTGATCAGTAAGTTTGCGGACGACACAAAACTGGCAGGACTTGCAGATAGTGAGGAACATTGTCAGAGGCTACAGAAAGATATAGATAGGCTGGAAATTTGGGCAAGGAAATGGCAGATGGAGTTCAATCCTGATAAATGCGAAGTGATGCATTTTGGTGGGAATAATGTAGGGAGGAGCTACACGATAAATGGAAGAACCATAAAGGGTGTAGAGACGCAGAGGGACCTGGGTGTGCAAGTCCACAGATCTTTGAAGGTGACGTCACAGGTGGAGAAGGTGGTGAAGAAGGCATATGGCATGCTTGCCTTTATAGGACGGGGCATAGAGTATAAAAGTTGGGGTCTGATGTTGCAGATGTATAGAACGTTGGTTCGGCCGCATTTGGAATACTGCGTCCAGTTCTGGTCGCCACACTACCAGAAGGACGTGGAGGCTTTGGAGAGAGTACAGAGGAGGTTTACCAGGATGTTGCCTGGTATGGAGGGGCTTGGTTATGAGGAGAGATTGGGGAAACTGGGGTTGTTCTCCTTGGAAAGACGGAGGATGAGGGGAGACTTAATAGAGGTGTATAAAATTATGAAAGGCATAGATAGGGTGAACGGTGGGAAGCTTTTCCCCGGGTCGGTGGTGACGTTCACGAGGGGTCATAGGTTCAAGGTGAAGGGGGGGAGGTTTAACACAGATATCAGAAGGACATATTTCACACAGAGGGTCGTGGTGGCCTGGAATGTGTTGCCGGGCAAGGTGGTGGAGGCGGACACACTGGGAACGTTTAAGACTTATCTAGACAGCTATATGAACGGAGTGGGAATGGAGGGATACAAAAGAGTGATCTAGTTTGGACCAGGGAGCGGCGCGGGCTAATTGTTCCTGGTTTCTCGTTTCAAGGCTTCATTCTACGATCATCTTGCTGGTGCCAGTACAGAGTGAGACTGCGGATAGTTGGGAACCTGTCTCGGGGGCAGGGGATTCATATGGTGTTCGTGGAAGTGGAAATGACTAGGGTTGGGAAGCATTTTCCGATCGGGGCCATTGTGATCTCCTGGACTCGTTTCGATCGCCTCAGGGGGTCGGAGAGGAATTTCCCAGATTTTTTTTTTCCCCATATTGGCCCTGGGGTTTTTCACTCTGGGTTTTCGCCTCTCCCTGGAGATCACATGGTCTGGAATGGGGGGGTGGGGGTAAGTTAATAGGTTGTAATGAACAAAGCATCGTAGCTGTGAGGGACAGCTCGGTGGATAGGATATTGGTATGTAGATAGGCTGGAAAATTGGGTGGGGATCCTGGATTCAGGATTCAATCCTGGACCGGGGAGCGGCGCGGGCTTGGAGGGCCGAAGGGCCTGTTCCTGTGCTGTATTGTTCTTTGTTCTTTGTTCTTTGTGTGTGTGTGCATGTGGTGGTGGGGAGGGGGGTGGAGGGAGGGGAGAGAAAGAGAGAGAGAAAGAGAGAGAGATGTGAGGTCAAGTTGGTGGTTAGAATCATAGAATCGTAGAATCCTACAGTGCAGAAGGAGGCCATTCAGCCCATGGAGTCTGCACCGACCACCTTCCCACACAGGTCCTATCCCCATGATCTCATGCATTTACCCTAACTAGTCCCCCTGACACAAAGGGGCATTTTAGCACAGCCAATCCACCTAATCCACACATCTTTGGACTGTGGGAGGAAACCAGAGCAGCCGGAGGAAACCCACGCAGACACGGGGAGAACATGCAGACTCCACACAGTCACCCAAGCTGGGATTCGTACCCGGGTCCCTGGCACTGTGTGGCAGCAGTGCTAACCACCATGCCACTGTGCCGCCTCACGGTGCCACCGTGCCGCCCCAGGAGGAGAAAGTGTGATTGTGAGAGGAAGAGAGAGAGGCTTGGGTATGGGTGATGGGTTCAGCATTTCCTGTGGAACCATGGGAACAGCAGAAGCCATGTGGTGGGTGGTAGAGACGCAGCAGCAGCCAGTAAAATTGAATGGGACCTGGGAGCTTTACTATGGGAAAACTATGGCTTTACCAGAACAAGTTGTGCCCCATTTGCCCAGCAGTGGAAACTATGAGATAAAAGCGAAGTAATTTCACTAAAAGAACCAATGGAGAAGGAAGACTTTGCATTGGGGACTATTAGACGATGAGATGTTTCATTCCTCATAGCTATCGAGACAGGCCAGTTCGTCATTTAAAAGGGAATGAGATAAGGAGAAATATAAAAGGATCTGGGTGAATGCAAGTATAGGCACAGTGCCCCAATGGTCACCTCCTGTGCTGCAACTTCAATCGTCCGGTGAGATCATTGGAATAGCTTCTAAATGATTAAGCAGCAGTGGTCTAAAAAAACCTGATGTGGAGATGCCGGCGTTGGACTGGGGTAAACACAGTAAGAAGTTTAACAACACCAGGTTAAAGTCCAACAGGTTTATTTGGTAACAAAAGCCACACAAGCTTTCGGAGCTGCAAGCCCCTTCTTCAGGTAGGGGCTTGCAGCTCCGAAAGCTTGTGTGGCTTTTGCTACCAAATAAACCTGTTGGACTTTAACCTGGTGTTGTTAAACTTCTTACTAAAAAAACCTGACAGTGTCTAAGTACACAGGTCATTAAAATAACTTGAACAGGTAAAGAAGATAATCATAAAAGCTAATGGAATGCTGGCCTTTAAATCTCGAGGACTAGAATGCAAGGGGGTAGATGTCATGCTTCAGTTGTACAAAGCCCAGGTTAGACAACACCTGGGCCACAATTTTATGCTCCCCCCATTCCCCATCCCCTGCCTGGCAGGTTCTGTGGCAGGGAAGGGGTACCTGCCCATCCCAGTGTGATGGCGATTTGGCATTGGTCTCAGAGGGGAAGTCTGCTCTTGCCCCAATTAAGACCCTTAAGTGGCCACTTAATGTCTGTTCTCCGCTCAGTCTCAATTTTAGACTGGCAGGCAGATGATAGCCTGGACAATATTATGACATGTGCCTGGGCAGTGCCAAAGCAATGCCTGGGGTGTGCCTGAAGAGTGCCAGTGCATGATCCGCTCTCCCCCCCACCCCCCCCCCCCCCCCCCCCCCCGAGTGCAGCACTCACCTGAGCTTCCTGGGAGTTCTGCTCACCAGATCTCACCAGCCTTGGGGGACCAGTCATGATTCATGCCATTCTGCTGTCATGCTGCCATGGATGGAGTTTTGGATGGGGGGGGTGCGGGGCATTGGGGGATGATTCTGGAATAAAGGCCTGATAACCATATGTTAATTCACCATAATGTTATCCCCAATGTTGAACGTCAGGAAAGGCCACCGATGGGGGAGCGGGGGGACAATTGTACCATATTGACGTAAAGCACGAGATTGTACTTCTCGCGATATGTTCTGCTCCTGTCCCTGAACCCGCCTGAGGTGAATGGGAGCAGAAAGTCCCAGTCTGAGATTCCAAATGTTATCCCGTGTGGAGGGATGCCACAACCCTTAGAAGGTTAAGGTGTGATTTGATTGACATTTTCATGACATTAAGTGTAACATAGAGGGTGTGCAAGGAGAAATTATTTTAGCTGATTGGGGAGTCGAGGACTGGGGCATGTGGCCTAAAAATGAGCCAAGCCCTTCATGAATGAAATTAGGAAACATTTCTACAGGCAAAGGTTTGTCAAAGTTTGGAACTCTCTTCTTCCATCAGCAATTAATGCAAATTCAATTGCTCATTTTAAAACTGAGATATATTAATCAAAGATATCCTGTGTATAATGATGATATAAAGAGCCGAATTCTTCCGACCTCGCTTGCAACTGGGATTCTCCCATCCCGCTGCAGAGAATGGAGATTTGCTGAGCGCCAAATTCTCCATCCTCGCTGGCTGCGGTCGACAGGTCATGAACGGCCAGAGAATTCCAGCCAGAGGCACCAATCATGCATAAGGGATTGCGCCAACATGTTCATTTATTAACTCTCGGCACAGGTGAGCAGATAAACATGAATAGGAAGCTTAAGGACATCAGAGCTACCAAGCTGTGTGTGCTGTGTTGTGCTGTGTTGTGGGTTGAAGTGAAACTGAATCTGGCTCACATGACACGCTTCCATTAAAGTGATGGCATGCTGCTAAAGGCACAACACAATGCCAGTTATTCAGGAATATGAAACAATGGCAGGTGAATGGAGATGAGTCACAAATCAACCACAATCTCATTGAAAGATGGAACAGGCTCACTGGGCTAAATGGGCCACTCCAATCCTTTGTCACCTATGTTCTCTATCTCTCTCAATCTCTCAAACAGCAGGCTGCCTGCAAGCAGCCAGATACATAATGGCTGCTCGTCTGTCAAATGTAAACTTGACTCAGTCATCAAAATGGCTGACTTTTCTCCACCTGCCAGCTGCGTAGACATGTGATTCAAATCAAGACCCTTTTGTTTTAGAGGTCGCTGCAATCCAAGAATTAAAAATCAATGGTCTGAATCAAACCTTCAGCACCTTTATATATACGACCTCATTGATCAGCTAACCCCCTGCTTCTAACTTTTGGACTTCTACAATCTAGATACCTCTTGCTTAAGTTAAATATTGTCTGAGATTCATTGGGTGGGATTTTACTGCCTCACTCGGGCGAGATTGGAAATTCTCACCGGAGGTCAACAAAGATTTCCGTTGTCGGACCCTCATCCGCTCCGATTCCATGTGGAGGAGATGGTAGACTACCGGCCATTGTCGGAGAAACAGTTCCAAATGACTGGTTCAATTGGCTGAAATATTGGCTAAAGTAAAAGGATATCAATAAATAAATGATCATACTATATTGTTACAAAAACTGCAGGAAAGGGTCAGTCGCAGGTAATGTTTAAAAACTTGAAGTTAAATCACAAAGTGCTCTGCTAAAAAATACGAGAGGTTTCCTCCTATAGTTTGTTCAGCTGGTGGCAATGTACAGTAGTACACAGATGCAGCATTGTAGATTATATATCTTCTGTCTCACACAATTC